>NC_135372.1:51343620-51646650 GCF_049243985.1 Paroedura picta | reverse complement strand
GCCCACCTAGGATTGCCAGATCCCCTTTGGCCAAGGTGAATCCAAGAAGTTCTCAAGGCAAGTGAGAAGCAGAGGGGGTTTGCCATTGCCTTCCTCTGCAGTCTCCCTTGGTGGTCTTGCTTCCAAGTAACTGACCTTGCTTAGCTTGTAAGATCTGAAGACATCATGTTTATTGGGTGATATGGCCATATCAAAAAACTGTCCAATGATGGGCTTGAAGGGGGTGATCAAGGGGGGGGTCCCTGGGTGGGCATGTCCACAGCTATTCTTCCCAACTATATTCAGCATGATTGCACCATTTCTATGGTTTCTGGAAGCCTGAAGAATATTTTAAGGGTTTCTCAATGGTAAAAGCATCGAGAAAGACCATTCTAAGACAACTGATTTAAATCAGTTTAGGATTGTCTGGTAAGTGTAATTTGAGTTGGAGCTTTGGAGTCTCTCCCTATTGCCACGCCCCAGTATTCATTCCTTATAGAATATCATGCAAAACCAGCTTTAGTTTGGCTCTAAGAGACAGGTGGGTATCATTATTGAACTGGTAATCTCATCTACAAACCATTCAAGAATTCTCTTCCAACAACTGAATTCCTGAAAATCTCTTCAGAACAGTTCTGCAGCTGCTATACACCAGACCAGGAGATGATGATAGAGTGTTTATCTCAGGGAAAATGCTACAAACATTGAATTTGTGTATAGGAGGCTATAGAATGATGCTGACATCTGTTGCTAGGCAGGATTAATTAGGTATTACTTTAAATGATGAATCCTGGCCCATTCCCATGTGAACAGTTGGTAAATGCTCTGCTATAATAAGAGTTTGTTGCTTTTTTAAGATAAAGATGTGCTGTTAGGAGCCATGTCCTTCACTTGGTGTATTAAGGCTCTTACAAGTTATTTTGTCCTATGTCAGCATATAAGTCAAACAAGCCACATAACATTCAGCATTTTGCATTCTGAAAAAGTGTTCATTATTATTCAGTCAGCTGTTCTTATTACACATTTATTACCTCACCTGGATTGCTTGTGCTGTTTTAGAGGGGTCATTTCTAGTTCTTTTTTATTATACATCAAAAACTGTGCAGTGTGAATACAAATGCCATGGAATTTACCAGGTACTCCTGGGCCTGTCACAGTCTCTCATTCTAAACAACCTCATAGTATTGTTGGAAAGATAAAGTGGGAAGAGGAAAACAATTTAATATTCTCTTTGGGTTTCACAGAGAAAAGCAGGGTACAATTTTTTACAATTTGTAGTATACATCTTTAACTATAAGTTGCATACAAATAACAAACACCCTATCTGATTGGCCCACCCTGGGGGTGTGCTCCAATAGGGAGAGATCACCCTCCCAATGAGGGCCAATTGTGGGTCTTAAATATCCTCCTCTTTCTCTTCCTGCTGCCGGCCTCTCTGAAAGTTACTTCTGCTGCTAAGTTGCACCATCCTCAACCTCCTCCCACCCTCCACATCCCCCAGGCAAGGGAGGGAAGCCAGCTGCTTCCATTGCCACCTGTGTTCATCTCAGGTTTCAGCTCTCTGCTGGAAGGAAGCACAGATGAGGTGACAGGAAGGCAGAGAGAATCATAATTTCAAAGCCAGAACTCCAAGGGGATGCTGGTATTTTCAGCAATTGTGCTGGTTCATAGTTAGCAGCAGCAAAATCTTAAATCAGGTCTGTAAACGGAAACAAAATGGGGATGGTTTCCTGTCATACTCAAATATATTTACCTTTCAGTTCACTCTGACAATAATGCTCCCTTTACTCCAGTTTCTACAAGTCCCAGTAGTGCTGTTCCAGATAGGGGTGCAGCTTACCCAATTACAGCAAGGGACTTTCCAGCAAAGCTCCCTGAGCCTCATCCTCACTTAAGAAAGTGTCATTATATCCCACTGAAGTCCCCCCTTCCCCAAATAACACCCTCCTCAAGCTCCACCCCCAGAAGGTCCAGATATTTCCCAACCCAGAGCTGCCAACCCTTGGAGAGGAGATGAAATTTATTGATGCCTGGATATCACTTCCTGTTTGGTGCAGGAAATAAATGCCATGCTGATCTGAGAATTTCAAAAATGTGTATGGTTTTACCACAGAGATTTTTAAATCCCTAGAGTAGTGGTCCCCAACCTTTCTCAGGTCAGGGACCACCTCTGGGTGAGGGGAGAGCCGACGGCCCGGGTGCTGCAAAAACGTGCATGCGCAGTTGCCGCGCATGCGCGTTTTGACTACCAGGAGGCGCTAACGCGCATGCGCGGCAACTGCACACATGCGCGTTTGCGTCACCAGTGTGCCGGCGGCTGCGCCTGCCTCTTCCTTTCCTTCTCGCTGCGGGCGGGGGGATCCAGGTGCGGCTGCCGGCGGCCCGGTATTGATGACCCTTGTTCCTGCTCCCCCCGCCTCACTCCACCAGGAAAAAATCAAGTGTTTCTTATGGGCTATTGGTAGATGTAGTCCCTCATCTCAGAGTTACAACAGTAACACATGTTAGGTTACATTCAAGTATTGTGCTTCCATTGATCTTTTAAGCTGAGAAACTGGCCAGCTGAAGAAGAGCTCCATGCTTGAACATCTGTTTCTCCACTATTTACCAGATATTTAACCTGGCATGGCCAGAGGTACAGGCTGAAAGGCAAAAGCCAAAAGGGATGGTGGTCCTTTGCTCATAGCCTCTGTGTCACAGTCTATAGCACTGAGTGAGCTAGCCCAGTGAATCCAGGACCAGCAAAAGAATTGGAGTCACATATATATATTGGTTTTGTTTATCTTTTGGGAGAGAGGGGGGAGGGGGAGAGCTTCTTTGAATAGGAAGAAATGTGAATCCAACTAATACTATTATAAATAAATAACTAAAGAAACATGGTTCATTGTGCTGATAACAAAAATAGGTAGTTTACAACCAGCATTTAATATTTCCTATGCAGCCTTAGCTCATTCCTGGCATGTATGCAGTGTAACCCTGGATGCAGTGTTTCATCAGTTTAAACACTAGGCTAAACAAAGTCATTGCTGACTAAAAGCCAAATCACATAAGACATTGGAGGCCCTAGTATCATATCTCTTCTACTACTAGCAGCTGAGGAGCATTTGAATTGGAACCACAGGGCTAGGAAAGAGGGTGTTAACCCTAGGGATTTAGAAATATGTCCCTTTTCATGTAGAGGGGAACTTTCATCCCTTTAGAGCTTTTTTTTTCATTTTATCTGTTTTCACTGCTGGTATTCCCAGTTGGTTTATTTGATGGCATTTATATGGCGTAAAACACTTTTATATGTCTTATAAGCGACTGATGAAAATATAGGCATCCGTTTTCATGATAGTATTTCTATCAAGTTTGTTTGTGTGGTTAGAGGAGAAATGCACCTGCAGTCTTTTTGCATCCTCATTAACCCTTTCCTCTGTTATCTTTTCCTAACATGCATCCAATCCCCTGGACATACTATTTACTCATAACTGTTTTCCCTGGGTGGGAAAATATCAGTTGTATAGCATCTATTGTGATGGTCCCATTCCAGATTTTTCTCCCCAGGGAAAGATAAAATTGAGTCACAGATCTTCAGTATCTAACTGGACTGTAATTATGAAAGGGAAAAAAATGAATCCAGAGAATTAGAAAGTAAAGATGTATTTATTTATTTATTTTATGAAGCAAGTGAAGTTCCAGTGTGTTACTGCAAAAAGGAATTAAAAAGAAATCATTTAGATGGCCACTATTCCATGGTTGTTTGTTGTGAGTAAATAATACTTTATATTGCACTTCAGTCACTAAAAGGAAGCTTGTGCACTAAGGTTTGATAATATGCACATTCATCTAAATGTACAAACATGCAGGTAAATGATTAACCAAAAAATGCTTAGTGATTTGATAGCCCAATTTGTGATGCATTTATATTTACAAAATCACTATTTATGCTCAATGCTTTATTACTGTGTTGTATTTCTGGCATCTCAAGGCCTAGATTGGCAACTGCACAGTCTCATCCATCTGATTTATTACCCCATGTACAAGAGAGTCAAAAGTTTGGGAATATGCAAGGAAAGCTATTGGTAATTTCTGGAGTCCCATTAACAGTGCTTGGATTCAACAGCATCTTTAACAGTGCATGTAAATGGCAGATAAGAATGAAGCAGATAAGAATGAAGTCTTGATCCATTATCTACTGTGGACAGCACCTTTGTGTAGAGGGATCCTCATAGAGCATAACAGAAGCATAACAGAAGTATTTTTGCCTCCACCCGCTGTGCTACAGCAGGAACAGCGGCAGATTGTTACAAGACTGTGTACACCTGCAATATCTCCATTGAGCTTTACTGGAGTAATAGATATGGGTGGTGCAGAATAAAACTACTATTTCCTATAATGGGCTGTCACACTGAGTGCACTGTAACACAGCAGGGAGGAATCATCTTTTTTAAAGTTCTGCATGGATTTCTCTGTGCGCCGGGTCTGAACTTTGAATGTATATGTGTGAGGATTCCTCATCCTAACAGTATATTAACATAGGAGAATACATGTTCTTTGGCTCAGTGATTGCACAATCCCATTTACACACATCTGTACACACATCAGATTGACTACATTTCATCACAAAGCCCACCTTTATTTCAGACTGTCCTAAAAGTGCAATGGTAAATTTAATCAACCCTTCTCCCTTCTCATTCTGTGGCTAGGTATATCAGGAATAATTGTTAGTAGCATCAAAAAAAAAAACATAATGGCCTCTGGATCAAGGAGAACAAAAGGGACTGTCAGATCTAGCACAACCTGATTGCTCTGTAGAAAGGAAATTCTTCCGGTGTAAAATTAGAAAAACAAAATCCTCAAAGGGGGTGAGGGGCTAAGGAGAAATAAACTACTGTAGCACAAATGGAATGACAACTACTTTGAACAGACAATCAAAAGCATGAGAAATTGTACATTCCATCAACTGAACAGTGAACACAGTGTACGAGAAAATAGCCAGACTATGGAACTATGAAAATAGCCAGACTATGCAGAGGAACACGGCTTCCTTGCCTTTTTTCAGCAAAGTAATTATTTGGCTACAACATTTTTAAAGCCAAAGATATATTCCAGGAAGAAGTAAATGAGAATTTAGGGATGATGATGTAATGCAAATTACATTGGATGCTTTGGGCTGATCCAGCGTTGAGCAGGGGGTTGGACTAGATGGCCTGTATGGCCCCTTCCAACTCTATGATTGTGTGATTCTGCAAATGAGGGCAAGCGTCCTGTGCCTTCAATTATTATATAAAGTGAAGGATTTCAGCAGGACTCAGAAATACTGCGCATGTTGAACTCTTTCTTCTACCCAACCATCCATGACACAAAGGCCACATTTTCCTTTGTGTCTAGTCAAGATTGAATGAGATAATTTCATCTCTCTTTTCCAGAATTCAAGAGAATTCTTATAGTAGATATTTGGGATCATCAGAATCAGGCCATTCCCCTCCATTCCAAACTGCCAATCCTCTATAAAGGATTGTAAACATTTTTGTTATTTATTCCAGATACCAACAGAGAGTCCTGCTTAGGCTCTTGCCATATGACAGATATGGAACAGGGGATATGTGGTCTAGCACAGAGCAGGGACATCTCCAGTTTCTATTATAGCCAGTTGATAGTGTATTTACCATTCTCTAATCATGCTATGCACAATGACATTCTGTGAGGCAGCATCCTAAAGGAGACCAAGGAAAGCTCAAACCAATCCAGGAAGCCACTTTGCTCTTAGTTAAGCTTAGTTAAGCTAACAGGCATGAAAAAATAGACATTTTCAATTATTATAATTTAACATCCTTTGTACTCTGGCCTGGATATAGGAGTCTACATTCACTAACAACTGACAATCAGAGCTGCTTTCCACATTCTGGTCAATATGTAAGAGCATTTCTGCTAGGATTGCCCAGACATGAATCTGGCAAGAAATGGCTGTGATAAAGATACAGGACTTAGGCTAGCACCATCCAGGGTGCTATCACTGGAGTTGAAGGGTGCAGCTCTAAGGCAGGGTCACAGAGTAGAGCACCAAGAGAGGGACCTGAGGGATTAAAGGGTGGAGACAGCAGAAAAATATTTGTTTCTCCCCCATTATAGTTGAGATATATTAGCCAAAATACATGTCAGAAGACACGTGTATGTGGGGAATAGCTTGCGAGAGATTGAGTAACTAGCATAGGTTTGAAATGCCTATGTTTTATGAGGTCAATGTCCCCTTGAGGCACACAAGGGGACAATATCAATGTCCCCTTGAGGCACACAAGGGGACAATATCAATGTCCCCTTGAGGCACACAAGGGGACAATATCAATGTCCCCTTGAGGCACACAAGGGGACAATATCAATGTCCCCTTGAGGCACACAACTCGAGGCACATGGTATTAAATAAAATAATAATTAGGCTTTATTATTAACAGAAAATAAACAAAAATAGATGTCAGACTATAAATAACAGGCACACTAATAAGCTAGAAGAAGGAAATAAGGAGTGGAAATGAATAGAGTTCATGGAAGCAGGTCAATGGAAGAATATTTACCAGTCTTGAAAAGGTGGAAGGCAGAGACAGGATGACACAACGATCAGCAAGGTGATGGGCAATCTGGATGAATCCGGGAGTCCAGAGAAACAATTTGGCTTGCCAGCAAGGGACTTGTTGTTGGAGGGTGATATGTGCTGAAAACTGCATGAGCTGACCCAGGACTGAAGAGAGCCCTTGATGGGTTTAGGTGATGGCTCAGGATGGGGGATAATCTTTCAGGAGAAAAAGAACCATTGGGGCACAAGAAGAATCTTCCAGCGGCCTCCAGAGACAATTTAGTAGCTAGATGGGGAAAATTCCTTCCTGGCAGAGTAGCAAGGATGAGTAATAGGTGAAAGACAAAAAGCTTGGGCAAGGAAGCCCTAGAGCAAAAAGGCTCTGTTGACCACTGATCAGCAATACAATGGAAGAGGGGGAGAAAGTTGGGTTCAATTTGAGGGTGCTGCAGATGTTCATGGTTCATCCAGTGGTTTCTATCAGGCTAAAGTGCACAGAAAACAGAGTTCTAGCCAGGCCTGATTCCCAGCTGACAAGAACATGGTGTCTGGCTTGCTTAAGCCTAGACCAAGGGTGGATGCCACAGGTAGTTGGGCACTGTGTGCCAATCCAGCAATGAGGGGTGTTATCATACATAACAGGCGACATCAGGGAATTAGTAAAGGCAGCTTAGCATAGCTGCAAGATTTAGATAAGCTGTTTTTGAGGCAAATCACAGAATCATAGAGTTGGAAGGTGACATACAGGCCAACTAGTCCAAACCACTGCTCAGTGCAGGATCAGCCTAAAGCATCCAGAGAAGTAACTCTCCAGCCATTGCTTGAAGACCGACAGGTGCTAAGAATGAAGTTAAAATTAGCTGCAAATGTCTTTCTTTCTTTCTTTCTTTCTTTCTTTCTTTCTTTCTTTCTTTCTTTCTTTCTTTCTTTCTTTCTTTCTTTCTTTCTTTCTTTTATGACAAGTGACAGCAGACTAGTGGTAGTTGGAATATGCAATATATGTAGTGTGCATGATTGAAAAGAATATGGGGAATGTTCTACAGGGTGCAACAGAGTTAGCATATTTAGGTTAGGAACATGTGATATTTTTCCAATAACCTACTCTGTATCCTGATTGGCTCAGTTGGAGACTTCCTGCACCTTTGGGTACACTTCCTTCCAGCTTGCCTACACAACAGACAGGCTGAATGAACAACAGAACAATTAACTAGGTATCTCTCCTCTCTATTTCTATACAAAGTAGTTTCTCTTCACAATAAAATTATTTTATTCTTAAAATAACCTGGGGTTTTGCTCCTCTTTGCATATTTAAACTCTGCCAATAATGATGACCCTGTAGGGTTTTCAGGGCAAGAGACATTCAGAGGTGGTTTGCCATTGCCTGCCTCTGCAGAGCAGCCTTGGACTTCCTTGGTGAACTCTGACCCAAATACTGTCCATAGCTGATGCTGCTTAGTTTCCAAGATCTAATCAGATCTGGATAGCCTGGGATTATTCAGGTCAGGGCTCCTTTTCCTTAAAGTCCACTAAACAAAAATCAGCATCTTTCCTATTATTTCCATGATATTGGGGGGGGGGGGGTCCTTCATCTGCTCACCAGAGAAAAAGCTACCCTAATCTATAAAATTTGGTTCCTGAAAAGGTGAGAAGCTTCCCGACCACAATCTCTGCTGTATAATGCAGACTTCTGAAATGCACTATTCAGTTCAGAAAAGAAAAAAAAATTACCATAGTATCCTGAAAATGTACTTGGTGTTCTTGTTTAATATTTAAGGCCTTGTCCTGAAGTGATGGCAGCTTTCTATGCTCTTGGGGAATGGCCAGAAAAGTCATCAACACCTATAAGAGAATATATTTTCAGATGCCCAAAACTACCATGGCAGTTTTCTGGTCCTTGTGCTCTACCTTCATTCCCTACATCTTATTAACTTATGATGGGATTTTTAATTTTTTTGATAGGTTGGTGTATAATGGTGGAAGAAGCATGACTCAGTGACCTGAGTCATTATGGGACTCATATTATGGGAAAGTTCTGCAGTTTAAACGAAAAAACTTTGAACAAACTAGTTCAGCATCTTCAGTAATGTGGACTCATCTGGTTTATCTTTGGGTGTGCAAGGGCCCCAAAAGTTCAGACATTAAGATAATCAGAGTAAGCTCTCTGATTAAATGAATTTGGAAAGCACAGCTTCCTGTAACTTTGTGATCATTTTGTTCCTCTTTGGAATTTTGCCCCCTATATGGTGATTTAGAGAGCAACTTTAAGTAGAGTTGCATCCTTCTAAATTAATTGAAGTCTATGGGCTTGGAAGTCCTGTTTAGGTCTTCACTGTTAGATAATAATAATGAATCTCCTTACAGTGGCAAACAGTTACCAAGCAACATGTTGGGGTGGGGGGAGAAGCAGATCCACTGCCGATCTCAATTTGGTTAAAAACAATCTGGACAATTGCACTGATGACTAAATTGATGCACTTCGGAAGGAATCAATATGGGAATAATTCAAATACCTTTACTGAAAAGGGAGAAAATCATGGGAATGTCCTGTCAAAAGATTCAATAAGCAACTAATTGTAAAAGCTAACACAATAACAATGAAAAACTTGCCCTGCATCACATTCAGTGATTGGACTTTTCCTTGACTAAGTGAAAACACCACAGTTTAAATTGCAGGTAGAAATATTGGTGGGGATTTAGCCTCTGCTTCAATTCAGGCCAAAGGGAATCAAGTGGGTTTATTGGTATCTCAGACTGGGTAACATAATGGGGGTTAGAACTATAGTTTTGACAATCCCTAAATTAGGGATGGTTGTGGATTTCTCTTTCTTGTTGTGCCCATTTTCAATCTATGTCTCTATGAAGGGTGACTAGGATGGCTGAGGGGTTGGAATCCATGCCTTATGAGAAGAGGATGAGAGCTGGGTATGTGTAGCTTGGAGAAAAGGAGGGAAGGGAAGATGGGACAGCCGTGTTTAATGACGTAAAAGGTAGACCTATTGAAGAGGGAGCTAACTTGTTTACTGCAGCTTTAGAGGCAAGGAGTAGGAACAATGGGTTCAAATTTTGGGAAAGAAGGTTCCACTGGGAGGGGAGGCATTATTTTATTTCTTTATTTCTTTGTCTCCCATTAAATTTTGTGATTAGTTTCTCCTGCAATATGTAGTATTTTAAATGCTATTTGCAAACCAATATTTCAGCATGATTTATTATCCATATATATCTGTATCTAACCCTTAGGTCAAAAAGCTGAAGGTTTTTTTCCTTCCCCCATTTTCCTCATAACAAACCTGAGTTCAACTGGGACAAGGTGAATGGCTCAAGGTCACTTGGTAAGCTTAATGGCTGAATAGAAACTTAAACATGGGTGGTCCATATCCCAATTCAACACTTTACCCACTATACTCTATATAGTATGTACATATAAATGGCATGCATTGGACAAATATATACCATGTACATTTGTGTACAAAACCCATAAACATACAAATGCAATACAAAATAATCTGTTAAACAGCCGAGAACTGCAACCAATGACAAAAATATGAATTTGCAAAGAGTCTTTGTACCCAAGAATGAAAGCCCCATCTAGGTCTTTGTGGAGACCAGAAGCCCTGCAAGCAAAACTCCAGAGTTTTCATCATGTCACCAAAACATCAAGGCAAAATTGCAACTGTAATTTATGTGCATCACGGGAACAGATAATTTATGGGTGCATGACTTAAAAGCTACTTCTGCCCTTCCACTAATTGGTTTCTTGTCTTCCTTCTTACCCCATTCAGCATATTTTAAACAATAAAGTGTCACTATCAATCTCAATCTTTATGCAAAATTGAAATGATTTGGAATTAGAGTTGGTGGGGATTTGTGTAGGGCTTTGCCCTTGTTCTGGGCTTCTAATGCACACTGAGTGAGATCTTCCCTCAAGAGGCTCCTCCTGCATACTATAATATAATGCAGAACATTCCCATACCAAAGAAGATGTTAATATATCAAAATCTAATGGAACTATTAGATTGATACATCTTATTTTTAAAAAAATTCATATTTCTTACTACAGTGATAGAATCACATAGACAAATAACCAGTTCTTGATATTCTATCTCTTTGTCCTGGGAGTGCTCAGAATTGGCCCATCCCCTAAGCAAACCAAGGCAATTGCATAAGGTACCAGTCTTTCTTCAGCTGGAGAAGTGCCTGGAAAGTCCTCCAACCCAGGGGTAGTCAACCTGTGGTCCTCCAGATGTCCATGAGCCCCTGCCAGCGTTTGCTGGCTGGGGCTCATGGGAATTGTAGTCCATGAACATCTGGAGGACCACAGGTCGACTACCCCTGCTCCAACCCACAATTGGCAGTCTTAGACCTGAATGTCTGGGGTACCAATAACTCTTAGGTCAAGAGAACACAGAAGCAAAATGAGTCAAAGGAGAAGGTATTGCAGAGACAAGAGGAAATCTAGTAATATAATCTGTTTTTTCTCTTCTGCCCATGACTTTTGAGAGAAAAATAATTATCCCCCCCCCCTTCTGCAACATTTTGTTTGGGAAGGCAGCCAATCTTCAAAGAGGAATTTCAGGACAAAAGGCAAGATGGCCAAAGTATACGGGTACCAGCCTCCAGGTGGGACCAAGGGATCCCCCAGAATTACAGCTCATTGCCAGACTATAGAAATCAGTTGCCCATGAGCAAATGGCTTCTTTGGCAGGTGAACTTTATGGCATTGTACCACACTAAGGCCCCTGCTGTCCCTAGACTCCATCCCCAAATCACCAGGAGTTTCCCATCCAGGAGCTGGCAACCATAATCCCCACTGCTGACCAGGGGCGACCTGGCAGCCCTACCAAAGCAGAAAATAATTCACTCCATTTACACTTTCAATGGACTCTTCTGGTAGATCCAAGCCCTTGACTATAGTGATTTTATTATTCCCGCAGAAGAGCATTTGCAGTTCCAGGATAGCAGAAGCAACAATCTGGCACTTAGTGTTTGTACCACGGTTTAAATAAATTCCACTCTCTGGCGAAAGACACAGAATGGAAAATCTGAAGACACAAAAGGAGGAGAGTTCCTATGACAGCATCTTTTCCTCAATACTGCTTGGCCATATGTGAGTAACTCTACTTATGTAAACCTCTTGCCAATTAACTTCCGTTTAAAAAATCTGATAATGAATATCACTCTAGACATTTTACAAACATTATTTCCTGGCTTTGCTTCTGTGCGGTGTGAATCCATCTCCTCCCATGAATCAGAATGGAGCTAAGAATTTTGGCCTTAATGAATCCTTTCACCAGCTCATCATGTCCCGCAAGGCCATCCATATGGGAGTTCTGTAACTTGAATTAAATCAGCTTTGCCCATGCAACCATAGATAAACCAGAAATGCAGCTAATCAGCTGTCATATCTAACTTGGAGTTGTTAAAGTAAAATCTGTGCTTGTCCTCTGTGGCTACTAATGAAATCATGTACAAACTTTCTTTGGAGCCCCATCACTGTGGAAAAGGCTGGTTTCAACTTAAACTGAAAAGCAACCTGGTAGAAGCATCAATCAAACTCACCAACATTCTAGTAGTCCCATCCTGCTCCTTAGGAACTCCCTGAGAAGAAGCACCATGACCAAAAGTGCTCCTAACGAAGGAGCCTAAACCTCTACAACATCTCTGGCCAGGTGGCATCCGTAGAAATGCTCTGGCCAATGCCACCTGTTTCAATTGTTCATTTCTCACAGTGCCAAAGAGCATTTTTGCACAGCAGAGGGAATTAAATAAGGTGTATGAGCTAATGGGGTTCTAAATCCCAAGGAGAGCAAAGGAAATTTGCCAATTGTATCTGGCTGCCACCCTGTCAGTTTTAATGTGTATTTGAAAGGAAGGCTTCCTTAGCACTGCCAACTGCTTGGGACCTGGCAAGAAGCCCCCTTCACCCCTCTAGGCACCCACCCTCAGTGATTTGCAAAGCAGAGAGCAGCAATGAGCATCTCTTTTAAAAATGTGCTACTGAACCACCAGGAATTCTGTCTCATTCCAAGATCAGGTATTAGAACCATACGGTAATCTTGGCAGTAGGCCAAGTAATTAATGTCTTGCCATGAATTGAATCAGAGTTCTCAAAATACTGGGGAAATGGCTAGAATTCTGTAACTGAGACACCTGTAGCTATGCCAAAGAGATACTTTGTGTACTATTCCCTAGCTAGGTGTACTAAATCAATTTCTTCCTTTCTCATAATAAGCAGTTACATTTTATCCTTTCAATACATTGTTTCCCTCTCCTCTGTTTTACCCTTATGACAACCCTGTTGTGGAGGTTAGGCTGAAGTAATGACTTGTCCACAGAGCTTCATACCTGATCATGGATTTGAATCCAAATCTTCCCAGTGTCAGTCTGATAGTCTAACTACTTCACTGCAGTAGATCTCTAAATTCCACCAAATTTAGACTTGTGCACTTGCTGTCTTGCACAGTTCACTCTCTTGTTTTATATCCCCCCCCCAAAAAAAAATCAGACATATTGAAGCTCATCTTCCTATGAATCAATAACAGCTTACTCCCAGTTTGGCTGCTTTCAAAGCAGAATGCTGCGGTCTGTTGCCTTCCAATTTTGCCTAAATATCACAGAGAGTTTGGGGGTAAACAAAATGAGCTTCAATGAGACAAGCAAAATTTCTCAGTGGGGTTTCAATATTCTTAAGCAGCCACTAAATCTTATTGAGACTTTAGTTTGGAGGTTGCAGCTCCAGCACAACATCTGAGGAATTATGTGAGGTGTAAAATAAATGTCACTAATTACCACTGACATTTCTTAAAGACCCTCTGCACATCCCTGATGCAAATACACTAACAAGAAGGTTTTGTCACAATGACCATTTCTGCACAAGGAATCTGACCCTGGGCAGCCTTTGAATGTTGGCAGTTCTTAGAGCCTCCTCTACATGATGTCACCTGCATCCCAAGGCTGTGAAGGAGCTGGATCAAGTTTCAGCCATTTTAAAATCATGATTAGGGGAATCACCAAAACTGGAGGCAATTCCGCACCCGATAAATATAGTGAAATGAAGAAGCCTTATTTTTGGTGTTTTGCACAGCATTTGTCAACCTCTCCTGTCCATCCAGAAAAACTCAAGCAACATCTGCCATTTTAAAGTGCTAGTTAGGGAATCGTGTGAAGTGGATTCCCCAACTTAAAAAGCACAATCTACAGAAGAGCAACCAGCAGGCCACACACTAAATAAATGTATGGAGGTGAATAAGCACTATCTCTGCCTCTAATGTCCCACCCTCACACCCTCCTCCCTCTCCATTCTCCTGGGGACGGTTTTTTGTTTGTTTATTTTTTTAGAGCAAACTGCCTGGAGCAATGAATAGGCATTCAATCATGCAGGCAAAGCCAAAAAGAATTTTCCCCCAATGTTGTCACACAAAGCATGCCTCTGTAAAGTCCCCCTCCCCAATCAGGAACAAGATTAATTTTTTTAAGATTCCAGACTTGTAATTTCATAAGGGGTGGCATTATAAAAAGCACTATGCATCTATGATTAGATGCATAGGCATTTCAATGGAGAAGTCTTACTTAAAAAAAAAAATAGTGGGCATCGTGGGCCATTTAAAACATTGTGAAAGGGGATTGGCTGCCTGGCTTGATTGACAGGCAAAAGAAAGTAATGTGTAAATTGCATTGCTCTTCTGCCATTTCAAGCTGCACTTGTGAAGTATAAGAAACGCAAGAAGGCAGCAGACGAAAACGAGAGAGCTAGAAGGTAAGCAATGGCCGAAGGCACAATAATTTTTAGCACTATGCCATTTTACTGGTGTCACACTATTTTTTTCAATTTGTGGAAATGCCCTTGATTTACCATCCTAACTTGCACGTCCTATTGGTGAGCAACCAGTGAGCAACCACGGATAAGACCATATGGAGCGGGAAAGGCATGATAGTCTCTTCGGCATTGTCCCACCCTCACACCCGCCCTCCCCTTGCCATTTTTTAAATTACTGCATTCCAGCACAACTGCAAAGCTACATTGTCAAAGATAAGATATTTTTTAAAGGGGTAGAACAAAGCCCCTTTTCTGTTTTCTGGAGGTGGGGAATGAGCTGGGAAAGAGGGTGGGTGGGTGATTGAGCAGCCATCTCCTGATCATACAGGGATCTGAGCACTCTGTTTTTAAGACAACCATTCACAAAATGTCTTTTGGGGCTCCAGGGACCATGTCCAGCCTTCTCACAACTCGGGCAGGCAAAAACAGCCCCATTTATGGACTGGTTTTGTGGGCTGGTTCCTCTTTCATGTCTGTTTTGTTGAGTTTAATTTTGTTTCCAGGTTTTAGGCTGTATCGACAGACGCATCACATCGATATCCCAAGATGTCATAGTCCACTGTATATAGCAGAAAAATCTGATGTCTGTCTGAGAAGAATGGGGGGGGGGGAGCTTGCTGTCTATGCTGCAATGGCAAATTTAACTACTAATTTGTAAAGTAGATCAATTTTAAAATTCAAGGAGAGATAGAGTGTTTATTGTTACGCAAGCAGGTGATTAGTAGCTGTGGCAAATATGTAGAAAAACACATAAAGAATATGGTATATATGTTAATGATGAAATTAAAAATATAGCCATAAAACCTATTGGTTATGAAATTAGAAGCTTGAAATTTAAAATGCCTGAAGTATTCCATAAAGAATTCCATAAGGAATGTTTTGAGGATTATAATAAAGGGGATGTTGGGAAGAAAACTCTCTTTCTGTTTTATAGTTGACTAGTAGTAAAGCTCATTGCATGCTGAAATGCAGTGGGCACTAGCTAGTGGTTTGGGATGGGTCACTAAACCCTCAATTTGGAAAGGTCAGGTGGACTGGCTAGGCTGACAAATAGTATGCCAAGGTAAAGTAAGTCGTAGGACTTGTGTGTTCTTGTGTCATACAATAAATCAACAAAATAATGTTCCTAATGTTATCCCAACAACATCCCTGTGGGATAAGTTAGGCTGAGCCATTGACTGACCTAAGGTGAAAGTCCAGGAAATCACCAGGCTCCACCTAGGGATTGACAGAAAGGCTACAAAAATATTCTCTTCTTTATTCAAAAACTTTTGTTATGCCAAAACCCAGCCCAATTATTAATAGTTTTCAATGAAGTTTTCTTCAGGCGCCTTTTCGTTCCTGGCCCCTACCTGGTGGAATGAGCTCCCAGGAGAGCTACGGGCCCTGCGGGAGCTTTTGGGATTCCACAGGGCCCGCAAGACAGACCTCTTCCACCAGGTCTATGGTTGAGGCCGGCGTGCTAAGGAAGAGCTGGACCCGCCCCCCTTCCCAGATTATTCTGATGGCAGGTAAGATGTCAGCTTCCCCTATTGTCTCCCGAAGGGCTAATTTTAGAATTGGGGCTTTGTTGTATTATTGTTCTGCCGCTTTGTATTTTTGTACTGGATTGTTTGTGCATGTATTGCTGTTTTTAGGAGTAATTTTATTGGGGGTTTTATGCACCTTTGTAACCTGGCACGAGCCTTATGGGGAGTAGCGGGTAAGAAATCAAATAAATAATAATAATAAATGAAATAACCATAGATAAAACATAGCATGTATAAATTTCAAATAAATCTAAATTACAAAAAGCATTAATGGTCATTATTATGAGGTACTTGCTCAAATAAATACTCTACATAATTATTTGTATAGCCAAGTATCTTTCTGGACCAATGTATGAAACAATCTATAATTGATTGATTGATTAAGATAACCAATTACAAGGAATCAGAGCAAATTAATATATAGTACAAGCAACAATAGTGCATGTACAGAAGCAAAAGCATTTTGTTATTAGAATGTACTTTTACACATTTATTCAATAGAATCTTCCTCAGTATTAAGTGTAGTGAACGGGGGGACCGAGTAAACATGGCAAATTTAGAATATTCCAATGAAAAATGATTCTGTCTTTAGTTTCCTTAGCCTTATACATAAGAAGGGACTCCCGAGGGATCTCATTTGCCCTGACTCTAGCTGATTTAATTATTTCTGTTGGGTAACCCCATTCAAGAAGTGAATTCTCTAACATATCTGCAGATTTGTTATAAGACTTCTGGCTTGTATTAATTATTTTATGTCACAAAAGGTAAGTTTCTTTTGATATGTAATGGATGGTAGGAAAACATTCACAAAAGCCCTCCCCACTTGTTGCCCTAATGCAGAGCTTTAAAGGATGAGTGTCCAATGGCTGCCAACTGTTTGTCTCAGGGGATACTTGATCCTACAGATATAGTCAACCCTGTGTGCTATTGTCCAGCGCTGTCTGCCAGGGTCCAGTGCTGTCCACCACCATCCAGCACTGTCCAGTACACTAAAATATTGTTCTCATGTGTCTGTAATCCACCCCACCATTTTTTTTTTGGTTTTTTTTGTTTTTGCAATACTCTTATTTAATTTGCTTAATGTCCATTCTGGGCCGTCCTGGGCCATTCCTTGTTTTATCCTGTCCTGGAAAATAATTAGAAGACATCATTCAAAGGCTTCCTGTGCAATGCGTTTTGCCAGCCACTTTCTCTAGTTCCATGTTCCGAACCATTTTTAACGGCAGCCCCATACAGAGTATGCTCCGATCAGGTTGTTATGAATGCATGGGTGTGACAATGGCCAGATAGACCCTTTTTAAACAATAGCTGGAAAACCCAGGTAACATATGGATTGGTTTAGATATTTATATCCAGCTTTCCTCACTCTGAATAAAACAACAGACCACAGGGGTGGCTAGCTATCTGTGTAGAAGCAGGTATCACCTGAGATAAACAGTTGTCATGGCAGCCATGGGGCACTCATGCTTTAAAGCGCTGCATTAGGGCAAAACGAGGGGAGGGCTTTTGTGAACATTTTTCTTAGCACTAAATCACCTTCCTTAGAACCATTCTATTAGTTTTTAAGGTACAGCTAACAAACAGGATTAAGGTCTTCATCTGTTCAGGCTGGAGCAAATCTAGGAAGCCATAATGAGGAAAGATATGCCATCAAAACAACAGCAAGTTGGGGGACAACAAGCAGCTTCAAGAAGGTTTTGTGGGGATTTTTCTCCCACAAAATATGATCCCTGCTTTTGATCTCCAAATTTCAGCACAGTCTTACAATGAAAATACTGAAGTTATCGTCATACATTTTCCTGGAGAGCACTGAGCACCCTCAGCTGGTGTCTTTATTTTTGTTTTAAGAAATGCCAGCATGATTATATTTCTCCAGGGTTCTATGGTGCCAGATAATGCCGCATATTGCTATACTCTTCAACCAGCAGCAGTCATTATGGAATTCAGTATAACGTCTCTGGCTTATGGGAACATCCAGATATGCTCTTCAGTCGCTCGCTCTCTCCATGTCTCCTTTGCACTGGTTGTGTTTACCAGACCAGCGTCTTCTATCCCCCTTAAGGCCTTCCAGTATGGCATCCACAAGAGTCTATTCCCTTGAGGTAGTAGCTCCTGCCTAATGGAACAGGCTCCCAGAAAAGGCAAGGAAGGTATGTTTTCTCTAGGTCATGCTGCATGGTAATGCTGTTCACCAGAGCATTAAATAGCTATGCAACAGAGCTGATTTTATGGTGATTTTAAGTGAAAAATGATAAACCGCCTTGAGCCTGTGTGGAAATGGCAGAGTATATATATTCCAACAAATAAATCATGCCCAGCCACAAGCTCAGTTTTACTTCACTTGAGTGAATGAATATTTTGGCATCCCAGAATTAAAATAATGTTTGCTTGCTACAGGTTTTCAAGATAAAAGGTCCATGAAAGTGAGCCACTGAAGCAATTTTTTAATGTAGAAATGATCAAATACGAAACACCTTGCTGTCCTTTCAAGAAAAAAAATCAATGGGCTTGCACACAAAAACCTGAGTTAAGTTGAACACCTGTTATTGCCTTCAATACCATTGATTCCTTTTGGCACTTTCCATCTGAGACACAATTAAGCTGCTCAATCCTAATTGCTATGTTACCAGCCAGTTGGTGCAGTGTCTAATATGCACTATCCCATTTAGTCAGAATACAAAGGTAAGATCAACAAAAGCAACATTGGTGGGATCCTGAGTGGCAGTGAGATCCAGGGGCACATGTTCATCCGGGGGGGAAAAAAGGAGAATCAATTGCCAGTTGTGTGCATTTGTGAACAAGTCTTCATTTAGGGCAGTGCTTTCCAAACAGAGCTTCAAGGAGCTGCAGGATTCCTCTGTAGATTATTAGGAGGATTGTCAATGAAAACCATGAATGGCAAACAAACTTTGCTTCAAGGCAATTTATTCATTCTTCTCTGTGAGTGTAAAGTGCCATCAAGGGACTTTCAAGGCAAGTGGGAAGCAGAGACAGTTTGCCTTTGCCTTCCTCTGCAGAGACTTCTTTGGAGGTATCCCATTTAGCTTCCAAGATCTTATGAGATCAGGCTGTACCATGATCTATATAGATCCAATCATGATCTATATGGCTATAGCAATACACAATTGCACATGAGCATGGGTATGTTTCATGACTACTTTCCATCCACACAGGGCAGCTATCCTAAATAATGGTGAATCACCAAGGAGAACACAGGCCACTAGCAATGTATGGCAGCCTACTTCAGGCTCAGTATGTCTTCCAGTTTTGCTGACTGCAAGACCAGCAAAAAACTGGAGAGTAGCCTTCAATTGTTAGCTCCCGTTGCTGGTGGACCATTAGTGTTTGGGTGAGACTGCAAGTGTAAAAGGTTAATCTGTATGCAACAGTCTGACTGACTATCTGTGTGAATGGGCAGTGTGTCTTAAACCTCCAGGTGGGGGCTGGAGATCCCCCAGAAATAAAGCTGATCAGTTCCCCTAGAGAAAGCAACTGCTTTGGAGGGTTGACTCGTCTAGGGAGCTCTCACGGAGTCCTTGATCTAGACAAAACCAGATAAACTGGAGATCTTTTTGTCTTACAAACTTTGCTTTTAACTGAATGTATTGTATTATTCATGTGCTTTAATTGAGGTACACCGCCCTGAGCTGGCTTTCTGGGAGGGCTGTATAGAAATTAAATTCATAATAATAATAAGGGCACACAGGGTTGAATGACTGCTACTCGTCTTGCAGAAGGGGCTATTTTAGCTGCAGCAAAGCAACTATACACCAAGTTCTATAAAAAGCAGTATGTGTCATTAATGGATTAACAGCAATGTGGCAGTCTGGACACAAACCTTGAGGAAACTACACATTTGAATGATAAGTAGAGTTGCTAGAACCAGGTTGGCAATTACCTGAATATCTCTCTCTCTCTCTCTCTCTCTCTCTCTCTATCTATCTATCTATCTTTGTTTGTTTGTTTGTTTGTTTAGATTTCTATACCGCCCATTTCTTTGCAGCTCTCAGTTTACACTGAACATTATATAACTTACATGGAACGTTATACAGACTGTAACATCAAAATAATATGTTGAGGGGGGAGAGCCTGAGCAGAGTGGCATTTGTGAAAAGGAGACACCAATCTGCAACTATTATAAAAGACCTAATGACACTTGGGCTTCACAATAACTTTTGGGGTTTACAATTTAAGGGCCAATGAATGTTCCTGCCTGTGTCATCCTGCTGCCCAATCAGGCTGTGTCTCCCGCCCCTAACTGTCATGTCCAACGACTTCACTCCCTTTGCCTCACACCACTGACAGAGCAGGCAGATGCCTGGTGAGTGCACTACAAGGGGCCATAGACTGCTGCCTTCCTGCAACAGACAGTGACCAGAGCCAATGAGAATGTGGGAAAAGGAGAGTCAGCCAATCAGAGGGAGAGACCTCTAAGGCCCAGTCTCCATGTGCTATGAGAATTCTGTGGGGAAATCCCCCCGTTTGGGGGTGACTGGAAGATTCCATGCCAAAGATTTTAATGTTGGAACAATTTTGGCAGGACAAAACAGCTGGGGGAGGGAGAAAAGCAACTCTAGCATTGGTCTCTGAGAGCCATTGTGGGGTAAGATTTAAAAACAGCGGCCTCTAACCAGAAGAGCCGGGCTTGATTTCCCACAGGCAGCTGGCTGGGTTACCTTGGGACAGTGCAGTTCTCTCAGAGCTCTCTCAGCCTCGCCTACCTCATAGAGTGTCTGTTATGGGGAGAGGAAGGGAAGGCAATTGTAAACTGCTTAGAGACGCCTGAAACCTGCTGGGCAAACAGTTCCAATTCTCTTAGAGCTCTCTCAGCCACATCTCCCTCACAGGGAGTCTATGGGATGAGGAAGGGAATGTTTCTTCTCTACAACAACCCTCTACAACGACCCATAGCAGCCGTTTCTGCCTAGGAAGCTGATCTTTATAGTCTGGAGATGAGCTATAATTCCAGGAGCTTTCCAGGCCCCACCTGGAGGTTGGCTACCCTGGGCTGGAAATATTCCTGGAGGTTTGGAAGTGGGACTTCAAAATGGTACAATGCCTCAGAGTCCACCCTCCACAGCAGTCATTTTTGCCTGGGAAGCTGATCTTTATAATCTGGAAATGAGCTGTAATTATAGGAGCATTCTAGCATCCACCTGGAGGTTGGCTACCCCTAGGCTGGAGATATTCCTGGACATTCGGAGGAGGGCCTTAAAATGGTACAATGCCACAGTCCACCCTTCAAAGTAGTTATTTTTGCCTTCAGAGCTGATCATTATAATCTAGAGACGAGCAGTGATCTAGAGACAAGATGATGGTAGAAGGTTTGCAGACTACGGTTGGGTGGGGAGCGTGGGGCAGGTGTGTCCCTCCTGGGCTTTAGCCAGCCCTTACCAGCAACTGTTTGTATTCTGGGGCATAGACAAACAGACAGACAGACAGAACAGCATCAGTTCTGCGAAGATCTAAATAAAGAATATTTACAGCCTGAAACTGTAAATGGTGAACAAGTAATGGGCTGGAGAGACATGGGAACTGAAGTAACTTTTCTCAAGCTTGGCCTGCTACATAAAAATCAATATTTGCCAGGAAGGTCCCACAAAATTAAAGGCATAAGTGTCCCAAAATTTCAAGTTGAGTTAGCTTTACAGGAAAGTAGAGAGTCAGACTTTGGGGGAAACTAGGTGATCCACTTGTATTAGGGACTGCAGTTGCCAGCAGTAGGCCCCAGGCTTCAGAAACGCAAACATCACCAGCCAAACAACAGACTGTGCTAGCCAAGGGGTGTCTGTGGCCACATACATTCCTTTTGAAGGGAAGCATGTGAGGGGGGAGAGCTTTCCCTTCAGCCTAACTGCCTGGAGATGAGCTGTACTTCCAGGGGATTCTCAGACTCCACCTGGAGGCTAGCATCCCTAAACCTCAGTGGGGTTCAATGCTACAGAGTTACCCTCCAAATCAGCCATTTTTGCCTGGGGAGCTGATCTTTATAGTCTGGAGGTGAGCAGCAATTCCAGGAGATCTCCAGGCCCCACCTGGAGGTTGGCTGTCCCTGGTCTGTACATATTCCTTGAAGTGGGGCCTCAAAAGTGTGTCATGCCCCCGCAGCCACCCCTGGCTTATTTCAGGTCAAGAAAACATTGCAGAGAGGAGGTAAGGTTGCCGTATTGGTGTAGGTTCATGTTCTGGAATTTCACACTACCTAGGTGTGCATAAACCTGACTAATGGTCAAGACTGCTGTGCACTGAGAGAACTCCTGTTAGGGTTGCCATCTTCCAAGTGAGTCTCACTATCCTACCTCCTTCACGGGGAGTCTGTTATAGAAAGAGAACAGGAAGGTGATTGGAAACTGCTTTGAGACATCTGAGGCCTGCTGGGTAACTGCAGCCCATTCCCAGTTCTCTAATACCTCTCACAGCCCCACATCCCTCACAGGTTGTCTATTGTGCGGAGATGAAGGGAAAATGTTTATAAACCACTTTGAGGCTCCTTCGGGTAGCAAACAGCATGGTACAAAAATCCAGCTCTTCTTCTTCTAAGGAGCAGCCATGAAAGGAGCATTTGGCCACATAACATTTTATCAACAGTAAAAAAAAATGGAGACAGAAGGAACAGGGTGGACACCAGTGTACTGTGACGACCCCATGTGGATTAGGGCAGGAGGACATTTTGGTGTCTGTGGCCTAATTCATACAAGAAGGGAAATGACGTTGAAGGCAAAACTGGGAGGAATTGGTTGCCATGTAATCTCCAACTAAGAGTCTCCAGTTTGATTTTCCCTTCACATATCTGAAGACATGGCTCTGGAAAGCTCATCTGTAACCACTATGCCACAATTCCCAAAGGTCAGTCCTCTCCAACACTCAACGGAACATTCCAAACAACAGGTTCTGTCCACACCCACGCCCTCATTTGTGACCATGCCACCACAACCTCCCACACAACACACACATTCAACCTCATGCCCTTAGAGACCGGACAACTCCTCCCGTTCCTTTTCCCACCGCCAAGCTCTAGCGCCCGTTGTATTCCTGGATACAACAGGCTTTGCCCCTAGTAATCTAATATTACATTTTCTAAAATCAATAAACTGTTGAAGATATTAAAGAGAATATTTTTTAAAAATAGACACCAGCAACACACAATTATATATTGTTTGCTGCCTCATTTAATGTTCACACCTTAAATTATGTCTAGAACATCCTAAATTGTCAATATGGTTATTACTAAAAGGTGTTAAAATATTCATTTATGAAATGTAATCCATTCACTAGCTACAAAGGGAAAAATAAAAAATGTGTGATGACAATTCTAAAAACTGAAAGCCAGTCAAATATAAAGGGGAAATGTGCCACCTATAACAAATATGAGTAACATCAGGTTTTCTCTGAGATTTTCAAAGCACCCATGTGATACAAACACTCACACCCATACACCCACAGCATTGTATATAGTACTTTCACATGATCATGCAGTCTGCTGGCTCTTAGAGCAATTATTCATGGGAAGGAGAAGCTCACATGATAGTTGGGCAAATTCCTGCTGATGCACTATGTTGTCATCAGCCTGGCCCCCTCTTGCCTGTGGCCCACTTTAGGGCCTCTGATGCCCCGCATTAAGGGAACACTGAATTTTCAGCATCCCCTTTTGTAACATGGGCACCATTGGTGGCCAGGCCCATGCATACAGGAAAGAGCTGAGTCTTCCAGGCCCAAGTCCTCCCCTGCCCACAGTGAATTGGGTGTTTTGTTTCACTCTCACAATGGTGGGATAGCATTGTGATGCTATTCCACCTTCATGAAGTGAAACCCCTGCCGCCACCATCGCAGAGGTGAGGCATGGTGGAGCCTTTCCGTCCTGGCTTCATGTGCATAAACAAAAAGCCGGGACAGAACATATCCAGCAGGGGAAATCTTCCCCTGTAAGTACACAGGACATAGTAGGGCATGCTGCCCCACCTCCAGAAACTGCTGGCAGCCCAGCATGGCTGCCGCCTTGCATAGTCACAGAAGGTCTGTTTTCCCTAAGGGAAAATGTCTAGACTGGAAGATAGCCCATAAGGTCAGCCAGCTGCATCTTACGCAAATAAGGAGGTGGAGGAAAGGATATCTTTAAACAGGACTCTTCCCCAACTATGCACTCTTGTCCTTCATGAAGCCAGTTCAGAGTACAGCATAATGGTTCCTACACTTACTGTAAATGGCCAAATCAAGAGATCTGGCCACTGACACCATTAAGTCAGTGCAGAGGGAAGGCAAAGCTTTTCATCCTGAGTGCGAATGTCACAATAACTGAGCTCCAGTGTGCAGGCCCTCTGATTAAGAGCAGTGGCTTCTAATCTGGTGAGCCAGGTTTGATTCCCTGCTCCCCCTACACATGCAGCCAGCTGGGTGACCTTGGGCTCACCACAGCACTGATAAAACTGTTCTGACCGAGCAGTGATATCAGGGCTTTCTCAGCCTCACCCACCTCACAGGGGGTCTGTTGTGGGGAGAGGAAAGGGAAGGTGAATGTAAGCCACTTTGAGATTCCTTCTGGTAGAGAAAAGTGGCATATATAAACCAACTCTTCTTCTCCTAAGTTAAAGAGCCATTTTAGCAACTTATAAGTCTGGATGCGCTCCTTTTAATGCACACTAATATTCTGACATCTCAGCTCCTCTAAAAATATTATAAAAGTGCAACATATCGCAAACCAGTGAGAATTTTGGGTCTTGACATCAGCCCCACAGCCCAACATTTTGGAAGGGCAAAGCTAAAATTTGTTTAACCTTGCACCAATTGCAAACCAGTTGCCAGCTGGGAATTAGCCGGAGTGTGGCACCAGGGGATTCAGCCATGCTGCTGACTCAGGATTCATTAGAAGGGCAGGTCATTCCAACACCAAAGCCAATTACAACAATCCTTGTCAGAAGCTGGGAGCAAGAAAGCAAGGGAAGAATAAGAGACAGTAAAACATTTCTGGCTCAGAAAAGGAAAATGTATTATAAACTGGCAAGCTCTGAAAACACTGCAGTCAGTGCAAATTCTATAAATTAAATCCTCAATAGAAAACCACAGAAGTTTTTTCCCTCCTTTTTATAGCCTGTAATTTTCTGTGTGTGTGATACAAAATTGATATTCAGTCTTTTACAGCATATTTATGGCCCTTGGGAACAAAATGATTCCTTCCCTTCTTATTAGTTTAGAGTTACAGCCTGATGAACATTATCTGATACGCTAATCTTTATTATCAAGCCCTGGAAGTCAAAAGGTAAGAAACTGAGGCTTGATGAGGGCTCTTATTACAGACTACATTTTAAAAAAGCATATATCCAAACCGAGAACATAAGAGATAGGCTCTCCCGCATCGCTTCATAAAAATCAATCTCTAAATATTTGTATTCTTTAATGAAACATGAACTCCTTCATTTCTAGTAGTGTGCCTGAAAGAAATACATTTCTAGCTCCATTAAGTCTTATCTACAACACCGACTTACGTAACTGCACCTTCTTGATGTATATCCATGTCCTTCCACCATGGGAATATAGGTTCATATGATTGTTTTTCACTTACAGGATTTTTTTACCCATGAATCCTGAATATCCTTAGACGGTGCACCTAATAGCTTATGTCTGTGTGATGGATGTCATTTGCATGGCACATCTTGGTCAGTCCCTGCCCAGCACAAACCCATGAAGAGTAATTCAGCTGGTCAGTCATGTATGGTGATGAATGTTAAGTCTTATATTAGAGCTGCCTGTCAGGGACAGCCAAAAGAAGGGAGTTGTCAAGCATCTGGCAGGTCATAGTACATGAATAGGATGGTAGGTTTCATTGATTCAAGGGGACTAAGGGTCGTACAGCTATTAAAGCACATCTGCAGACCTTAGTGAACACCATGCTGGACTCAGGGAACTTTGAGGTAATGTAATTATGGCTGCATTAAATGATCCTCCATTTCACTTTTATAGTTAAAGTGGAAATTTCAGGTGCTGTCTAAAGCATCCCCATATGTTTTGCCTTTATTTATGCTGCCTGTCCACTGCTGGTGTTTCCAGATTCCCCCAGGTTTTTCAGCACCATGGCTTAGATCCCACATAGATTTCCACAGCAACAGGAGGAGGGTGATTTTCTTAAGTCCCTCCCATGAGAAGCTTTAGATCGTGACACAAGGTATTTCTGGGGGACATCATAGAATCATAGAGTTGGAATGGACCTCTAGGGTCATCTAGTCCAATTCTCTGTACAGTGCAGGAACTCATAACTATCTCCCCACCCACGGTGACCCCAATTTCATGCCCAAGTGATCCCTCCACCAAAAATCTCCAGAATCTAGCAGCAGCAATTAGCAATTCCATGGGTATGCAAAGAAGGGCCACAAGAGACAAACATTGGCACATCCCTTCCTGCCCACCCACTCACAATCTGCCTAAGTACATAAAATCAGCATTTCCCTAAGACCAGACATTTATGAGCCATTTGAGGCTGCCATGGAAAGGCAATATCAGTAAAATCACCACCACCAATACAGGTAAATCTAGGCCAGATCCATCTCACCTTTCCCCTGATTTATACAGCTTTTTTCACCTTCACTATATCATCCCAGCCAAACCTGGGAGCATTTATAGTTGAGTAAGAAGAAAGCACAACCCTATATAACCAACCAGGTTTAACCACATGACAAGATCACTGAGCGAATACAACCAACTGAGAATTGAAAACTATGTTTCCAGTATCAGCATTGTCTTCAATATGAATGGACAGGTACTTTTAACCCTTCCCAAAGAACCTTATAACTAATGGCTGGAAGAAGGGAAGGAACTTCACAATATTTCTAAATTGTTTTGCAAAGTCTTCCCTCCTTCCCTTCCCTCCCTCAGGCTTAAATTTGACCAGGTAAAAAGCTTACAGTGCAATTCTAAACAGTCACACCCTTCTAAGCTCATTTACTGCTGACATCTGACCTGTTACTCAATCTAGACAAACCAAAACTCTATGTGGAATTACCCAAACATCAATAACACCTGAGAAGAACCAACCGCAAAATGCAAGGCAAACTTCATAAGCTACCTGAACTGTTTTTTAAACTCTATGTGAAATTGTAAATCAGGAGCTATGTTGTTGTTATTTTAGGGGGGGGGTTAATTGATGTGTGAGTTTTGTAACAGGCTGTATCCTCCTTGACAAAACATTCAGAAAATCTCAATTATAGCTAAAAGACCAAAGCCTCCTAATTACGGAACAATAAATGTAACAGGTCTCAGCAACAATCCTGTCACCATTCTTGCCTCCTTAGCACCCCACATGCCCAATTTATAACAGCTAATAATGGTAAGCAAAACACAGAAGAAGAAAATCCCACAATATCATCTAAAACCACTGTAAAATATAAGAAGGCCTCTTTTGCTCCAACCACAGTGACAAAATTAAACTAACAAAATTAATTTTACAGCCACATAGTCAAGATGTAAAAGTATTCTGTAATACTTGCTGGTTTCCTCCCTAATGAGGAAAAAGGATTGCATGGCTAGGGCTGCAGGGAACTAGCAAGCTGGTGTTATCATTCATTACAAAGTGTATAACAGCTGGAAATATGAATCATACACACAGGGAAGGGCTGCACAGTTATTAGCACCCAAAACAATAACTAATACGGGTGAGCCATAGTTCTCAGAGAGAACAGCACCCAGGTGTTCCGCTTCCTTTGTCTTCATTATCATATAATTTGGTCAGATAGCGATATAACAGGAAAGTGCTCCTGCTGAGGTAGAAGTAGCAGGCCATAGATGGAAATATTACTGCCAGAGAAAATTAGAAAGGCAAATACAGTAGGCAGTTTCCCATGAGAACGAGTCACTGGTATCGCAGCCAGCGCAAGGAGTTTTTAAAAAATGGAACAAAGGGACAGCAGAAACAAGGACTTCAAAGGAGAAAAACTTTTGTGTGTGTCCTTTCCCTCCCAAGTAAAGAAAACCAAACTAACTTGTATGTTTTTTCTTACAGTGGAGGAGAAATGTGGAGGAAACAGGGAAGCAGAGAAGAGAATCTCGGGTTTAAACTATTTTTGGAACACAGGGTGTGCATAACTATGAAGACAGTTACAGGTGAATAGTTTTGTTAGTCTGTAGAAGTTGAAGAAAATTTGAATCCAGCAGCACCTTAAAAACCAATGCAATTTTCCAGGGTATAACTGACCATGAGTCAAAACTTTGGTGTCGGATAAAGTGACCTCTTGTTCATGGAAGCTTTTACCCTACGAAATGATGTCTCAAGGAATTTCTTGCTCAGATTCCTATGTCTTTTGTACATCTTTCCAGCTGCTTGCTGCTACTTCCCGTGGAACAGTTAAGAAATATTCCCTTCTTTGGTTTATTGAAACAAGGTTGGATTTTACCGTTTCATTCCACTAACACTAACATTTTCCACTAGTGCAGGAGGGACCTCCTGGTGGAAGCCTCCTGTTGCTAGAAAAAAATGCAACCATTGGTAGAAAAGGGTTCCAGGATCAAACTCACTTTGCTGTTGACAACATGAAATCAGACTTCCCAAAGTGAATGTATGGCCTACAGTTTTGAGATACATGGAAACCATCACATGACTGGTTCACTACCAGATCAGGCTCATTGGTCATGTCTGATCTGGCACTAAAGATATTTTAGGACTAGTGTAATTTGAGTCATGTTGACTTGGGTAGTGCTAGATCAGTGGTTCTCAAACTTCTTAATGCTGCAACCCTTTAATACACTTCCTCAAGTCGTGGTGACCCCAACCATAGAATTATGCCAGTGTTCTTTCACAGAAATTAAACCGAAACTGATCAATGGCATGAAGATCCATTGTTGATGATTGTATATAAATTGTTTTTTTTTTCCGGGGGTGCATCTGGAGTGGCTGGTGGCCAATTGCAGGCACCTGCAGGAGGAGCGGCAACAGTGGTGGTGCCCCCCTTCCGGCCAAGCTGCTTGCCCTGCTGCAACCCCTGTAAAAGGGTCATTCAACCCCCAAAGGGGTCCCGACCCCCAGGTTGAGAACCACTGTGCTAGATCAACTAGTGAACAATACCAGCAGGGCTGCTCCATCATGTGCGCTCTAGAGGTCTATATACCCTTTGAAGCTATCTATTCCCAGCTTGAAAAGTTATCAGTGTGTGAATTAACTTGGCTCCAGCCTTGTACATGGGATATATTGAGGCATGGCAGGTGGGAGTGAATGAGATTCCCCTTTGTTCATGTTGCCTCACAAAGATATAGTGCCTATATGCTTACAAATTTGCAAAGCATCACCAACATGGAAGCCAATGTGCATGTGGTTTGCACACACATAAGTGCTATTCCTCCATGAGCCTGCTGAATATTAGAAAGAGTGGGGTCAGCATGCTTAGCCATAATCAGGGGCTGAATAGTTCCCTTTCTACACTTGCTGGCTGAGGACACACACATATCATGTATACATGGCTCCCTGCTTTGAATCTCCTCATTCTAGGTTACTTTATAAGCATTTGTTAAGTGACAAAAGAGAAGGTGGGTGGCCGTGTTGATCTGAAGCAGCAGAACAAAGTTTGAGTTCAGTCACACTATTAGAACCAACAAAGTTTTGTTCAAGGTTTATGCTTTTGTGTGCACATTAAGCCTCATGGAATGGAACGCTATCTGAAGAAATATGCATGCACATGGAAGCTTATACTTTGAATAAAATTTTGTCTCTCTTAAAGGTGTCACTGGACTCAAATTTTGTGCTAAGTCACCAGAGTTAGAGCTTCTTAGACCAGCTATGGTGCCCCAACATATTGCTCTTCTCCTCTGCTCTTCTGGGGAGCTCTGGGCCCAAGAATGGATACGCCAACAAGAAAAGAGTTCCTATCCAAAGGAACACGTTGAATAGGTTTTAATACCAGGTGACTATCAGTTCTAGAGATGTTTATACATAGGATATGGCCCAAACTAGATAAGATTCCTAATATCAAATTATTAGGCCATACCATTTTATTATTGTAGAATGTCACTTTTAACAGTCCAGCTTTGTGTACCTTTCATTTTGTTAACTGCCTTGAGCATGTCAATGGAGATGGAGAATACTTCTCACATAAGTAAATAGGTATATCATCAGAGTACTATGTGGAGATGCCACGGGTAAGGAATTTGCCCACCACTGCCAATAAGCATGAATGGGCTCTCTGTCTTTTATTGCTCTCATGTGTTGCCACAGCTACTATGAAATTATCCAACATTAACAACTTGCTACCAGCATGCCAGTAAATTTCCCCCATGTCATTAGGCACAAATCCAACCAACGTTAAGCACTTTCAAACCAATTGACTCAGTGGAAGAGTTAAGCTTATATATCTCACATGGAAATCCAAGAGTCTTGAAAAGTACTTCTCTTTTTGAATAGGCCCAGTGATCGTGGCAAGTATGAAAGACACATGAAAACAACTATGATGTTTTCTTTTGTGTGAACAGCTAGAAAATGCTCAAAACCTTCAGTCTACAGTAAGGTACTACAGTCTACAGGTTCTACAATAAGCACTGATGTTTAAAGAAGAGAGCTTAAATAGATGTTATTAGTATTGGCATTTTGACAACTAGCAGGCTGGGTATATAACAAATGAGTTGGATCCTGCAGAAAACATCCATGAATGGAAGAATGGGATGCTTTTCAACAGTTCTTTCCTCCGACTTCAGAATAGAAGACAAAGGGAATAATGAGAACAAAGTTGGAGTCCAGTGACACCTTTAAGATCAACAAAGTTTTATTCTGAGTATAAGCTTTCATGTGCATGCACAGTTCTTCAGATGCATTGAAGCGGAAGCCACCAATGATTACATATAGGTGGATGGTAGGGAAGTGTTGTCATGAAGGGCTAATTAGAGGCAAGATCCATAAATAATTGAGCAATAAATATAGTTAAGATTGGACTAAGGTAATTGGTAAGACCTGTGAATAGCAGCAAATTAGCATACAGCATAATGAATAAATTTACAAACAGATGGAACGGAATGATATTAGCACATATAGTGAGACAAGAAACCATTATCTATGTTAAGTCCTGGGGGGTTCCGTTGTCCTGAGTCATGTAATAACTTGTAATTTAGCAATCTCCCATTCTAGTCTGTTTTTGAAATTCCTTTGTAATATAGCAGCCATTTTGAGGTCTCCCAGTGAATGTCCTGGAAGATTGAATTATTCTCCTACACCTTTCTCAGTTTTGCAATTCTTGATGTCAGATTTCAGCCCATTTATCCTTTGGCCTGTTTGCCCTATGAAAAAACTGAAAAGCATAACTGGCATAAAGGTAAAGGTATCCCCTGTGCAAGCACCGAGTCATGTCTGACCCTTGGGGTGACGCCCTCTAGCGTTTTCATGGCAGACTCAATACGGGGTGGTTTGCCAGTGCCTTCCCCAGTCATTACCGTTTACCCCCCAGCAAGCTGGGTACTCATTTTACCAACCTCGGAAGGATGGAAGGCTGAGTCAACCTTGAGCCGGCTGCTGGGATTGAACTCCCAACCTTATGGGCAGAAAGCTTCAGACAGCATATCGCTGCCTTACCACTCTGCGCCACAAGAGGCTCTAACTGGCATATACAATGTTAAAAGATGAGCAAGTAGTTGATGTTGTAGTTGATGGTCTAGTTGATGTTTGTGTTATCTGGGTATATGTGGCAGCAAAGTTGCCATCTAGGTTTATTGCAAGCTCTGGTCCCAGTGTCTATGTTCAAATTAGATTGGATTATAGTGGGCAAGGAGTGGTTTAAGATTGGGGAGGGGTCTGTCTGTAGGCAAAAAAAGGTCCCCCCCCCCCGTACTTACGAAAGAGAATTGTCACTATCAGGTGGAGGTTGTAAGTTGCTAATGATGTATTGAATTGTTTTGAGTTGATAAAGAGAAGAATGGTTCATTTATATTTATAAAAATATTACGTTTGTTCATACGAATTCAGAATTATATTTTCAACTTAATTTCATTAGCCAGCAATTAATAGCAGCTAATTCAGTTGCTACTGTGTTTAGCTGAACCACCAAACAGGTTCAATGAAGTATAGGTTTCATTGTTCTAAATTAAATAAATGCTAATTAATATTACTGGACAACATTGGATCCGATCTTCTTTGATCAGGCAAATGCTCAACCCTAATTTGAACTAACCAGCTAATGCTCTGACTACAAGCTTCTCATTTCTTAAAATACAGCTCCTGTGGGGAAATGAGAGGATTACTATTCTTATCACAACACTCAAAGATGCAAAACAATACATCTTACTAGTGGAACAAGGAAAACAACCTACAAAGTTGCTTGGTGGGGGGAGTGGAATTGACCTGTATGTGTTGTTGCTTCTATGCAAAACAGAAACTAGGAGCTAAAATTCCTTCAGGAATGTGATAAATTAGGAAAATGGTAGCAGGGGGGATGAAGACATCGCCATTTCCCTCCCCTACTGTTTTTTTTTTGTCCCTTTCCTGAAAGCCCCCATAGCCTCTTGTATTGCTTTCTTTGCACCCACCAGTTAATCTACCTTTATTTACCCAGGAAAATTATGGGTCATATCGGTCACTGAGCCAAGCCCAGTTGTGCAGAGGGGAACCTGCAATAACTTGTGGGTTTTGTCTCACTTACCCCCCAAAAAACCACTTTCTCTCTTTTTTTAAGATTTCCGATTTCTCTGCAGACCTGGGGCTTTTTTCAGTTCTTCTTTATCCATTCATGGCTCCAGTCTCTGGATTTAAGTATCTACAGATTTGGTCATGTTGAGAATTATATTTATCAGAAATTTGTAGAGGCTTTTAAATAACTAGTAGTAGTTGTTGTTTTGTGGGAAGTATATATGTTAACTTGTTTTTATTTTGACTGTAAATCAATGGGTTCTGTATTATTTTGTACTTTACCACAGTCTCTGGGTCTTTTCTGAAACCAACCAACACATTATGTATCATTTGTGTGTGTTTGTGTTTTTAGGGATCTTTAAAAAAAAACACACAGACACAAAGGAAGCCTGAATTGAGTAGAAAATTTCCTGTTATTTACTAGGTGACTTTCCCTTTCACATTGGATAATGCATTTTCAGTGCACTTTAGAAGATTTTCCTGTTTTTTGCAAAAAAAAAATCCTGCTGCAAAACTAAGCCTCTATGAAGGGACAGGAGGTATTTCTCTAGGCCTGTTGGCAACCCTAACAGGAAAAGAGGAAGTGATTTTGAAGGTCAGTGGTATGTTCCTCAGGAAAGCAATTCATAGGCAGGAAAGGGTGTTTTAATCAGTCTCCCTGGATGCTTTTACTTGGGGGAAGGAAGCAAATGGGAAAAAAAGAATAATAGAACTATAATATACTGTATTTGCTGGCATATAAGACTACTTTTGCCCCCTGAAAAACATGCCTCCAAGTGGGCGGGTCATCCTATATGCTGGGTGCACTTCAGTTGGGATAGACATAGCTGCCCATAGTGGCCTCCTGATGCCCGCCCACCTCATTCTACATACTATCCAGTATCACGCGGTATCCAGCGCGGTTCATCGGCGTGGCTGCGGCGAGCATCAGCAGTGAGACAGGAGTGCCAGCCTTTTCGGCGTGACCGGCCCGTTCTGCTCTGCGGGAAGCAGCGGTGCTCCGGCCCGCCCCTCGTCTACTCAGAGCTCGCACATGCGCACTTGCACACTAGTGCTGGTCACACGGAGATGCAGGGGCAGGCCGGGTATATAACAAACTCTATATTTTGAGTGGAAATACACCCAGTCATCTTATACGCCGACAAATACAGTAATTGATCCTTTTTTATTCTCCTTTGCCCTGAAAGCTTTCCTTATTGCTGATAGAATGGAACAGGTTCTTAGATTACTTGGGAATGAGGATTTAAAATTTCCCCAAGAATGTGTTCCATGGTGTTAAAGTTTTCAAGCAATCAAATGCTTGCATCTCTCTATTTAAAGCTGTATTGAGTCAACTAGGGTGAATTTTTAAAATCTTTTAAAAAGTCTTCAGCAAACTATCAAACATTTAGCATAATGGGCACATCATGTGTAACTAACTGTCAATGCAATCCTTAAAAAAAGATAAACCCTTCTATACTCAACTGGAGTTGATGTCCTTAAGATGTGTAACTCTATGTAGGATTGATTCAGGTAGGTGGCCAAGTTGAGCTGAAGCAGCAGAACAAAATTTGAGTCCAGTGGCATGTTTAAGACCAACAAAGGTTTATTCAAGGGATAAGCTTTCATGTACACATACATGTGTTCAGACACCTAGCATCTGAAGATGTGTGCAAGCATATAAAAGCTTATACCATGCATAAAACTTGATTGGTCTTAAAGATGCTGCTGGAATCAAACTTTGTTCTGTGTAGGATTGTCCTGTTAAAGCCTCAAAGCTTGAGGAGTAATGAAGGTCAAATCAACTTTGCTGTTGGATTACTTCTCCCATCCATAGCTTCCCTGGTCAGGATTAATTTGTTAGAAGATTACTTCTGTTAAAAACAACTCTCAATCCTACTTGGAAGCCCTTTGTTCCAAGGACTAAAGTGCTTATGTTAGTCTTCTTTAAAGCTGGTTAATCAAGAGGAGGTCCAGGTTAATTTTCCTTACGTGCTTTTCCCAGCTTGAGATTCTAATTGATGCATCTCTCAGCTGATTCATCTACTTCATGCTGACACAATGTCATTGATTTCCATGTCTTCATATATCATTTTTGCACTTCAAATTCTTTTTGTATACTATATATTACAAGACTTGTGGAAATTATACCTTTTGCAAATGTTTGTATTGATAATAATAGCTTTGGTGCAGTATTTACATAGTGGGGAGATTTACTGTGAGAACTCTGCATGTTTTCTAAGGCACATTTGGTGCTCTTAGTCAGGGAAGTACCACTTGATGTGCACAATAGGCATTCTTGACCTGAGCTCTATTTTTCATATCAGATAATCAGATAATCCTTTGGTCATTTTTTTAAAGCATTCTTGATCAGGCCAGGAACTGGACCTTAATACTGTGTCATTGTTTCCTATCACATTAATGTGTTTCTTTTGTTTTAACTGTAAAATTTTCTTACAAGTGGCTTAGTAGCCACATGGAATGAAAAAGTTCCAATTTATTTAATTCTGTCATAATGCCTCTTTCATGCAGTCAAAGATCTCATGATCCAGGGCTTCAGATTCCAAATCATTCAAGGGAAGTCAGATGTCTAAATGGATGTGATTTCAACTCATCTGTAATGCACAATCTAAATGTATAATTTGATGTAAAAATAAATGGGACAATTCTAGAGCTAGGCTTCTCAGCTGGTAACATGATGTTTAACCATTTTGAGATGATAAACATATCAATGTGTCAGAGACTGGTTTTTATTTTGGACATCCAAGACCTTTAAGATTTAAAATCTTTTCATTTGATGAGTGCTCACAACTTTTATTTTTTTTAATAATAATGTCTATATCAGGGAAACTATTTTAGAGAAGAAGAGCTTTTTTTGTACCCTGCTTTTTACAACCCAAAGGAGTCTCAAAGTAACTTACAAGCTCCTTCCTCTCCTCTCTCCACAACAGACACCCTGTGAGGTGGGTGGAGTTGAGGGAGATCTGAGAGCTGTTCCTAGCCCAAGGTCACCCAACTGGCTGCATATGGAGGAGTGGAATCAAACCTGGTTCTCCTGATTAGAGACCACTGCTCTTAACCATTACATGAAGCTGGCTTGGAGGAGGAGGAGGAGTTGTACGCCACTTTTTCTCTAACAGAAGGAGTCTCAAAGCAACTTACAAATCACCTTCCCTTTCCTCTCCCCACAACAGACACCCTGTGAGGTAGGTGAGGCTGAGAGAGCCCTGATATTACTGCTCAGTCAGAACAGCTTTATCAGTGCTGTGGTGAGCCCAAGTTCAACCAGCAGGCTGCATGTGGAGGAAGAGTGGGGAATCAAACCTGATTCTCCTAACCACTGCACCAAGCTAGGAACACTAATTTTGCATCTTGATACACTTTTAGACTGATTTGTTGTTGTTGTTATGTGCGAAGTCGTGTCCGACCCATCGCGACCCCATGGACAATGATCCTCCAGGCCTTCCTGTCCTCTACCATTCCCCGGAGTCCATTTAAGTTTGCACCTACTGCTTCAGTGACTCCATCCAGCCACCTCATTCTCTGTCGTAACCTCATTCTCTGTCGTTTTAGACTGATACTTACAGCATAATACAACTTGCATAAGCAAGCAGTCCTTGCCAGCTCTACCAAGAGGATGCGCAGAATTGACTTCCATTTGGAAGAGAGGGGAAAGGCCAACATATTGATTTTGTGGCTCTGCTATACAAAAAGCTCCCCTAATGTGCTGTTTTCCCTGTGGGTGACATGCCACTGTTCATCAGATTCCTCAGAGATGAGTGTCAGGGATTCTTTGGAGTAGCCTGTAAATAGAACTAATTTGAAAGGATGGATTGCCAAGCAAGCAGATGGAAAATTATCAGACTAGTTCTCCTCAACAGGTGTCCGAGCTTCAAGTATAATATAATATGAAACATGCTGGCAATAAATGATTTCTATTCTGGTTATTCTGAGCAGTACTTGCATGGAGTCATACTGATAACCTTTCCTTTTCAGCAGGATTCACCATGCCAGCATGAGTGGGACAAGGACACTGTGGGGCTTGACAGCTGCCTGACCAAGCGCAGAGATCTTGCTCTGCTGTGCAAATGAGCTGCTTTCTAGCTAAACTGGAGGTCAGTTTGATATGCATTCAAGGGCTTTCACGGATGGTCTTCCTCTGGGAGAAATTCAGCACATGTAATTATTTGGTCTCTGTAGCACATTTGCAGACCGTATCCTTGCTGTGTAGATATGAAAGACACAAGAGGCACCTTGGCATGAGTTAGCTTGCAACCTGTTCTCTGAATACCACTATTCTAACAAATACAGTTTCAGACTCCCATTGCAAGACCTCCCGAATTCTTGTCATGTGTTGCCTGATTTAGTTTGTGACTTTTGCACAATGAGAAAAAGGTTCAGCCTCCCAGCACACCAGTTTCCTGACCTGAGATGGTCCATGGAAGCTCTGTTTGGCCTGTTGGGGAAATCAATGTGCACAAGTAGGTTTCCATAGTGGGCTGAATTACACACCCTATTACATACACACTATTTCAGATTAGGAGAATTATATGTAGGAAGGCTGAAGTACCATTTTCAAACAAGCCTAGGGTTGCCAGCCTTCAGGTGGTAGCTGGAAATATCCTGCTATTATAATTGATCTCCATGTGACAGAAATCAATTTCCCTGGAGAAAATGGTCACTTTGGAAGGTGGACTTTATAACATCATACTCCAATGAAATCCTGCTCCTTCCCAACACTGCCCTCCTCAGGTTCCACCACAAAAACCTCCAGGTATTTCCCAGCCCACTGTCCTGAGACACTTCTACTGAGAGGGCCAGTATATGAATACTTAAATAAATAAATAAATAAATAAATAAATAAATATGGACTGCATCAGAATGATACAGTTAGGAACACCTGACAAAGTACAATTGCAGGAAAAGTAGAGAATGGGATGGCTAGCATCCATCCATAAGGTGTCATAACCACCACCACTAAATTCTTTTTTTCTTTGTGACATAGATCAGCGTATTCTTATTTATACATACCCAATTTCAGTATGCAACCAAATAAAGGGTAGTCTTGAATGAGCATTGTTATGCCAAATTATTTTTTTAAGAATTATTCAGGGCATGTCGAAATACCCAATACCTTATAAAAAACGGCATTAGCCATGGAGCCAGGAGGCATCTTGATACACGCTTGGAGGTGAAGAAGAGAAAAGCTTGAAGCAGACATTTTTAACTGGAAGAAACAAACATAATTCCCAAGGGAGGTAACATCACGGAGCAAACTAAAAAAGTAGCTTCAGTTAAGATTTTAATGGGAATGTCTTGAATGCCTTTGCTCATTTGAAGGAGGTGGCAGACAAGGTGACCCAAATAGCTTTTTTCCCCTCTTTTTTTTCCTTTCCTTATGAGCTTTGATATATTTGTGTTAGTTCTACCATGAAAATGATCCTTGGTCATCTTTTGCCCCAGTTCTTCCCCTCAAATTCTTTAAGCCATTGCACCTGCCTCATAACATGCAGTCATTGCTACTTGCTGTCAGAAAAATTTGTTTCTTCCTGAATCACCTATTCTCCGTCTCCTCCTGTAGAGTAAAATTTTAATGCCAAATTCATAACAACTCTGTTTTGCAATGCTATAAATCTGACTGAGATGGTGATGATTAAAAGTTCTATGAAAATGCTGAGTCAACTTTACTATGTTTCAGCTTGGTGCTATATTCATGACTGAAATATTTGGGCATAAAATTAGAGAGAATGATGAAATATACTCAAGTTTTGTTCCCATCAAAGAACAGCATGTGATCTGGATTTTTACCACAAATTTTTAACAGAATGTAATGCCATGAGTCAGTGTTTATCATTTGTCAGAATATTGAGAAATACAATTCGCACGCACACACATCACTTATCTGTTCCCACCAACACTGGAACTAAGGGGCTCAATTTTTCCATCAGTTTTTCCTGCAAGCCATGTCCATCCAAGCAGGGAACAGTATCCAAAGTAGAACTGTTCTGTTGAGTAGCTGTCAGCCATGGAACTAAATCTGAGGTATATGAAGAAGAAGAGTTGGTTTTATACCCTGCTTTTCACTGCCCAAAGGAGTCTCAAAGCGGCTTACCATCACCTCCCTTCCTCTCCCCACAACAGACACCCTGTGAGGTAGTTGTAGCTGAGAGAGCTCTGACAGGACTGCTTAGTCAGAACAGCACTATAACGGCTGTGATGAGCCCAAGGTTACCCAGCTGGCTGCATGTGAGGGATTAGAACCTGGCTCGCTGGATTAGAAGCCGCCGCACATAGCCATGCTTTTAACTACTACCCCATGCTGGCTCTCAGAAGGGAGAGATACTGCAGCAGCATGGCCCAGTCAATTACTAAATTCCACCGCTTACTGTTGCATTAGGCTGCAACCCTATGAACATTAAGTGTAAAGATAAGTGTAAAGTGTAAAGTTCTGCATCTGGGTCAGAAAAATGAAAAGCATGCCTACTGGATGGGGGATACGCTTCTAGGTAACACTGTGTGTGAACGAGACCTTGGGGTACTTGTGGATTGTAAACTAAACATGAGCAGGCAGTCTGATGCAGCGGTAAAAAAGGCAAATGCCATTTTGGGCTGTATCAACAGGGGCATCACATCAACATCACAAGATGTCATAGTCCCATTGTATACATCACTGGTCAGACCACACCTGGAGTACTGTGTGCAGTTCTGGAGGCCTCACTTTGAGAAGGACGTAGATAAAATTGAAAGGGTACAGAGGAGAGCGATGAGGATGATCTGGGGCCAAGGGACCAAGCCCTATGAGGATAGGTTGAGGGACTTGGGAATGTTCAGCCTGGAGAAAAGGAGGTTGAGAGGGGACATGATAGCCCTCTTTAAGTATTTGAAAGGTTGTCATTTGGACGAGGGCAGGATGCTGTTCCCATTGGCTGCAGAGGAAAGGACACGCAGTAATGGGTTTAAACTACAAGCACAATGATATAGGCTAGATATCAGGAAAAAAAATTTCACAGTCAGATTAGTTGAGCAGTGGAATAGGCTGCCTAAGGAGGTGGTGAGCTCCCCCTCACTGGCAGTCTTCAAGCAAAAGTTGGATACAAACTTTTCTTGGATGCTTTAGGATGCTTTGGGCTGATCCTGCATTGAGCAGGGGGTTGGACTAGATGGCCTGTATGGCCCCTTCCAACTCTATGATTCTATGATTCTATGATTATCCTGGGAGTAAGCTCTATTGAATAAAATTGGACTTACTTCTAAGTTGACCTGCTTAGTAGAGTTAGCAGGCATCTTGCTGATTGCTGCTGTGGCCTGCCATGAGAGAACATTCTTTAAAACTCTCTGGTTTCCTGTGTGCCAGTATGCCAGTTCTGCGTACAACCTGGAAGTGACAAGGAGTAGCTCCAGGAATCACATGAAACTCTGTGTAAAACCTATATTCTATAGAATCTCTGAGAACTGCTGGAAACTCTATGCAATGAAACAATTAATGGGGACACATATTAACTATGTAAACCAAAGACACAAATGTTGGTATGTGCAAGATCTGTAGTGTGCATGATTGAACAGAATATGAATAATGTCCTGCAGGGGGGATCAGAGATGTGTGGTAAGCATGTTTAGGTCAGGAACTTCCTGATATTTTTCAAATAATCTCCTCTAGGTCCTGATTGGCTAAATTGGAGTTTTCCTGCTCGTTTGAGCACATTTTCTCACTGCTTGCTTCCAGAATGGACAGACTGAATGACCAGAGCAGTTAGGATTCTGTGTGTGTGTGTGAGAGAGAGAGAGACAATATACGTTTCTCCTGAGCGTCAGTCTTTGGACTAAAACTTCCCCATACCTGTGAGCCAAAGACCAATATATATATTGTTTAAATTCTGTGAAGAAGACTAGATACTAGTGAAGGACTTCACCAGCAAATACTAAGTTGGAAAAACAACCACTTAAATTAAATTAAATTTTGGGAATTTTGGGTCAGACTGTTTTTTAGAATAGAAACTGGCAGCCTTTTAACTTGTCTAAAAAGTGACCCTCTTAAATTTCAATGGTTCCAGGCTATTGAACAAAAATTAGTCTCCATTGGCATCGATCTGAACTCCCTACTACCTCTGGAAGAAAAATGTATCTTCCGGATTATTAAACAGAGAATATTAGACCATGAGCAGCAGGAACTCATACCTACCCAGCCTCGAGTCTGCTCACCAGCATTCTTTGGCATCATTATGCAGAGAAATATTATGCCTACATATTTGCATCTCCTTGATGTCCCACCCCTGAGAAGAGCTTTTCTCCTGGCACGAATGAATGCTTTCCCCTCAAAGATCTTAGAGGGAAGATTCCACCATATCCCATACCATGCGAGACTCTGTCCGTGTGGTTCTGGTTGCCCTGACTCTGTTAGATTGCCCCTTATATGAGCAGTGTCGGGATGACAGCTTTGTTGCCTTGCTGGGAAACAAGCCTTCTGTAAGTAAATCTATGACCTTGCAATTTCTGCTCTCTGACAAAGACCCAGAGGTAACCATTTTAGTTGCCAGAGTTTTAACTAAGATGCTTTTATAATATGCTGCCTACCTTGTATTTTATCTTTTATAGTTTATTTAATCATTTTAAGATCTGTTTGGTTATGTAACCCCATTTTACTACTTTGTTGAAATTTTAAACCCTATTTTTATATGTCTTATATATTTTATGCCAATAAAAGGTTACTGACTGACTGACTGACAATTAAATTAAACTAACAAAATAAAACTATGACATGGAGAGGTGGGTGGGTGGATGACCACAGGGCCAAAGGGGAGAAGGGTAGACACTGGACAAGACACAGAATCCAAGTCTACAATGAGGCCATACAGTCAGGGGGCTCCACAGTGAATTTCACATGCAGGAAACAGCTAAACAGTTAAGGAACTCAAGCAAACCCAAAGGTTCATGAACATATATATATTTCTAACAGTGGAAACTCATAACAATAAATTGTTGAACGTTTAACATTAATTATAACATTATAATTTTATAACAATTTCTTATTTCAACACTGTGGATCTCTAGGTTCTGATTGATGGCCTTGCTTCATTGGCCTCAACTGAAGGCCTGGTGAAAGAGCTCCATTTTGCAGGCCTGATTGGACTCTTTTAATTTTGATGGCCCTGATCTCTTCTGGGAGCTCATTGCAGCAGGCGGGGGCCAGGACAGAGAAGGTCCTAGCCCTGTTCAAGGCCAGATGAACCTCTCTGAGGCCAGGGATCACCAGTTTATAGCTTAGTTTGGCACAGATGGAAGAACACTAGCCTTGCTACTCTGGTGACTTGTTCCTCCATGGAAGGGGAGGTGTCAAAGATCATGCCCGGGTTCCTGGCTGAGTGTGCAATTGCTGATTGCACCCCATCCAGGTAGGGCAGGCATGCTTCTTCACCTGGACCTTTCTTACCAACCCATAAAAAAATCTTTGAAGGATTGTGCTTCAAATGGCCCTGTTTGAGCCAGTATGTCACTGCTTCCAGGCCAAAGAGTCTGGGGGTGAGTTAGGCTGGTTGTCCATCATGAGGAAAAGCTGGGCATCATATGCCTATTGATGACATCCCAATCCGAACCTCCATATAAGCTGGGTGAGAAGGTGCATGAAAATACTGAATAGGAGTGGGGAGAGAACCACTTCTTGCTGTACCCCACATGGGAGTTGCCACTGATGGGATTGGTTCTCTCAAATTGCTACCATCTGTCTGGACCCCGTAGAAAAGAGATCAACCATTGATGGCCTGTTCCTTGTATCCCAGCGTTGGCAAGGCAGTGAGCTAGTAACTCATGTTCTACAGTGTTGAATACTGTTGAGAGGTTGAGTAATATTAGCAGCTTCTTGATCCAGCTGGCAGCAGAGCTCATCCATCAAGGTGACCAGTGCTGTCTCAACCCCATGGCCATGCCAAGACCCAACTGGACTGGGTCTAGGACTGAAGCTTCTTCCAGGAAGGCTGTCAGTTGGTCCACGGTAACTATTAACATCACTTTCCCTAGGAATGCTAAATGCAAGACAAGGTGATAGTTGGCGAGCTCCCACAGATCCAGGGATGGTTTCTTCAGCAGAGGCCACACCACATTCACACTCACCCGAATTCAGCTAGAGCACATGTGCATGGAAATTGGCACATAGACCTTGATGAATGAGGAAGCCAAGTACACACATGGGAAGCTACATACACAGTTCCTTGCTGAGCCACAGCTGTTCATTGTCCCATCAGGGACAGGAGTGTAGAGAGCATGGGGACTACATCCTTCCCCATGCAAAGCCAGTGAGAAGACCACGGCTATGCATATGAATACACCCTCACATCCTGTTGGCACATATAATTCGGCTGAGACTAAGATCTTTTCCCAAAATCAGCACACTTGCTACGTTTTAAGTAGTTCCTTTTTTCTATGCTCTGTCAGCTTGTTTTGGGCTGATATGAAGTGACTGGAATCATAGCTATTTTAAACTAATATAATCACAACACATTACTGGAACTGCAAAATGCTGAAAACAACTGACCGGTAAAGGCACATTGATGAATAGTTATTGACAGCTATTATGGAAGCATACATTAATAAAAACTGTCAGGCCATTTTGGCAACATTTGGAAATAATAATAATAAAACAGCCTGCATATGTATAGTAATAATATATGCGGTACACATATCTAGGGGGAAATACAGAGCTTAAAACTCGCAAACACTGTAGCGTTCTTCACCAATACCCTCTAGGGAGAATTATCTAGACTTTGAAAGGAATATAAACATTTCGCAAATATTTTTTCTCCAGCAAAGTGTTCTGTAGGTTAAGTTGCTAGCTGTAAGAGCAATTACAACTTTTCATAACAAAATTACCACAATGCAATGCACAATTGTGATTACTTAAATCTAGTATGCAGTTAATGGCAGAAAGTGAAGAGGAACTAAAGAGCCTGTTGATGCAGGTGAAGGAGGAGAGTGCAAAAGTTGGCTTGAAACTCAACATCAAGAAAAAGATCATGGCATCCGGCCCTCTCAATTCCTGGCAAATAGATAGGGAAGAAATGGAGAAAGTGACAGATTTTATTTTCCTGGGCTCCAAGATCACTGCAGATGGGGACTGCAGCAAAGAAATTAAAAGACGCTTGCTCCTGGGGAGGAGAGCTATGGCAAATCTAGACAGCATCCTAAAAAGCAGAGACATCACCCTGCCAACAAAAGAAGAAGAAGAAGAAGAAGTGTTGGTTCTTATATGCCGCTTTTCCCTACCCGAAGGAGGCTCAAAGTGGCTTACAGTCACCTTCCCTTTCCTCTCCCCACAACAGACACCCTGTGGGGTGGGTGAGGCTGAGAGAGCGCTGATATCACTGCTCGGTCAGAACAGTTTTATCAGTGCTGTGGCGAGCCCAAGGTCACCCAGCTGGTTGCATGTGGGGGAGCGCAGAATCGAACCTGGCATGCCAGATTAGAAGTCCGCACTCCTAACCACTACATCAAACTGGCTCTCTAAAAGTGCGTTTAGTCAAGGCTATGGTATTCCCAGTTGCAATGTATGGCTGCGAAAGTTGGACCATAAGGAAGGCCGAGCTTCAAAGAATTGAGGCTTTTGAACTCGGGTGCTGGAGAAGACTCTTGCGAGTCCCTTGGACTGCAAAGTGAACAAACCAGTCAGTCCTAGAGGAGATCAGCCCTGACTGCTCCTTAGAAGGCCAGATCCTGAAGATGAAACTCAAATACTTTCTCATGAGAAGGAAGGACTCCCTGGAGAAGAGCCTAATTCTGGGAGTGATTGAGGGCAAAAGAAGTAGGAGATGACAGAGAATGAGGTGGCTGGATGGAGTCACTGAAGCAGTAGGTGCAAACTTAAATGGACTCTGGGGAATGGTAGAGAACAGGAAGGCCTGGAGGATCATTGCCCATGGGGTCACGATGGGTCAGACACGACTTCGCACCTAACAACTATGCAGTTATCGCCGGTGTAGTGACCATAGTGTACGGTGAGACTCAAATTAACACTCCTTTTTGTCTATGAAGCTCACCTTCAGACAGTTGCTTCACAGTGTTATTATGAGCATAAAATGAAATAGGAGTACCATGCATTCCACACACTCCTGGATTACTTAGAGGAGAACCTAGATAAAAGTGTATTTGATAGATAGTTATGAGTACCACTAAAATCAGCAAGTGGACATATATAGGTAGGGAGATTCTATGATAATGGTGTTAGCCATTCAGTCATGTCCAACTTTTGGCAATCCTATGGCTCAACCGTCACAACATTTTTCAATCTTGCACAATTTCTTTTAGTAGAATAATGCTCTGGTCAATGTCCATTTTGATCATATCTAAGCACTACATTCTTTGTCAGACTGGTTTCCTTTTACCTCTGACCAGTCCTGGTATAATTGAGCTGGATCGCATGATGTGCCCAAAGAAATGAGCTGGAGTTTTGTGATTTTTACCTTCCAGTGATATATCAGTCTTTATGAGCTCTAGTATTTCCTTGTTTGTGATTTTTGATGTCCATGGAATCCGCAGAAGCCTATTCTATAGCAGTATAGAATAAAATCTTGGGAACATAATTTAGATTCATAAGACTATCAGTTTTCTTTTTAAAAACAAAACTACACAGATGAAGCTGCTGTCCTTTACAATAGGCAAGGCATGTTCCAGTACAATGAAATCTCAGAAAACATAGAAGTTTCCTTTTAAAAAACGTATACCCCCAACTTTCTCCACAATGACAATCCAAATCAAATTTTCTCCTCTCCTTCATTTTATCTTCACAGTAACCCTGTGACATAGATTACGATGAAAGCAACTAACAACAACCATTCCTTGCCGTGACAAGGGGGCGAGCTAGCCTATTGCAGAGGCACGACGATGGCTGATTAGGATGAGTGCATATGACTGACCCAATGTCACCCTGCAAGATTCCATGACAGAATAGGGACTTGCTACCAGCTTGGTGTAGTGGTTAGGAGTATGGACTTCTAATCTGGCAAGCTTTGCTTGATTCCCCACTCTCCTGCATGCAGCCAGCTGGGTGACCTTGGGCTTAAGCAGTAATATCAGGGCTCTCTCAGCCTCACCCACCTCACAGTGTGTCTGTTGGGGAGAGGAAAGCGAAGGCAATTGTAACCTGCTTTGAGGCTCCTTCGGGTTGAGAAAAGCGGCATATAAGAACTAACTCTTCTTCTTCAAACCTGACTCTTCTAGACCCCAGTCTGATAGCACTTGGAATTGTTAGCTTTCTGAGACAAGCACTGGGTTCAATTTTTCCTCTTTCATTCTTAAAAAATTATTTCTATCACCTGCTCATTTGGACACAGGAGCATTAGTCAGTGTTCCCCAATCCCCGGTACTGGGCTGTGGAGCCGTCGGTACCAAGCCACGGCAGGGGGAAGGAAGGCGTGTGCTCCGGCGCGCCACCAGGCATGCCTCCCTCCCCCCCCCCCGCATGGCGCAGCACTTCCCATGCTGAGAGTGATCAGCCGCCCACTAGTGGGGGTCAGTTCCCCTTCCAGGGTCTCCTGGTGGGGCGGGCACGGAAGAGACCCATTTGGAAAGACCTGCGTGTGCCCCAAGGCCAGCACAGCCTGTCCGTGGCGCTCTGACATCTGTGATGTTTCCCCTACTAGAGAGTTACAAGGCAAGCTGCCACTTACTTCACTGAAATCTGTCTTTGTTTGCTGCTGTGCTCCTTCCTGCCCTCTTTCTGTCTGTCTCCAGAGAGGCCTTCCTCCCTCTTTCCACCCCCACTCCTCTCTGGCTTATTCTGCTTTCAAATCACCTGTCTGCAAATCACCTGTCTGTTATGGTAGAGAGATTTAACACTTCACCCTCACAATCTTCCACTGTTCAGATTCAATACCTCTTCCAGAGCTGTTATTTTCCCTGGAAAAGGAAAAACCTTGGTTGAAGAACTGGATTTGGATCCTCCTGTAATCTGTGTGGAGAAGGGATTTGAGTTCTCCATCCCACGTGGTGCCACAAGTTGAAATATGTCTCCCTCTCATTAGCCCTGGAAAGGAAAAGAAAGAGGCATCATCTTTGCCCATTTCCCTCCTTCCCCAGGGCTAGTGCTGTACTGGTGGGGAAGCAATTTTGTTTGATAAAACTTGTGTAGCAGTGGAAGGTTTATCCCCTTTTCCTTCCTTTGTTGCAACCCCTTTCCAACTGGAGTCTCACAAGACAGATGTTGGTCTTTTTAAGATACTCTGATCATACATGTCCCAGTGTCACATCTGTTTTGGCCCTCAAAGACTAATGCAGAACAGGGCACCCAGCTCCTCAAAGGGCAGTTCATTTTTACAGTTACACATTCCAAAAGTAATCCTGGGTGAATAAGAATGAGCTGAAATCTGAAAAATACTGACCTAAAGGGATGCTCTCTTTGGAGTACATTTTGTCATGAATATATTGCAAGAATATATGGTATCCATAATATTCATAGCCTGCTACTCACTTGCCTGCACTTTAAAATTTTATATTCTGGAAGTGCAAGAATCTCAAACTCTGCCATTCCAAATAACATTATGCCTGAAGCTGATTATTCTTTCATTGACATACAGTAAATTGAACCTAAGAGCAATACAATTGGGAAATAAAGATAATTAAGAAAAGTAAAAATCTGTCAGTCTCCTTGAACTCAGCTGGAAATTTGACTTTGTGTCTCTTTCATTCTAAGAGCTTTGTGATTCAGAATCCTCATAATTTCTCATGATTGACCAATTTCAATTTTCCTCCCATCTAAAATGTCTAATTGCCTTGCATGGAAAGTGAGACTTTCTCATAGTGTATAAATATTTCATAGAAGATTAAGTGAACACAATTTATTTATAAAGCATGGACAACTTTTAAAAAATGGGTGTTAGGAGGCAGTAATGATTTAATAGTTAGAAAATTATGCCCAAACAAGGGAGATTGGATGGTTCAAGTGATAGTGGATTCAGTTAGTTTAAACCTTGGTCAAGTCAAGTCAAGTCAAGTCAAGTCAGATTTTATTGCATGTAGCCATAGGCCATTACAATACAAAAGGAAAATATAAAAGGTTTAAAAAAACATTTCAGATCAGTAATGAAAAAGTAAATAAGAGAATGTGGAATCTCAGATAAAAATTACTTAGCATCATAAAAACATTTCCAGATTACATATGTCCACCTATCCTATAGCTATTCTAGGTATTTGCTCTCTGCAGAACCACTTTGGCTCTTATTTTCTTTGTTGCAAGGGCAAATAATGAATTAGTATTAGTATTAGAAGAAATAAATGAATTAGTATCTGCTAACAAAAACACATGTTTTTCCTGGTCAGATTTATCATTTAGCCCAGTGGTCCCCAACCTCCGGTCCGGGGACCGGCACCGGTCCGTGAATCAGTCGGTACCGGGCCGTGGCTCCTCCTCGTCCTGCTCCCTGGCTGCTGCCTCAGGGGCTGCCCTGTCACTCTGCTGCTGGCTCACCTTTGGTGCTCTCCAGAGGCCACCATGTCTGGGGCTCCCCCTCGGCCTGGCACTGCGCAGCTGCTGCTGGCAGTGCCCCCCAGCGGGTGGCAGGGAATCAGGGGCGCCGGCAGGAAAGCAAGTGGAGCAGGGGCTCAGGTGGCAGTGGCGACGTCCCTAAGCAAAAGACTACCCCCCCGGGCCTCAGTAAAATTGTCAAGCGTTGACCGGTCCCTGGTGATAAAAAGGTTGGGGACCACTGATTTAGCCCATCTGGTAGGCCAGCAAGAAAGGATCTTGCTGGCCTACCAGATCTGTATACAATGGACAAGTGAGAATGTAATGTGGGAGATCCTCCAGAACTAAAGCTCCACAAATACAGAAGCACTGGTTTAAGCCTTGGTAGAAGGGAGCTTTTAGAGATTTATTTATTATACATTTTCCCCGTCCTCCAAAGACCACAGAACAGTCAGTAAACCTGAGAGGTAGATTAGGCAAGATGTAATTCTTCATCATTTAGGCAATAATCCTGGACAATGAGGCCAAATACTGTTCTTTGACTGCATCCATGGTCAGCCACAGGATTTACAATTCAGGCATAGACAAAGTTACTCCATTCTTGGCACATTGACCTCAAATTACTTAGAAGCATAAAACTCTGTTTCAAATTGCAGCAAGACTTAATGAATGGGAAACTAAAGGGTTTCATTTGGCCTACGTGGCATAAGATCAGGGAGTGTACATTCTACTATAGCCTTTCCTAGCTTATAAATGGCTATCCAAAATGTGTGTGGCAAACAACTTCAGTGAGGTTGTCTTTTTTTTTTTTAAGATTACCAGTTCCTACTTCCCATTCTCAGTTATCAAAAACTGCCCTCATAAGATAATGCATTGGTATGAACAAGAGGGCATAATAAACAGCAGAAAAGAACAGAAGAGAGATTCCAACTGCATTGAGTCTTTGCACTTATAACAGAGCTCCTTGGGTCTGTACATGCTGTGCAAAAACAAATCTGAAAGGCCCAGAGGTGCCTCTTATTTTGAACAAGCCATTCCCCAAACTCTTCAGACCATCTGGCTGAAAAAATTAATTAAACTGGAAGAAATGCCACTTTGGTTCTGTACTCCAAAATCCCACACACAGATCAGAAATCATTCCATAGCACAGTGTAACGTTCAAAATTAGATATGATAAATGCCTTTTAACCTGCCTTTGGGTGAAGTCCGGCATCACCTTTTTTATGACAGCATCTCAACATGTTTGATCCAGATGGGCATTTTTTTCTTTCTTGAGCCAAATTCTGAAAAACTGTTTCTGAACTCTGCAGCATTGTTCAGCACAGAATAACATAAAAAGTATTTTAAATTAAAATCAAGAATTTAAAAGATTAAAATAGAACACTGATCATTAAATCTGAAAGACTGGAGAACAAAGAATGGTCTGTAGTTTTTGATCCAAGTGAAGAAAAATCTTTGAAATCTTTACTCATGAAGACATTAATGTACTAGCAGAATTCGGGGAGGGGTGGGAGAGGACAAATGGGCTGCATCCACACATGGCTATCTTCGCACTATAGTCATAATTCACAGCTGGATTTTCCTGATGTTAGACAAAGCAATCCACTTTTGAATGCCTGCTATAAGGCAATGAGAGTGCAATACCCAACAGTGTGTGGATGCAGCCATATATTCTATTTTATATTTCTATGGGACACAAAATGTTCATAATTTCCACCGAGCAGATTTTTCCCCCATGCCAAACTTTCCCCATATTCTCATTTACAATATTTTCTGAGGTATGTGACAAAGGAGGTTTAATATTAACAATAAAGTACATCAAGGCAGCAACCTAAGAACACTTTCCTGGAAGCCTTGGGGGCAGTCTCCCACCCGCTAGCTTGATCGGATAGAGAAATGGCCACTGAAACATAGTCACATCACTTCCTGTTACACAGCTGGAAGTCACAAGGCAGCAGTATGGAACTCCATTCACTGAGTCTCTCCCCCTACCCTGCAGTGTACTGCAGTGTAAACTTTGCAAAGGACTGCACTGCTTATGTCTAGTAGGACAAGCAGGGGACCTTTCTCAGTCCTAGTGCTGGCATAGTTTAAATATGCAAAAAGGGTTATAGCACCAGGTTGCTTAAAAGAATAAAGTTTTATTGTGAAGAGAAACAACTTTGTGTAGAAAGAGGAAGATAGCAGTCTAACTGTTCTGCATTCATTAAGTCTCTTCTAGAGAGAAGCTGGGAGGAAGGATGCTCAAAGGAGTAGGAAGTCCCTCCCATGACATTCATTGCCTGAACCATCCAACCATGGGGCCGTCAGTATACTGCAGTTGTTACTGTTCACTACAGTTCCACTGTTCTACTATATCACTGTTTCATTGATAGCTACTGTTTACTATCACTGTTATTTTTAGCCACTGTTTTTCTGTATTCATTTTCTACTAAGTAAACCACCCTAAGCCTCAGGGGAGTGTGGTATATAAATGTTAAATAAATAAAAGTTTCCAGTGAGCCAATCTGGACACTGAAGGAGGGTATCTGAACATTCTGGGGTCCATTCCGCACAACTTTAATGTAGCAGAAGGCTTGCAAATTGTAAACGCTACTAATTTGCAGTTCCGCATGACGTCACACACAAGTTGCAACACTAGCGAAAAAGACCTGTGCGTTCCCATTGTTGCAGTTCCAACAAAGTCCCTCCCCCTGACTCTCTCCTCCGAACTTCCGGCAAAGCGATCGCCTTTTTTTTTTCTCGGAGTAAGCAGAAAGCAACGAACCGGCGAGCCTTCATTCACCCAGCGAGGCTTCTCCGGCTACAGTCCCTCCACAGAAGTGCTTTAAAGCTCCCCTAAGTACCCAAGCACAACACAGCCCCGTTTGCAAGTTCCCTTTATTTTCGGCCGAAAATCGCACCTGTGCAGGGGGGGATTTTTTTTTCACTTGGGGGAGCGTGGTAATGATGACTCGCCAGCTCACATGCCAGCTAGATGGGTCTCTATGTTAGGAGGAATCAAGGCATATTCGTTGCAACGTGTGTTTTTCTTTTCTTTTTTTAACCTGTTTTTAAAGGGAAAGGGGCTTTTCGGGAGCATGATAACAACCGCCCATTGGCTGTTCGTTTGACTGATGGCCAGGGGTGGGACCAAGCACAGAAAAAAGTGCTTCCTTTCTAGCGATTTTTGCAAGACCGGAAACCTGTGGGAAACAAATGAAACGCTACTGGATTCTACTACAAAGGCAGGTATGCTTAATGCCGAGATTGCACTTTTAAAAATAGCATTTCCGCTTTGTGGAATCAATTGGCAACATTGGTCCTTGTGCGGAAACACCCTAGGAAGTTCCTAATGTAGCTTCACTAAATACACCTCTCCTCTGATGCCCCCTGAAAGATATTCTTCATATTCTGTTCAATCATACACACTACAGATCTTGCATATTCCAACAGTTTTAATGATGAATTGTAGGCTGCCTTGAGCTTTGAAAGGAAAGGCAGTATATCCTTGTACTGGACACATGAACACATGAAACTGCCTTGTAGAATTCAATTAATCAATCTTTATTACATTATCAAAAAAAAAGAAGACATGGCAGCAATACAAAGCAAAATGGAAATGTCCAACAAGATAAAATTTGAAAAAATAATAAAGAATTGGACATTTTAATAGAATTTAAAAATATGGAAGGGAGACCATAATATCCAGACACAAATTACAAATCACATGTGACCCAGCATGGAGTAGATATGGCTCAGACATACTGTGATCACATATTTATCCTTTATGATGGCGGCAGCAGATCTTGCCATCTGGAAAGGTATGAATTTATCCCCGCCCTGCCAATAATATGACTAATTTCTCTTGATCTGACTTTCCTGGGAAGCGGGACATTATTGTCCACAAAAATCTACTACATTCAGCCTCATGTCTTGTAATATGGGACAGATCTTTAACAGACTTTTGATCACAGGATGAGATTATTTTCCTATATGGGATGCCATTAGAATGGCCTTCTAAGATGGCAAATAGTAAAATATGTGTAAAAACCTTTCTGTACTTGCAATTCTTTCAATTGGTGAAGTATACTGGAAGAGTCAGGGGAGAGGGAGATAGCTGTCTATCCAGATACTTACTAGAAGTACACTGGTTTGAACACACTGGCTTAATGATCTTTGTTCTATGCGTAATTTGGCTACATAGAATCCAAGGGTCCACAAGTATTCTACTGAGAAGAAACTGTCTTGTATTGAGTCATATTATTGATTTACCAAGTTAATTGCTGCCTACTCAGACTGAGGGCAACCCTCAGGAGTATTTGTGGAGTGTTTGTAGAGTGTTCCACATTACCAGCTACCTGGTCTTTTTTAAACTGGAGATGCCAGGAATTGAGTTTCGGACCTTCTGCATGCTAACCAGATGGTTTGAAGTTCAGACACAACCCCTCCTGTTCCTAGAAGCTATCTGGCTGCTTTTTTTTGGGGGGGGGGCATGGTTTTGGGGACACCAGACTTCTGATGCACTACCAGCTTTTGCTGTTACCCCACTTCCTTACTTCAAAACCGAGACTACATGAAGGGAAAAAATATGTAGGTGTCAGGTAAGATATTCATCCCAGTATACATTGAGAAATGTTAAATGCTCATAACTTGCACCCTAGAATTTCTTGAGTGGCATTCATTGAGAGCTTCTAGCCACAGTTTGTTTATTAGTCATTATCAGATTCTAATCACAGTTCTTGGGATGGTCTGGTGACAAAATGACACTCAGTCGCATTTCTCCCACCATTTCTGCACTGCTCAGCATGAAGAAAGTGCAAAATGTATTAGAAGCCGGCGTTTTTAATGACTTTATCTTGAAACACATTTCAGGTTATTCACGCTGAGAAATGCTTATCGTTTGAACTCTTAGACTGCTGGGCTATGCAAAATTAGCCCAATTTTCTTTTAACTGTTTCAGAGCCTTTTTGTAATAATAATAAAAAAGGCTACCACTGGTTTGGAAGTTCTTTTCGGGAAGGGCAGAGTATGGATGGCATACTTTTGTATAACCAGTAACAAACTTCTCAGAAGACACCTTAACAATAGTTGAGAAATATTTCAAGCACTTTGTAGGTGTTATCTCAACAATCCTTATAAGAAAGCAGTATTATGATTCAGAGTTTAAAGGGAAAAGGCAGAAAATTGGATTTCCTAAGGCTATGTAATGAATTTTGCAGCTGAGGTAGGGGTGCCAGCCTCCAGGTGAGGCTGGGGATCTCTCAGACTACAGTTTATCTCTAGTCTACAACATCAGTTCCCTTGGAGAAAATGGGTACTCCAGAAAATGGGAGGGTGGACTTTATAGTATTGTGCCCCGCCCCCGAGGCTCCTCCTCAGGCTCCATCCCCAATCTGCTGGTGGTGAAAGGGGGACCTGACAACTTTATGCTGAAGGTGATTTGAAGGTTTTTCGCAGCTGTCGGTACACTACACAGTGAATCAGATCAATATGGTCCAGCATCCTGTTTTCAGCTAGGAGCCACAAGCAGGACCCTTATGACAACGCTCACCCCTTGAACAACTGATAATCAGAGCCTGTGAATTTGGAAGTCCCATTTGGCTACCATGGCTATCTGTGATATGGCCAGTTCTATTTTAAATCCATAGAAATCTGGAGACATCACCACATCCTGCAGCAGTCATAGAAAGCAGGCAATAACAATGAAGGAAATATTTTACTTAAAACACATGACACTACCTCTTCTCTTAAGATCTGGTTTTGTATTACGACTTCCTCCCAAAATCTATTTGTCTGGTCAAAACATATTTCTTTTCCTGTTGATTGTAGATTTGTGAGAGTGCGTACCTATAGCTCTGCTGGGTGTCATAAATTTAATCCCAATAAAACAAAGATGCTAACCAGGAGGGAGCTTGATCCAGGAATGGGGGTATCTCCTGTTCTGGATGATGTTGCACACCCTATCAGAGTGCTGCTGGATCCAGGCCTTCTGTAACGTAACCCGGTAGCAAGACAGGCAAGGGGAAACCAAAGGGAGCTGCGGCCTTCCTTGGCAGGATACAATAGATTACATAGATGCATGTTGAAATGCTTTCAATTCTGCTTTTTGATTAACTGACAGGATTTCCAATCCACTTGGCAGTATACCTCACTAGAATAATACCCTACTTATAACTATCACCTCTGCAGAAACTACAGTACAACCGTCAACAAATATGTGCTGAACACTCAAGAGGAAAATCTAACATGAGGCACTTAGGAGAGACCCCATTTAATACTATGAGCAGAACACTCCTAACATATTCAAATGAGTAGCAATTGTACTCAAGCATTCACACACTTTGCCATTACTCTCTCTCTCAGTGCTGCTTCTATTGATGTCTTCCAGATACCACATTTATCCTGTTTCCCACCCTTCTATTATTCCCAGATCATTGCATTTTTTATTACAGCATCTCAGCATCACTTTAAAAAAAACAACACTATATTCCCATTGGCCTGTTGTGTTTAATTTACAGACTAGGAATCCTGATGATTTTGTCTGGTTAATACATAGACCTGTCTAATTTTCTTTTCTTTTTTAATGCAGAAAGGGCATTTCTTTACTTTCCCCCAAGAGAAGTACTTCATGGTCTGAAGGAGAGGATGGAAGATCAGCAGAATGTCTGTTTCACAGAAAAAGGTGTTTTGCCTGGCTTGGACCATTTTCTCAATCTATCACATGCCAGAAGCTGACACGTGTGCATATATGCACAGACATGAATACAGCAATGTGGTGTGATGGAGAGGTCTGGTTTAAATGACTCAGCCATGAAACTCACTGGAAGAGCTTGGGGCAGTCACAGTCTCTCAGCCTAACATGGCTAACATGGCCAGTACAGCCTAACATGGCTGTAGTACACATAAAATGGAGGGAAGAGAGGGAGTGAGGGTATCACTAGCTGTTTGTTTGCTTGTTTATAATTGCATTTTATTCACCACCACTCCTAGCCAGTCAGCTGAGGCAGTTTACAACAACATAAAAATACAATAATTAAAATACTGAATTACAACACTACCCAACCCCTTCTCTAGCTGGAGAAAGGGAGGTGTATCTGTAAACACGCATACACTATGTACTTTGCCTGGGATGTCCCCAGGCAAGTTATACCTTAGTTTGTAAAATATTAGTTTCTTACAGGCAAAAGTAAAAGAGGAATTTTTGGAAGGGGGGGGGGGGTTTGGAAGGGTCCCACCCCCCCTCCCCCATCACATTGCATGTTTTATGTTCTGTGATTATTCTTTAGGAACACATGGGGAGATTATTGTCATGATGGTCAGAAGGCACGAGATAGAGCAACCTTGCTGAATCTAAGCAGGTCTGGGTCATGTTGATGCCAGGATGGGAGATCACCTGGGAACCCACTGTACACTGCCATGAGACGTTTCTGTTGCTACTGTTCTCAATGCAGCATTTACGCAACTTATACATTTAAAAAAATCTGACAATTCCCACAAATAGCATGACTCAAGGCTAAACAACCAGAAAAGACAAACAAAAATCTAAGACAGAAACAGCCCCTATAACTACCAGATGCATGTCTTTTGGGCAGATATTCTAAATCAGAAAAATGCTACCATTCACAGTTGAATTAGAAATCGGTCCCTGTGTATGAGAAGAACAAAGTGGCTTTTCAAAGCATATCTAGCCAAGCAGGAGTTTGGCTGTCCCAACCAAAGAAGCTGCTCCCTGCTTGTGGTTATGGCTGTTTCACAGCCAAGAGGCTCAGAAAATGATTGTGGAGAATGGAAATAATCTGGGTCTACATGTATGCTGTAATTCTTATCAAATACATACACAGGTCTGAGGAGCAAAGTTTACTAGCTTCAGAGCAAAATCCTAAAGAGACTTACATCCTTCTAAGCCGCCCTGATCTAAGGGCTTTAGCAGAGGGTGACTCTGCTTAGCTTTGCACTGTACGTCTCCCAATATACACCATTATTATACACAACCGCTACAAAAACAAGTAACACTGTGGATCGTAATTATTCTGTTGAATTTATCTAGTATGCTCAAGAAAAAGATAACTGTTGGTTCATTTCAACAGAGGTACTCCAGGAAGGAAGCTAATAAAATAATTAGAGTAGCCAGAGAAAATATGAACAAACATGATGCCCTTTACCAAAGTTTTGAATAATGAAAGGATGCTAATTTGTAGCTCTAACATCCTGATGTTTAGAGAGAGTTCAAAAATGCTCCAAGAGGGATATTTGGCAATAATATAGCCCTGGTTACTAATTTAATTGCTTATCCAGTGAAACTATAACTGTTTTCATTATTTAAAACCTGGGCAAGTAATTAGCCATTTTTCATTACTTGAAACACTTGGTTAGTGCTGCCCTTTACTGGTTTGGAATAGAATACCACACATCAAGCTAATAGCTTACTGCCAAAACATTCTGCAAACCTACAGTAGTTAAATGGGTATTATGTATTCCTGTCAATGGCAATTCCACACTCCATCAGACAAAGGAAAGAAACTTACTAAAAAGACAAACTTTCCTCTTCTTAGGGCTGAAATACAGAAATATAAAACTACTAGCTTCAAAGCTTGTTCCTAAGAACAGGCCCTGAAAGGGTCCCCTCCCCTAAACCCTGGCCAGGCAGCTTAAGGTGGCTTTGGGCCGCAGCTCACAGCCAAGCTGGGGTGGGCGGGGGCTGGGCAACTTGTTAGCAGGGCCGAGCTCCTTAGCAGGCAGGCAGCAGGCCAGGAGGCCCTCATGAGCAAGTCCTCCACCACGACCCTTTGCCCAGGGCTCTCTCCCCTTACCTGCTGCTGGCTCCAGGCGTCTGAGAGCAAAGAGGCTAGAGTCCAGGGCCGGAGGGCAGGAGCCACAGGGGCAGGGCCAATCAGGACAAAGCTGGCTGCACCCTGATTTGCCCTATTCCATCTTGGACAGATGGACGCGTCCCACCCTCTAGGCTGTTTCAGAAATATATAGAGGAACAACAATGGATAAGGATAAAGATTAGGGTTTTTTGATGTGTTAGACACTGGTGCCCCAAATACATTTGGGGGAGATTCAACACATGGAAACAAAATACTATCATGGGGACTTCTCGTTTATTAATGGAAGTGATATTTCATCATTCCAGAATTAGTAAGAAAAGGACTGGTCTCAGCTCAATCCTGACCTTCATTTAAAGAGATCAGATTTCTTCTCTCCCATTTTCCCCATAGCCTTGCAAGTTAAATTAGTCTGTGTGATCATTATTGTTGCACATAATTAACTTCATGTCTGAATAAGAATTTGGTTTCAACAATCAACTGTCCCATTAATTCATCCAACAGATAATGTAAGGCCCACCCACCACCCTGTGGTCATACCCTGCTTAGCTAAGACCAAATCCTCATACCTCAACTAAAAGGATGTTCACTAGAGGGGACAAAAAAAAAAGATTACAAAAAAACAAGGAAGTTAGGTACTCCAACCTCCCTGCTAGGTAGGACTGCCACCACCTCTGAATGGCTCCCTAGGCTTCTGAGACTCAGAGGCAATCTTGAGGCCTATCGGGGAATTAACAGGGGTCTTGACTCAGTCCAGAGCCAAGAAACCATAATACAGAATTGGTAGAATAACACAAAGCAATGCACAAATTACCACTTAGCTTGTTCAAGAGTCAGACAAAGGTTTAAAAAATTATTTTGTTGTTATTAAGGTGCACATAGGTAAATTATTATACTAAGCAGTGAAAGATAAGAACATTGAGAAATATCTCTAGCTAACATTTTATACTCACTCACAAGGGAGGAATGGCAAAGTTCACAAGCAGAGTCCAAAGGTACAGAATGGTCAAACCACATGTAGGTTACAGGTACAAGTAGAGTATGCCAAAGGTCTGACAAAATGGTACAACAAATTGAGTTTCTTTATGGTTTATTCCCACCTGGGATTCTAGACACAAAAAACAATCAGGTCTATTTGCCAATTTGTTAATAAGCCAATAGAATTACTGGTGTCAGGGCAAAAGACATGAGAAGAGGGAGTCCTAGACCAGGAGATGGAATGTTTACTTCATCTAGCTAGAAGCCCAATTCTCATAACAAGTTAAATGGAAACATCTGGGTCTCGTCACCTTATCAGAGTTAGCACTGGCTGTGTTAGCTTCCCAAGGACACAGGTGTAAGGCCTAATTGGGAGGCATTTACTTACACAGGAAAAAAAGATTCCTTTTGCGGCCCACACAGACACTCACAAGCCTGAACCAAAACAGGACAATACATGAAGCCATTATTTCACTACACACCCAGATATGCATCCAGTGTAATTGGATAGATATTGCTTTGATCACAATTAAAGAGAGGAAAACATGGCTGACCATTGTAGACAGACAAGTGGCCTGTTGCCTTTCAATATTATTATTGTGAAGGATACCTGAGACTACAATTCAGTGGGATTTTATCTATATCTATATGTATCAATAAAAATAATATTGTGCCACAGGACTCCAGTCTGGCAGCTCCATTGTACAAAAGTCCCTTACAGAGCTTCATGAGCAGTCATATTCATTTAAAATGTTTTGGTGTAACCATTACATTCTCCAACACCAGAATTAATGAGATGGATCTATTCAGGTGGCTTTCCTGATCTTCATCAGAATTCCTTGTAGCATGGATCATAGCTAAGGACTCTTGCAAATTGTCTAAGAACATTTCAGAACTGCATACACGAACTTGCACAAACACACAGGAAGCTGCCTTATACAGAGTCAGATCATTAGTCTATCAAGGTTAATATGGTCTATTCTGACTGGTGGGTCCTAGGCAGAGATCCTTCACATCTCCTACAACAAGATCCTTTTAAACTGGAGATGCTGGGGATTGAAACTGGGACCTTCCACGTACAGAGCAGATGCTCTTCCCTGAACCATGAAACTTCCTCATCTCATCTCAGTCCATAGCAAGATAAGCATATCAATTTTTAAAAACAAATATTTTAAAGCTATCATTGGGGTTTGCTATTTTTAATTAATCCTTCCAGGATATGTGTCTTCAACAGGCACAGAGTTCTAAGAGAGAGAGAGTAGATTTCACATAGTTAAATGAAACTCACTGTGAAGGGAGAATAAATTTACTTAAGCAATTAGTAAGGCTCTCAAATCGTTATTTATGAGCCTGTCAACACCTTCAGATGAATTATTAGCATTTACAGGTTTGAACCATTCTGATGAATGATCACATATAATTATGTCTCAGTCCAGCTAAGCGAATGATGCACATTGAAGCAGATTCCACATGGTTCCTTAGCTGTATGGTGCTGGGCATGGGAGATACTCCTCTGATCCAACAACTGGGGATGTGTGCATGTTCAAAGCTGTAAAAAAAATTCTTCATATAGGTGTTTAGAAGGGGAGAGAGAGGCTGCACTGAGTCCCACTTTTCACTGATATTTTAGGGAACCCAGCACCACCTGCTCTGCACATGCTCTATTAAACTAGAATATAAATGTATTTTGCTTGAAATAAACATAAGTTAATTTCAGTACCTGCCCTGAACTTTAGAAAACCACAGATGAGGTTGTTCATTCCAAATCCAAAAGCCTGGTATTAAAATATTAGCAACTAATTTCACAATTGTGTGCCAAGTGTAGTATCTGATTTCCAGGCAAAATCCCAGCTGTTAACAAGCATGTATATTCTGATTTTTTTTTCAAGTCAGAAATCCCAGCTGCCACATGTGCCTGTATATAAACAAAATATTATTTGGAGCAACACCTGTTTTGACATTTCTCCAAATATTTTCATGGGGGCGGGGAATGAAATATGCCACTATAGGCTTTATCCTACTTTAACTGAAACTGGCTTGTCAGTTACATTCTAGTATGATTTTGCTACAACCAGGCAGATTTATATATGGCATTCACAACCCATATTATATATCCAACTGCCAGTGCAATATGGGCAGAATTTTTATGTGTTCCTTTCCCCATGTGGATTGGAAGGAGGAGGAACTGAGCAGAATTATCTCCACTTCCTTCTTCTGCAAGGGGGCTTCGGGAGGAAGGGAAGAGGGAATGATTTGACCCTTTTCTTGTCCCCAGGCAGCCTTCTGACCCAGCAGAAAGAATTACAGAATCATAGAATCATGGAGTTGGACAGGATCTCCTGGGTCATCTAGTCCAACCACCTGCACAATGCAGGAAATTCACAACTACCTGTCCACTCACAGTGACCCCAATTTCATGCCCAGGTGATGCCCTCCCTATTCACTCATTATATCTTCTAGTCCAGGGGTTCTCAATGTGGTACCCAGGGTTATCATGGTGTCCACCAGCAGCTTTCCTGGAGCATACCAAGATTTTTTAAACAGTGGATGAGGCAGGGTGAGGCTTTTGTTCAGCAGAGTTCTGACTGGTTATCAAGATCTGATTGGATGTGCGTATTTTTTAAAGCATTGCGTCCACAGCGATAGCCATCACAGCACAAGCATATTGTTTGTGAGATTGAAAGTAAACTGTGTATAAGCAAGAAAATAGACTGTTTCCGCACAGAGGGGTAAAACGCACGTGGCTTCCTGCTTTCAAATGCGGGATGGTAAACATCACAGTTTGCAGCCCTCCATATGGGAGACCCCTCCTGCTGCCTTGTCGTGCCTTTTCCCCTCTGTACGAGGCATCAGCTAAGGCAGAAGAAAAAGCAACATGAACTTTACTTCCTGCTCCTCTGCTTGGCAATCATCTGAATAAACAGAAAGAAATTTCCAAGCTGGTGATGGCAAAAAGCTACCTCTCCTGGCGGAGCATTGCTTCCCCCATCTCCCTGGCCTGGCACATGTCTTCTTCACCCATGTCCAAGAGACTGTGCCCCAGGTTGGTAAGGATGGAGACATGCCTCTGCCTTCTCCTCTCCTTTTGCAGCCACTCTTTGGCTGACTGGCCTCCAAGAGGCCACTCTAGGTGCCTTTCAACCACCTCCTCTTCTGCCTCCTGGCACCTGAGAAAAGAAGGGGGGAAGGTTGGGTCAGTGCATGCAATTCTCCCACCAACGCTCTCACCAACTGCTACGTGTCAAAAAGTTCACACTCAGAACCCACCTCTGCCCATCAGCAGGCCTCTTCCTGCTGCAGGCATGAGTCCTTCCATAGCAGAGCAGGTGCAGTGACCATGGTGATCCCTAGCCTAAGCACAGGCAGGATCATGTGGCCATGATCTCCACTGCTTTGTGATATGCATGCATAGTGAGGGATGCTTACCACCAAGCACCTCATGGCATGCCAAAGCTGCCCCAAAGCACTTTCCCCTTCTTCTCCCCACAACAGATACCCTGTGAAGTAGGTGGGACTGAGAGTGCTTTAACAGGACTACTCTGTGAGAATAGCCCTAACAGGACTGTGATTAGCCCAAAGTCACCCAGCTGGCTGCATGTGGAAAAGCAGGGAATCAAACCTGGTTCTCTAGATTAAAATTTGCCACTCTTAACCAATACACCACGCTGTATCCACATTCTGGTTTGTTCTTTTCAGTACATCAGAAATGGTGCATTTCCATTCAGCCCTGAGAAATGTGTTCACATTTTATGGGAAACAAGGTGCCTAGAATGAAAGCAAAAAAACAAAACAAAAACCCCACACAAATGCAGGCTTATTTTTCTCCCCATATTGGTTTTACACATCCTTACTTGAAAGATTTCAGACTGAGAAGTCCTGTACCAAAAGAGTTTGGAGACACCAGACAAGATTGGGAAGGATCTCCTTGCCCTTGAGGGAGAAAAATCATTACTGAGCAACAGGGAAGTAAAGGGAAGAGTAAAATGTCAGACTCACGGAGCTCTTTATATATTGCACATCAGTGCAACATCATACTCCCCTCTGGGAAGGCAGATTAGGTTAAATGGAGGCCAAGAGCTTCATAGTGTCAATTGGATACTATGTTCCCCTAGTCTGCCTCACATTTCCTGGTGTAGATGTGGTGCAGCTCACCTGAAAGCATCATTTTTGAAACAGTGTTGAAAGCAGGGCTGCCAGTGTTCTGACCTCCACATGTCATACCATCAAAATATACAAAAATGTGGAAAGATTCCTTTGCTCTGGTTGCATTTTGCTCTTCAGCTAGCCTCAAACTCACAAAGTTACCTTACGCTGAGTCAGACCATTCGCCTGCCATGGTCAATATAGTGTACGCTGACTGGTAGCAGGTCTCTGGATGGAAGTTTTTATTTTCTTTTTTCTTTTTAAGTGAAGAGGTTTGAACCTCGGACTTCCTGCATGCAAAGCAGATGTCTCCAACACAGAGCACTGGCCCCTTAGCCTTGTTGTGGTAAAGCTGTACGCTAAAGATTGGCCACTGGTGACCCAGATGCCCAGTTTGACTTCAAGGGATTTCCCATTGGAGCCCCTCAGAGTGTCTCGAGCCCAGCAGTTTGGCAAGCTGAGCCTCAGGCAAGAGATGATTTAATCCCCTTCTTCTCATAATAACAAAACTATATCCTGAGGGGAAAGAATCATGAGGCCATTGGTGCATTCATGTATTCAGTGCACATGAATAAAATGCCACTGCAATACTTCCACTCCCTCCTCATCAAATCACAGCTGATTTAGGGCAACCCTGTATGGTTTTCAATGCAAGAGACATTCACAGAATTATAGAGTTGGGAGTGACCTCCAGGGTCATTTAGTAAAACCCCTGCCTACCCACAGTGACCCAAATCTTATGCCCATTCAGAGGTGGCTGACCATTGCCAGTTTCCATGTCACCACCCTGATATTCCTTGAAGGTCTCCCCATCTTAATACTATCCAGGGCCAACCCTGCTTAGATGCCAAGAGCTGATGAGCACTATCATTCCATAAATGCCTCCAAAGAGAAAATATTGCTGAATGTGTTTACAAAATTACAACCACATTTACTTGAACCAGTGGTTTTTAACTGGGACCATATGCCATCCCTCTGTTGCCAAGGAAGGTGATCTACAAATGTGGAAGGATTTCAGAAATTTGAAAGCAAATGCAGAGAGATAGGCACTGGAATATTAGGGTTTGGGTAGCCCCTGATTCCCACTTGCAGTGGCTACTCGGTAGAGGAATTATATTGTGCACCCTGTCCTCAAGATAAAATCCCTAATTTCCACCAAAGAATTTGCTCATAGCAATCAGGTCTATGTGTGTTATTGATCTGCATATCCATGAGTGATTAAAAGTTCCTTCTGGATATGGTTTCTTTAGATCAAAGACTCCTAGAGATTTACTATTTCTCAGTAATATTTTTCTTTGTCTGCAAATATATCTATGGTGAAAACAAAGAAATGTTCTTATGACACAGTCATCCACTGTCCAGGGTTAGATCCAGGGTTAAATCCAGCTTGGTGTAGTGGTTAGGAGTGCGGACTTCTAATCTGGCGAGCCGGGTTTGATTCTGCACTCCCCCACATGCAACCAGCTGGGTGACCTTGGACTCGCCACAGCACTGATAAAGCTGTTCTGACCGAGCAGTGATATCAGGACTCTCTCAGCCTCACCTACCTCACAGGGTGTCGCATGTCTGTTGTGGGGAGAGGAGCGGGAAGGCAAATGTAAGCCGCTTTGAGACTCTTCAGGTAGAGAAAAACAGCACATAAGAACCAATTCTTCTTCTTCTTTGAGGATAAAGTAAGGAAGAGAGAAACATGGCTGACTCTACAACAAAACCAACGCATAGCTCTATTGTTACTTATCTGTACACTATTTCAGGCTTCTTCATTTAAAAAAAAATGCCAATACTCATATACAAGGTTGCATTGATCTCCAGCAATCCCCTCCCCCCCAAAACTTGGGAGAAACCCTCCTCAAAGGTGCCAGTACTCAGTACCTATTACTACCTCCACAAGAAAGCAGTGGTCAGCAAATTAACAGATCTATCCTTCTTCCCCAGCTAGAAGTGATACCTTGCCAAACTCATATTCAAGAGTCACCAACAGTAGGGATGGGCACAAACCAGGAAAACCTGGTTCATTTTGAACTCAGCTGCTCTACCAAACTAAACCAGTTGGAAAGATTGGGACATGATGGGATGGGCCCCTGTGCTTCTAGAGACTTCAAAATCACAAGGCATTTCCAGCCGACTCTTTCTACCTGCCCATAAGTTTGGTGGACTTGGAGGAGAGGATCTGAGTTTCAGCCCACCAAAGAAGGTAACCCCAGGAAAATGCTTTTCAGGGAGAAAAAGGTACCCCCTATATGCTATGACTTGTGGGGGTCCAAGTTACAGTTCACCAAAGAAGGTATGCCCAGGAAAGTGCTTTCTGAGAACATATTGTCAAACGTAGGTTCTGGACAATATACTGGATAGGATGGACTCTATGGCATCTAGTAGAAAGGGGGCTTCAAACCTGCAGTGAACATCTCTGGGATGAACACCTCCTCCCCACCGTAAGCATGTGGGAGAGAACTATTGCCAGCACTGTTGAAGATAGATATGTCCCTAGCTGGGCCCATCCTTTCTTCAATGACCAGATAAACATGGGGCCAACCCTCCTACCCTGCCACAGGAGCCACCCACAAAACAGGTAGCTGATTCCCTAGGTCCACCCTTCCTTCACAAGTGAGGCATCTACAGTGCCCTGACCAAGCCTAGGATTTACCTGCATAGTATATTTACTCCCCAGGCCCAGCCTCCCTCTGCAGATGATGGGACTGTAGAGCAGGGCCTGCTCTGACAGGACCTGGGAGCTACATACACAGTAGCGGGTGGCTGCCTATCTCCAGGACCACCCTCCCTCTATAGACAGAGAATATGATTGCAGGGCAGTGCCAAGCATCCCATCCTGCCCTATTTAAGTCACAGGAACCAACCACATGGCAGTGGGTGAGTATGTCACACTGGGCTCAGGCTTCCTATGCAGATAGACATGATTACTGTCCAGCTCCAACCCTCTCACCCTGCCCAGGGATCAGAAGTCAACCACATTGTTGCAGGTTGCTGCATTTCCATTGGTCCACCCTTCCACCATGGGAGGGTGCTTGTTGGACAGGACCAACATGCCTACACTTCCCTGCACAGGGATGGGGAACCACTTATACAATTGTAGAGAGTTGTGTCTTTGCAATCCCACCCTTTCTCTACAGACAATGGGAATGCAGGGCAGGGCCAACCCAACCTGCAGGACACACGTGGGGTGATAACTGGGAGCCATGATCCCATTATAACAACGTGGTTCTGAGCCTACCTTATGGCGGGACCCCTTCTGGGTTGCCAAGGCCACCGTGCCGAGGTCGGCAGCGCGGCAGCAGTGTGGTGGCAGCAGCAATGTGGTGGCAGCTTTGGCAACCCAAAGGGGGTAGTAGGGTTGCATGCTCCAGTGTGCTGGTGATCACAGAAGCCCGAGGCAGCCAGCGCTGTGGAGGGGAGGGCAGTGCCAATGCTGGACAAGCCAGTGTTCATGTCCCCTGCCTCTCTCCCAGCATACACACAGCCTTGATGCTGTGTGAGAAGTAGTTAGCCAGGCACAAATAGTTCTCCAGCAGGGCCCTAAACTCTCTTCAATAATTTTTATTAAAGATTTTAAAATGTAATATTAAATATAGATATTAGAAAGAACAAGAGAGAAAAAAGGGCAAGTTACACGAAGAAAAAAGAAAAGGCTTCTGATTTTATCGATGAAGAATATAAATCAGATTACATATCATTTACACTATGATTATACAAAAGAAATAAAGTCCTTTCCCTTCCTATAAGCTCATATTTCCCCCTTAATCCTCAAAACCACGCACCATCAGTTTGTTTTTCACCATATCAGACAAAAAGTCTATAAGCCATTTCCAATTAGCAACAAATAAAAAGAATCAGATGGGGGGGAGGTGTTAATGGAGAGCTGGGCACTACTAAAGTAGTCACCCCAGTTACTCTAACAATTCCCTCAAGGCAGGCTGGGTCCAAGGAGGCAAGCTGACATACAAAGACAAACAGGTCAGTAGGGGGATTTCAAATGGAGAATAGTGGGCAGTAATGATAAACATAGATCACCAAAAACAAAAAGCAGCCCAATGTGTGTGTGCACATGGGATAAAATGGTAGAAAGCTACATTGAAGCCACCCCTCCCCCCCAAAAAGCTGTCCAAAAGCCTCCAAAGAGCAATCCCTCATTTTACAGCAACACAAAGGGGGGAAGAGTTTGAAATAAAATAAAAAGAGACACCAACAAGTAAGCAGACAGCAGGAACATACCAGAAAACACATGCTGTGTGCATAAAGAATTCAATCTTGATTTTTCAACCCCTTGCAGCAAATAAACAAAGAACAAATTGTCCAAGCCTTTGGCAATACAAAAAAAAATCAATATAGAGGAAACCAAGGCCAAGCAACCCACCCAGCCCCTGAATAAGCTAGCAAAGCAACCCCCCGCCCCCGGCTAATACTCAACAGCAAAACTCTTTATCCTGCCACGAGCACATCCTCTCTGTCCACAACCACACCCCCAATAAAGGGAATGCAAACTCATCCTACCGTTATATTGCGACAAATGGTTATTGGCAGACAGCAGTACCCATCAAGCTTTGGAGGGTCCCTGTTTGTGTTTTCAAGACAGGAAAGCACTACATCCACCATTATCTAGCATTCTTGCACCAGAGTTTCTGGGTAGATTTCATTTTGTCAGCCACACCCAAAAACTCAGAAATTTCTTTGGAGACCACCTGCAAGCTAAATGTCACCTTCTAAGCCTTGGTCTGTCCAGAATTCAGCATGAACTTTGGTTCATCACATGATTTGTGTTCATCCCCAAACCAACAGTTAACTCCTACTGATAGAACAGCCACTTATTATTGTATGTGAGTCTTTGTTGGGGGCACAATGAGAACACAGTAGTCATGCTCAATGACTTTAGGTTGAAGGTCTTTAGGTTGATAGTAGTTGTGAATGTGGCTCTCCACGATCAGTAGAACGACCACTGCTTTAGGCCAACCCATAATGTGCTGAGGACTTTGAATCTTTGTGAATACCAAAGTCTTTTGTTTTGCCCTTTACAGTAATGAAATATATTTTTGATCATCCTTGTTGCGTGTTTCTGAATTTATTTTAATTTAAAATTCCTTTAAATCCCTATATGTATATCTTAGTACTTTAGCCAGTTGTGACAGAATAGTACTTTTTTCCTGAGCTTGCTTTTTTTGCGACAGCTTGGTATGAAGCTCCTTTTAACAAGGATCAAAATATTCTATACCCTTATGGAATCTTTCAAGAAGTAACATTAAATCCAGGGACCTGCAATTCAATACTGTTGCCCATTTAGATTTCAAGATTCAAAAACACACACAGTTCTTTTTTTAATCCATGAGAAGACACTTGTGCGGCATCTCTGGTATTCTGATACAATTTCATGCTGAAATTCAGAATCAGTTCATACTTGCAAAGGTGAAAATGAAGTCTCACCAGGAAAAAAAAAAGACCTAGTTTTATCTTATTACGAGAAAGTATGTTCGTTCCACATCTCTATTCATTCGCTGGCTTGTGGAGTTCTGAATTATCTGTTCTTATGGAATGAATATATTAGGAATCCGTCATTGTTCTATTTTTTATTTCCAGTTTTTAAGGGAATACACAGGTTACTTCAGCATTCAGTTCCTAGGTTCAGTGGCATAATCAGGCCTAGACTCTGAGATGGAAATCTGGAGCTTGAGCTCCAGGAGACTGGAAGGAATCCATCCATTCTTTGATGGCAATATCCTATCACAAAAATAAACAGGAAAAAGTTGGGAAAGTGAATATTTAATGCTCCTATATTTACCTGTGAAATCTTGGAAGACATGCAATGTATTTGTTACTCTTTAAGATGTTACAGAACTCCTTTTTTCAATTGCACTAGGTATTTGTTTTCTGGCGAGAGCTGAATCCTTTCAATTAAGACATTTCCGTCTTGTGCATTTTTTCCAGCCCCTCCTCTCCTCAAGGGAACTGCAAATAAAGCAGCTAGAGGCACTAAAGGCAGAGGCTTAGATCAATACCCAAATAATCGCCTATTGACTGGCCAAATTGGAAGCTGAGTTAGGGCAAGAAAAAGCAATGAGAACTCTGACAGGCAAGCTTGGGTTTTGCGGAGCTCAGCCCTCGCCTCTGCCTAAGTCAACAATAGTTGAATACGGACAGAAATGTATCAGGAGTGTCGGCTACAATGTGCCAACAAACTATGTTGCTTTCTTCATCGCATATATTTGCGTAGTTATTGTTGTTTTAAAAATTCCCCTTAACTAAACTCTCAGCCAAATGGCTTCCTGTAAGCCCACTCAGTGTTTCAGTTTGGCTACGAATGTTATAGTCCAATAAAGCAAGGCCATTTTCTTTTAGACATAACAAAGAGCAAGGTAGCTGAAACCACTCTTGTATTAAAAATTGAAAGAAGACAGTTTTACATTAGGGCAGGAAGATGACTCTGCTGTTCCCCAAGGCTGCTCTGACTTGCTGGTTCTGACAACAGATCCAAAAGGAAGACAATATTGTATGTTTTCTACAAAATCACAAGTCTAATAAATATAACACAGAATATTTGCATCACCTTGAGTACTTTGAAGTAAGGCAAGATGCTAATGCTGATAAAAATAGAAGTTGAAGATTTTTTTGTTTAATTTTCATTTATACCCTGCTTTTTCTACCCAGTAGGTACACAAAGCAGACAAAAGGATTCTCCATTCCTCCATTTTAAGCCTGCAGGGTGAATTAAAATGGTCTTTCACATCACCTATGACAACATCCTTTAAAGAGGAGATGGTGTGGTTTGAATCTGGGACAACAGATATTCTAACACTGAACTATGATCCCTCCCCATCATTCTCTCCTACATGACAAAGTAAAGAAGAAGAAGAAGAGTTGGTTCTTATATGCCGCTTTTCCCTACCCAAAGGAGGCTCAAAGCGGCTTACAGTCGCCTTCCCATTCCTCTCCCCACAACAGACACCCTGTGGGGTGGGTGAGGCTGAGAGAGCGCTGATATCACTGCCCGGTCAGAACAGTTTTATCAGTGTTGTGGCGAGCCCAAGGTCACCCAGCTGGTTGCATGTGGGGGAGTGCAGAATCGAACCTGGCATGCCAGATTAGACGTCTGCACTCCTAACCACTACACCAAACTGGCTTGATGTGTCTGTACAAGAGGTCTATGCTACACATAGGCCCTTTCTCAAATACCATTAACATTTTACAGTTATGAGAATTTTGGTAGTTACACATCGGCTGAGCTGGTACTTTCTGCTCATGGGTGCTTCATCTGAATACATTTCATTCTAGTCATCCCTTTTCTATGCCTGCTAGTAGGGCTGAAGATAGTATAGAAAAGCAAAAGTGGCAATGCAATCCTATTCAGTTATCCTAGTCCAAATCCACTGCTTTCAATAGAGTAGACTAGAGTAACTCTGCATATGATGTACAAATATGCTGTCCAAATGTGAGCAGGGCAGATTGTCTGTTTGTTGAGTCTGCTTGAGTGGAAGGTCAATTGGACAAGCTCTGGGGACAGGTCAGGTGGGAGCTGCAAGACTCTTTGCCTACAATACTTAATCAAAGGCTTCAAGGCAACCAAAAGTCACAGAACCCCTTTCTTCCATTAGAGTGAGCCCTGTCAGGAGAACTATATGTCTTGGTGAGCTGGTAGAATCCAAATGTTTAATCTGTTAAACCAGAGGTGGCCAATAGGCAACCTGTGAGCTAGAGCTTGCCACCCCACCCCCCAGTAATTTCATTTGGTTCTAGGTGCCCTAGCAAATAAGGGTCCACAGGGTAAGGCCACCCTTTAAAAAATGCCAATTTCAGGCTCCCAAGTCCCAATCTGGATTCGCTTTAAATAATTGACAGAGGAACCATAAATTAGGACTGTGTTCCATAGTCCTGATAGAATGAAGCAGAGGCACTGGGATTTAAAGGGTTTAATCTTACTGTATTATTGTAGCAACAAAAATTATGCTTGAGAACATCACTAGCCACATTTACTCAGAAGCAAGTCCTGCTGATTTCAGTGGAACTTGTTTCCAAATAAATTCAATGGAACTGTTTTAGGGCCAAACTAGTTACCGTAATTACATTGGGGATTGTTGATCTTTTTTTACTTTAGAAAGCAGTGGAGGCTGTGTGTGTGTCACAGTGGATTCAGATAATGGCTGTGGGTGCTCAGTCTCACAGCCCGAGCTATGCCTGGACAGAACAGTGGACATATTCTAATTCCCACTGCATTGTTCTCCCTAGTTGTAATGTTATGGAAAGCCAACGAGCAAAGAAAGATCGGTTGAGATCCAAGAAATCAGGAGCCATCTGTTTTTAGGAGTAAAATCCAACACAATGTGTAGTTCAACCCTACTAGAAGATTATTGGTCTTCCCATGTACAGCAATTAGTGTTCAAGAAAGGGGAAAGACGATCATTTAAACAAAGTTAATATTGAGGGTTAAATAACCCTCCCTATGTACAAATACCCCAACAGAATCTTCTGTGGCTGATTTGACCCTCTTTTTTACAAGTGGGAGATGACACCTGTCAGCCTCCATTGGGTCTTATTTGTTCTGAACAGGACTTTAAAGCGTTGCACTTATAACTTTTCCCTTACAGAACCTATTGTTCATCCCTAAAAACCTACTTCAAGAATACAGAAACCAAGCTATTGCCTAAGTATGCCCCCACTTCAGTCCGGCCAATCAGAAAGTGAAAGGGGCCAAGTGGGTGCGGGTCACCCTCTCCACCGAGCAGAGAGCAACCATCTGATGGCTGCAGAGAAAGGAAGGAGGGATCCAAAACTTTCTGGACAGCTCCCAAGGGGACCTAGTCGTTCCACCCCCCTTGTGCCATTTGCAAGAGATAGCACAGCAAACCGTTTCTCCTCCAAACCCTTTCCCAAGCAATCTAAGAGGGCAGAGGAGGAAAGAGAGAAGGGGATGCTGGTTGCTTGCCATCCTAAAAAACACTCTAGCTTGAAGTTTCCATAGAAGACATTTCGTTTGTTTAAGGGACTGTAAGGGGGGAGACATCACTGCGTTGCGAAGCTGATCGAACAAGAGGAAGGGGAGGGTGTGTGTGTGTATACATCTATATAAGTGGAAGGGGAGGGTGTGTATATATATGTATAATATGGTGGCAGGAAAATGGGTTGTCACCGCGCCGCCTCGCGATTGCACCGGCTCTAGGACCGCTCGGAGCGTTCAGGCCTGGAGGTGGTATAAGGTTTGCAGTCTCCCTACTTGCCGGCAGTTGCCGGAGAAGATTGCTTTTAAGTGAAGCGGCCGTGCCACCCCCTCTACGCCTGCTTCTCTCCCCCCCCCCGTTCCCTCCCCGATTGATCGCGTCCTGTCCTTAAGTTTGCGCGCTCCTTTCCGCCACCGCAGGGGTCGCGGCGGACGTCGAAGAGCCGCTGCCGCCCCAGAAGGTCCTTTTGCAAGGCGAGCCCAAAAGCCAAGGCAGAAATCCCGGCATCGGCGCGCGGGCGGGGCGGGGCGGGGAAGGGAGGGGGAGGCTCGCGCGCCCCTCTTTCCTCCGATGGACTTTCCAGGTGTCTCTCCGGCGAGGCTGATGCGCAGTGACATTTGTGACTGGAGCGCCGCGACGCGCCCAGCAAGCCCCGTCGGCCCGGGGAGGCGCGGAGGATCTGCACGGCGCCACGGCTAATTGCGGTGATTTATGTCCCTTCCGAGGAGCTTCCACGTCGGCGCTGAGGTGGGGGAACATGCCAGCCGCGGGGGTCCCGCAGCCCCAGCAGCCGCCCCGCCTTGAACCGGCGCCGCCACCCGCGGCGGGCAGCCAGCGAGCGCCTCCCGCCTCCCGCCCAAAAGTTTGACGCCGAGAAGCGCGGCCGCCGCACCAGGGGGACAGCCCGAGCCGGGCAGGAAGGGCGGAGGCGGGGCTGGCGCGGCGGCGGGACTCTCGGGGCCGCCGGTCTTCTCCATCCCCCGCAGCCGGAGTCCCGCACCCCGTCCGTGGCCGCCGCGGGCTTCTCTCCAAAGGGGCAGCGCCGGAGGAGTGGCTAAGCTCGGCGGGCGCGCAGAGGGTGCGCTGAGCGGCCGCTCGGTGGGCTGCCCCGCCAGCTCTTCGCCTCGCCCGCTCGAGGCTCGCTGGCTGGCTGGCTTCTTTGGGGGGGCGTGAGGCGCAACTTTCGTGAGGCGACGGAAGGCAGAAGCGGCAGCGGCGGCAGGAGCAGCGGCCCCGGGGAGGAGCGGCCGAAGCCAGCCGCCTGGTCTCCCCCCCCCCCCCCTCGCGCCTCAGTGCCGGAGAGGGCTCGCGCCCCGGCCTCGGCGCCCACAGGGTGAGTAGTAGTGCGCGGCTCCAGCCTCGCCTTTTGCCCTCGTTCGGGCCAGCGGCGGGAGGGAAGGACAGGCGGGCGGGCGGGCGGCGGGAGGAAACTTTCCGAAGAAGCGCCCCCCCCCCCCGTTCCCGGGCTGAGGGGAGCATGGGCGCGCAGGAAACTTAAGGTGCCCGCCAATCCACCCCAGTCCCGTCGGAGGCTGACGCTCGGCTGCCTGGCGCGCCCTCCCCGGCGACTCGCGAGCGCTCGGCTGCCCGGCTGCAGCGCGGAAGAAGGAAGAGAAGAGCGGCCCGTCGGGAGGCAAGTCGCGCGGCTCGCGGAGATCCGCTTCGGAAAGTCGCACGGGAGAAACCCGAGAGCCGGGCTTAAGTGGGGGGGGGGCATTAATTTTTTAAAAACATATTTTGCGCCTCATGGGCCATTCGCATCATCGGGTTAGGACCAGGAGCCTTTGAATCCTCCCGAGCAGGAGATATACGGAATATAGCTATAAACAAACGGGGTTATTGTGATTTTATGGCATGGTTCTCCCCCCCCCCCCGGCAGGAACCAATTAAGAGATTTTAGAAGAGGAAAAGGAGATCAAACTTAGATTCGAATAGAAACTGCGCCCTCTACTGTCCCATCTGGACGTTTTCCGCTGGGAAGGTCTCGGAGCCCGATATCGTGGCGAAAGGGAGCAAAGGTGCTTCCAAAGGATTGGTCTGAGGCAATTGACCCGCTATAGAACGGGCAGAACACGTTGAAGGGCAGAAACTGATCTCTCTTCCTCCAAAGGGATGGGGCTATAAATGTTGTAGGCAAGCAGTGGCGAACTGCAGTGCATTAGGCTCCTTGTAGGATGCCCTCCATTCTGAACCATCTTCTACTGATAATTAAATACTAGCTCATATGGAAACCTTCATTCTGTCATGTTGCTGACAAGGATATGGATAGTTTAGGCTTTCTGTTTTAAATTCGTGTGATTAGTGAGACTTTTTTAAAAAGAAGGGCAGAGACGTCCGTTTGAACAAGAAAACGAAAAGATAAGCCCCCTACCCAACTTTCAGTCTTATAAATGCAATTGTTAAAAATAATACCATTCCTTCAGAATCATCAGTAACATAAGAAGGAATGAAGCCTGGAAATAAAAACAGAGCATGGACTACTAAGTGTGTGTCAGGCATTCAAAATCTAAACAGTTCTTTTCAGTTCTATGAATAAAGATTTTGTTTTTCTGCACGGGGGAAATATAGATACACAACACAGCAACAAAAGGTAGGGGTGGGCCAAAGAACCCTGGCTCCAGTGGAGCTAGGAGTTTGCACATTCACTTGAGAAAAACTTCTTTAAGTTTAACTGAAATGCCTGGCAGTTTCTTAAATCAGCCAGATCCTATTCATCCAATCCAAAATAAGCAAATAAAAGCAAATAAAGGCAACAGATGATGGGGACCGGCAATGAAAAAGTGAATTCAACAGATAGAACTTTCCAAGTTTGTACATCAGAGTCAAGGGACTGAAATGAAAAGGCCTTGCGTTAATTCCAAATTTGGCAACTTTTCCCCAAATATTACAAAAGGGGGGGAATGAATAAGCAGGTCAGGTATTGGCAATCTGAGGACCGGATATTTCCCAGGGTTTGCATGTTTAAAGCACCCAACAAATGAAGATTTCTTATGTGGAGAATCTCCTGAGAAAGATAAATGCAGATGTCTGTTACATGACATTCTTGTTACTATAAAAGAAAATACAGGCAAGTAATTTATAATGTTTCCCAGTAGACAACATGCTGTGCATACTCCTCTCTCTGAAGAAGCTGACTGCACTATGCTGTCAATTAAATCGTTACTGTTGTGGCTCATATATGAATATTTTCATAAGATCTGGGTATTAATGCTTTGGTGAAAGAACCAGCTTAAATCACACCTGAGAATAGCGCAAAATTAACTGTTTGAAGCACAGAAATCTGTTAACAAGACCAGGTATGCCCCCCCTCGCAGTAGTTTTTTGCATACATTTAACATCTCTAAAATATTGAAATGTTTCTAGAAAATGCAGCAAAAGCATTTGAACTAATCCTGTTCCACTGTTACTCATGAGTACTGGAATGTAGAACTATGCATAGGATTCTAGCTGTAGCAGGTGCTTGCTTTCCAGCAACTTATTTGTTACAGTTTTAAAGGACTGGCTTATTCCATAAATGATCTGATTGGCCATGTCAGTGCAGTGACTAACAGTTTCAAAAGAAATTAATTTCTATACAAGCCACTAAAAGATTGAGACCTGTTTCATCAAATTACAGTGAGTGTTTCAAACAGTTACTAATAATATCGCCTTCAAATGGAAGCACACGATTCATGTTCACTTTGTTTCGAATACTGATGCTGCAATGCAAGATACATACATGTATATGTATATGTATATGTATATGTATATGTATATGTATATGTATATGTATATGTATATGTATATGTATATAATATAATATAATAATGCTGGAGGAAACAAAGATCTGGGATGCTGGTTTTAAACAGGTTCCGAATCACTGTTTTTAATGATGGAACTTCAGATTCTCTCTCTCTCTCACTATGCCTTAGAATTCCTTTTTCCTTTACAAAAATAATGTCTTCACCTTTTTAAAGTTAAATAAAAATAAGGTAAAATTACATAGATTAGCCCCCCATCATCTTAGAGTTCTTAAGTTTGGATTTTCCTGCCTTCCATTATTTGTACGGTTCTAGTTAGCATGTTCGGAGAACTAATTTAGCATTTATGAAAAGTGGTTGGTTGGTTTTAAATGAAGAGATTTCACATACATTATGATAAGCCAGGTTTCTCGAATGGTAGGGCACCATGGAAAATTGACATTTATCACCTTTGATCCATGTCTGAGGGCACAGTGTGTAAATCCCATTATATGTGTGCTCCTGTTTAGCTTGTAAATGAGACTGGTTAAGCAATTTTTAGAAAAGCAGTGAGCTAGTTTTAAATGCTGACATTTCATATATTCTAGTGGATCTGATTTCTTAAATGCTAGGAGAGAAATGAAAATTTGTGTGTTTTAATTGCTTATTTGTATTGTGCTAAAATGGTTATCGGAGAGCACATATAAAGGGATTTCAAAGAAAATCTGTAGAAGATTCATGCACAAATTTAGTATATATTCCATTTTTATCACAGTTTTATAATATGATGTGGGTTACTTAACAGATAAAGATTTCTTTAAAAAAAACAACCCTAAACTCTTTTTGATTTGCATGTGACAGTGTAATAGTGGTTGCAAACATAGGCATGCTGACTTTTAGAAGTAAGTTCAGTATGTAGAACTGGGACAGAGGTACCAGTGAATATGGCTAAAATAAAATTATTTGGATATTTGGGTTTTATTTTAAGGCAGGTCTCTGAATAGAGACAATCCTTACCCGGAGAATGGACCTTACAGAACTCTCAATGAGAATAGTTTTCATAATAGGAAAATTACAACTGCATGTGAAAAGAGCAGGTTGCTCACAATGGACAATCCCGTTATATTTATGCACAAAGGCTGAGAAGAATCAATTGTTGCATTTTACAACAATGAATTACAGCTGGAACACACTTTGGGGGTCTGAGTTGCATATAAGATAGGCTTGCATAATGGATATAGGGCAGGAGCTATCCAGACATACCTAGGAAGAGATTGCTGCTCATTTATGTAACTATTTCTGGCTTGGGTAAATCATTTTGAAGGAAGGGTGTGTATGACGGAATGAGCGGCGTGAGGAGGGGGCACTGATGACGGTAATATTTTTGAAGCTCTGTCAAGCAGTCACAACAGTGTTGGTCACCACCTGTGTTTTCCTGCTCTTTGGCTGATTAGGGAGATGCCTGATGTTGTTTCAGTTTGTAGGGGGTATGGAAGTGCATGTGGAAAATTCAGGGGTCAGCCATAGCATTGAAGAATTACAGGAACAAAGTATAGCTTCAGCTGATCATGGCACTATTGAATATGTTTAGCATAATCCATTTTTTGAAAGCGTGTTGCAGGCAGAGAAGATGTCAATTTCTGTATATGGGATTCTGTGGATCAAGTCACTTTAACACAGCAGCTTGCATGATCAGATGGTTAACAAGGGCTATAAAGTCAGAGAGGATTAAAAAACAGGCATCTGTCATTTGTTAACATGGGACACTTGGCTGTGATGAACCAAATATGTATGTTTTAACCCTCAATATAATCCTTCCTTGCACTGTTTACTATATAACATCATAGATTTTAAAGTTCAGAAAGGTACAAATCCTAGAAATACTCACATGCTAATCTGATTAATTTGGATTGCACTAAAACTGACTTCCTTTATAAAGAAATCTGTGGTGATGAAATCAGTTTGCACATTTTGAAAGCAGTCATATCCTTATGGCCAGAGCAGAGAGAAATCTTGACTTCCTTAGTGACTCCTACATACACAAATACAACACAGGTCATGTGATACACAACATGGGCTGTATGATGCTGTTACCAAAGCTCCAGTGACCCTTAACATAACACTCTTTAGTCAGTATCTTCCTCTGTGTCAATGAGAGCTCATTAATAATGAGATATTGCCGAAGTAGCTAAGATATGCTGTGTTGGCGCTTGCCAAAGCATGACATTTTTAATACATTAATAATATGTCTGTAATGTAATGGAAAACTATTAATCACATACTGGATAGGTGCCATATTTTTAGCTATAATTGGCTCCTCCTTGTCAAGCATACCACTTGCATGTTTTGGCATCTGTCTGATACTCAGATAACCTGCACCATCTTTTCCACTTCCTCCTTGTCAGCACACTGAATTTGATCAATGCCATAGTCTATAATTCTGTATAATGGCCATCATTATGACTCTTCACTTGTTTTAATGACAATTTGTTATGCAGGAGAGGGGTGTAGCCTAGTGAGCAGAGTAGGCAGAGTTGCATTTTGTCTCCATATTCTGCCTTGGTGGTTCTGGTTGTATCAGATTTACATTCCCATTCTAAACAGAGTTTCATCTATCTAAATTTTTTTTAGTTAATATACTTAGAAGGGTGTAACTCTGGTTAGGTTGGTACTGTTAGTTCTAATTGCAGAAAACATAAAAAGAAATAGAGGAATTATTATTCTATAGTTTAAAATAATGCTACACAAACGTTCAGTTTTTGTTTAAATAGACTATTTAGATACCTACTTGTACTTGAGTGAGTTTCAATAAAAGTAGTGGTATGTACTGTTTCCTTGTCCCCCCCCCCCCCTCCACAAACCTTACTATCAGTGTTTTCAAGCTGCATTTCCTCCATTATGCGCCACTTTTTGGGTAACCATGTATATTGATTTTTAAAAATCATATTACACAAGAAAGGAAAAATAATTCCTGCACTAAGCTTTTATTTCACAGTGATAATTCCGAAAATTACAATCAAATTCTCCCCCTGCCCTCTTCTAGTAATTCCAGAACAATAGTTGTACATTTAAAGCATGATATAATTTGATGATTATTTAAGACAAAGTATATGAAAGGAAGAGATTTGCTGAACATGAGGATGTGCAATTAAAATGATATTTACTTGGTGACATTTTAAAATTTGAAGTTTCAGTGTTCTTTTACTCATTGATGAAAGGAAATCCTGCCAGTCGTCACGTTATCTAATACAATGCATCCCATGTAACAGCTGTACGATACCATTTTATGAAATGAATATAATGGGAAATTGCACTTACGTCCATAAGGCAATTATTGTAATTTGCTATGGAAACACAATTCAACCATCTGTTGGCACTGGAGATTGTCTGTAGCTAAGTTGAGTTTAAAGACAGTGCCTTATTTGGATGGAAGGGACATGTTTACAACATTATTTTGAAGGCCAGGTTCCCTTTCAGTGGAAGTGGGAGTTTTGGAATGAGCTATAAGACTTAAGGAGTCACCAGAATGGTGTGTTCTTTTACATAGATGTAGCATCATAAAAAGAATTCCATGACTAGCTAGCTAAAAGATCAGACTTAAAACTGGTCAACTGGGGTAAGCAGCTTTATGTGGCAGCAATTCGCTTTCATATATTTATGTGATGATATTAAGTTAGGTGAGGTAGTGGCTAGAGACATAGAAGCGTAAAAAGATAATACACAGACTCTCCTGCTGAAAAATGTTCCAAAAAGGAACAACTTCCTTGGAATCTGTAATTATCCTGTTGCTCAGTACTCTTGAAGAAAAAGAGGCTGCCACATAAAAACACTTCTAACTTTTAAAACACACACATAGAGTAGTAGCTTTGTTTTTTGGACTGTAGTGTGTACTAGAGATGGCCGTTTTCTCCATTGTCAGGGGTCACACTATTCCACAGCAAGTTGCCTGGGGTTCAGAAGTGTGTTTGCCTCTTAAAATGGCCATTTAACAATAGCCAAACAATTTAGTTATTTGTATACAGCATTAAGTGTATTTTACTCTAGGAGCCAGGGACAGCATTATATAGAAAATGCTTGTTGTATACACAGTCCAAAGACAGATGCTGTGTTAATGTATGGAATGTCTTTATTTCTTACGATCTGAAAAAAATCCTTTTAAATAAAAATAAAAATGGAAAGGCTTTCAATCTGATTGCAATTGTGCAGGGTACCAGTGAACAGAATATTTACTTTGGATATCTAGAATTGGTCTGTTGAATGCCATTTTACCAACTTTGGCAATGATGCATTGCAAAGTTCACAAAGTTCACAGAGACTTAGGTTTCTTTTAAATGTTGTTTTTTAAATAATTTAAATTATAGCATGTACATTTATGTCTTGGTATAGTGTACAGAAAACAATGTTTGGAGAGGATACTTTTTGTCATGGAAGTTGACACATAAAAGGACACAAATAGTAATAATTTTTCAAATGAAAATGCAGAAGGCCTATATAAAGGAGGAATTGTTATTATTATAAGCTACAAATGAGCCAACTGTTATCTTTGTCATTAAACACAATTAAACAAAAGAAGTGGAACTCTTCCAATCCTAATGAGAAAAAACCCAAGGAGACAGAAGTGTGCTTATAATATCTCTCTTATTAAGCTAACAAAAGCTGAAAAGTGTACTCAACATTTTGAGCTCTCTGAGGCCCTCTTTCCAGGAGATGAAAAGCGCACAAGTTGTTGTCAGCCTTTTGTCAGTGTAATAAAAGATCTACCACCACTGGTGGGCTGAGATTTCTATCCCCTATCCGGTTATGAAATATGAAAACTGTTTAAGTTCTTTTGCTTGCATTCAGGTTTTGCCAAGATGGAAATAATCATTTTTAAGCAAACAAAATAGGGGGGGGGGGAGGGGACTTGCAAAAAAACATTACATATCTGTCTTTGTTAGAGAGGAGTTAAATCCCTCACATCAAAACAGTTTGGGCAATGAGTGATTCTGGTACTTTGTTCACTCCGGCAAAGCACCTCCAGTAAAGGTTATCCAGATTATTCCAATTTGCCTCCTATTGCATCAAGCTTTTTGAAATGTCAACATGTCATATATTTTTCTAATGCATTGATCCTTGGACAATAACTCTTACTTTTATTGTTTCTAAAAGGGTGCTGGTGCCAGAAGAAAAGAATGATTGATAGCAGACAGATGTGGTGCTATAGATGCTCATCGTTTTGCTCTCCCAACTGATTTATCAGTTTGGCTGGCTGTTCTTCATGAGTCGGGAAGGAGGAGGATCGCTCAGGGTTATCGACAGCAGAGCTGAAGACTGGCAACCTTGCTGAATTGTCATCTGCTTTTGGACATTATTTACATGCACAATTTTAAAAAGCCCTGACAGATACATTTTAAGAAAAGGATCTTCCTTCAAGGTTTCTCTGAGCAACATCTCATCAGATATGCTAGGCGTCCACCAAAGTTTCCTCCTGTATAAAGAAACCACTGTAATCTAACTCTTCCTTTCTGGTTTGGTACACTTGTCACAATAACGTCAGTCTGCTGTGTACATATATGTACAGTACTTAGATCTCCACTGGTCACAGCTATAGAGGCACATTGTGAAGGATTTAGAGATGTATTTGTCAAGATTCTTGTCACTTCATGCCCTTTGGGTTACTGTGTCTTCAGTGATGCAGCACTATCCTTCAGTATGGGGACATTATGATGAATGTAAGACCCAGATTTACATAGAGGATGGGAAATTTTGGGATTACACGGCATGTCAGCCAGAAGCCATAGACATGATGAGATACGTGAAAGTAAACTTGGATCCTTCTGATATAACATGTGGAAATCCTCCAGAGACCGTATGCGGAATGGTAAGGCAACTATATATATATGTATACTGCAAGAGCCAAAATGAGTGGCAGTTATCATCAGTCTTGTGGCCAAGGCCAAGGGGGAAAAAACTGCATCACATTCTTTGTTGTGGGTCTGAAAGGCTTCTGGCAAAAAAGCCTCGAAGCTGGGGAGCAGAAATAAGTAGCCATTCAGTAAGTTTCTTCTTTGAGTCCAGTTGAAATCAATGGCGAAACTTTCACAGGTTCCAATAAATGAAATAGTGATGTTTTTCAAAAGCTATTGCGTTGTCAGGGACTGTGTGTGCGATTGCAAGGGATTCTGCAGTTGTTTAGGACTAAAATGAGGTTGATAGCTTTAAGCATTGATAGCATCATACAGTGGTGCACAAGACTTGATACTTTGTCGGAAGAGTTTTCCTGTGAAGACGTTCACATCTGTATGGCTGTAGGCTCTTGGGTGAGTAAACCAATGTGTTTGGCTCTCCTGCAGACATATTTATGAGCGTTGCTTTAAGCATGATGGTCATCTTTATTCTGGAGATATATAAAATATGCTTTTGTATGTTGGAACTGAACTCAAAGCAGGTCTCTTTACAAGTCATATAAGTACTTTTTAGTATGAAAAGAATGACCTACCAGTGATGTAAACTGGTGTGGACAAAAAGGCTGGGGAGGGAGAAATACAAATGTTGGCCTTGTTTGTCAGAATTCAGCATTTCTGCACTCTGTTCCAGAATTTTTGCAGGTCTGGTTCCACAGGAATAGAACTTAAGAACTGTAGTATGCCCTTCAGCTTTGGCCTAGCTTCTGCTAAATTCATTCAGATGTCATATATAAATAGTGTGCATCCAGATCATGCCAATCAGGTATGAGCAGCCAGGTCAAATTGCATTTCTACTGAAGATGCCGGTGTTGCATACTTCGGGATTAGACTTGTAAACTATAGAAGTTCAGAAAAATATTAGGGTGAAAAGACAAAAATATACAAGGAAGTAGCATCAAAGACAGAATGTCATGTTGTCCAGGTCACTTAATTATTCACAAATAGATCTGTACCTGACATAAACTTGATTAAATTTTGGACAGTGCAAATGTTAGAACAGTTGTAGTGAAATTCACCCTGTGAAAGGTCCACCCAAATGAATAGAAGCTGTGCAAAAACTGTGGGTCTGTCTCTGGCATTCCCAGTTCTAAGGATCAGGGTAAGAGGTAATGTGAAAGTCTGAGTGTAGAGCACCATGAGGCCCCTCAGCATAGCAGTACCAGGAGCCATTCCAAGTGCTGAAACAGCTGCAGTAGAGGATGTGGAAGGACAAGAGTGCCTGACTTCAAGTTCATCAGGCCCTTGTGGGATTTTGAAATCACCACCCCGTAGGCTCTAAAATGAAGGCAGCTTTCCTAGGTCAAAACCAGGGATGCTTTCACATCTAGTTGTGTCCCTAGTCTGCTCAGATCACGTCATGTGCTTTTGAAATACCAAGCAAGTGTAGCAAAGAGTCTTCTCTTGAAAAATGGTTGGGAATTGCATCTTGTTGATATCTAAAATCAGGAAGATTTGGGTTTGAACAGTTATGCTTTTACAAAGACAAAGCAGTAATTGCAGAACCTTTCCCCAAGATTGTTTGAACCTGTTGGGTTGTAAATTAAACACATTGTAGATCCCCCCCACCCCCAGCTTGATAACTGGAGCCTTGTCAGGCTTCCATTATTTTCCAGCTTCTTTTCTGTAATGTTGGAGGCTTCAAAGAGCAGAATGGTATTGTAGTCTAGTCATGCAGATGTAGTAGAATGCGCTAGGAAATATATTGAATTCTGTAATAGGTTTATTCACACTCATGCTTGTTCAATAGTTGACACATTGAGAGAAAGAAATACTCTGTGTGTCTCATGGCTCTGCATTTGTGGTTCTTTAACCCTATAAAAATTAAAACACCTGAGAAATACATTCATGAAAGATTGCACTTCAGCTTTGGAAGGAGGAAGGATGGTTCAAGCAGAACAAACATATGTGGCTACTTGCCAAGTCACTTCTGGTTTCCAGGTGGACAGTTGTGGAAACATTAGGGCATATTGGTTCATTTACGTCATATATAAGCAGAACAGGTATGTGTGAGCAGGTGGGCAGATAACCATTTGGGTGGGCTAGTAGTTTTCCTGAGCTGGTTTGCAAGGTCGCCCTATTATTGAAATTGCTTGTAGAAGAAAAGTAGTTAATAACCAAAGTGAAGAACACAAAATGACAAATAAAAAGCTAGAACATGCTTTATAGAAGAATTAACCAGACATGAGATCCTGTTTGGCACAACAACCCCAGATTTAATTGTGTCCCTGTTTTCCACCCCTGTTCCATGCATTGGTGATTTTTAAATTTTTTGCCAGCAGTGTAAGAGAATGGTTGGGAGAGGAAGGGGCTTGGTGTGGGTAGGGTCTTGCACAGTATGTATCAAATTACCTGCTTGAGTAAATAACCAGATGTTTCTTTGGCAAAGTGTACAGAGCTTCCCCAGTTCCCATTTTTCCCTGTCAAAAGTTAGAGTATCCTGATGTTGAATAACAGACCTGACTATGCATGATGTGGAATGCTGTGGTAATTAGCTGGCAGAGTGCTATTGTGGTAGAATAGACTGTACTGTTTAAGACTGCAGGGGGGTGGGATTACATTTTATAAAATGGTCTCCACATTAAATATTACCTTTAAGTGTCAAAGTATCACAACAGTCAAATAACCTCTCATTCCAATAAGCTATTGTTATAATTTGCATGGAGTTTACATGGGGCAACATTAAAGATTTGACTATCCCCCCTGTAATTTGAAGCCATTTTGCCCATTCTAGCATCTTGGAATACCAACACCTCATTTTGTTGCATGTCTAGACTTTGCTTGAACTGTCTGTGTAATTCATAGTGGAATGTCACCAAGACCCTATGGCTTGATCTAATGGGAGCTGCTTTCCGTTTTTCAAAAGACTTACAAAAATGGGAAGAAAAGGACAAATGTCTCAGAATTTCATAGGTAATCAATACCTATGGATCATATCTGCATTGGTCTCTGCTGTTCAAGGTGGCTGAGAGGTACAGGCTCATGTTGAAGGTGTTTGGAAACAAGAAATGTGTGACAGTGGCTGGATTGCTACATTCTAATTATGATGAAAGTCTGCAGCTGCCTGGCTGACCTCTTCTCCTCCCCTGTATCTCAGTCAGCTGCTCTCAAAAGTCAGTGGATGCTTGAGAGTGGCCTCTAAAAAGCAACAGAAGTTGCTGCATCCCACACAATAATGTTAAATCATTTTTACTTGCCAAAGAGAAGTTTTGGATGTAATTGTCTCTCTGGTATTACAGTTATGCTGTAAAGGCTCTGACAGGCAGGCTGTAATACGGGGCCAGTTGGCCCGGAGTAGTGGTATATAACCCTAATAATAACTAAGTCTAATAATAAATAATGGAGTTGCAAAATTTTACTTTTTAGCATCTAGAAAATGGAAATCCTTATTCAAACAAAATGGATACTTTTAATGTTTTGGCATATTGTTATATCTTATCGCTGTTCTCTTTTTTATCTGTTCTGTGTAAATGATCAAAAATACTTTGTTCACTGGTTTCTGACCGTATTAATAGATCAGATCCAATTAGCTGTTGAAAAAAGCATCCAAGCTCTGATACCAATAGGTTGAGCTGGTGTACAGTTACTCAGGAAACAGTTTGTGCTTTCATTTTTGGGACAGGTTAGATGCGTGGATTCTCCCTGTTTTATTTCTTGGCCTTTTTAATGTGTTTGCTGTGGACCAGATTTAATTATAAATACAGGTTGAACATGAGGAATTTTTACAATTCATTGCAAATTTGGCAGATAATTTTCTGAAGTTTTAAAAAAATCTCTCTTTTCTAAGAAAAAGTTCTCTTTAAAAAAGAGATAAATGATATCTCTTTTAGGAAAAAATATCTTTTAAAAAGGGATGCACTAGGGAAGAACCGTTAGGAAATTGTCAATTTACCAAATCGAAATGAATTTTAGAAATCCCCCAGGTTAAATCAGCACGCAGAATGTCACCTGGTGCAGAGCCAACACATGCAGGATCTTTTGCAAGATGTCAGTGCGCAAGATCACATATGCACATTGCTTAAAATCCTCAACCAAAAGGTTATACTGTTGTCATCAGGGTTCCACTCTGTATTGCTATTTATTCAAAGTAACTATTGGTTAGATCACAGCATAAATGCATGCTGAAACCAAAAGTCACATGGAGATGGGGATAGATATCTCAACCATCCTTTCTTGGGAGCCATATCTTGCGCCTTATTTTTAAATATTTGTGTCAACATGCCTATGGTGCATTATGCACGGAGGGGAAGGTCCGCCTTTTGGGTGGGATGGCGTTACCTAAAATCACCGATAACGCACGGCGCTGGCTGCAACCGGCTGCAGATTCGGTGCATGCCGCCAAAAAGCCGCGTTAGCGAAACGCGGAAGAAAGTGGAGCTTCCGGGAGACCAGGTTGTGACCAGAAGCGGCGCCATGGGCGCCGTGGGCATAATCGGTTACTCTGGGTTTTGCCGCCGTTGCGTCCCGTCGCGTGCGTTTGCTTCGCGTCTTCCCCCTCCGCGTTTTCCATGTGACCCGAAATCGCCGTTTCGGCGGCCGTGCATAATGGGCCTATAATTTGCAATGACCTAGCTGTTTGGTGGCTCATTAACTGAAGTGACAATAGTAAACTATTTAAAGATGGTACTATGTAGAAATCCCTAGGTAGCATGCATGGAAGGGGAGCAGTGCAGTTTGCAGGGAACCAATTGCAGTCAGGAGTACAGGTTTTGAGGACCAGAATAGTGACAATCAATAGAAGAGATTTGCTCTTAGTGCTTTTGGCAGCCTTGGCTGTCACATCCCAATGCAACATCTGAGCGGCTTAAAATTGGTAACATAATCCTGGAATTATCTGCAACCAGCAGCTATTTTTTTTCTGAAGAGGTTATACAGAAGCTTTGAAGGAGCCTACAGACAGAGGAAGTCATGTACGTTTGTACAATTTATGGAGCACAAGTGCTGATAGCGGCAGAAAAGCGAGCCTTTGAGTGCCGCTATGGATTTCATAGCCAATCAAAACTAAATTAAGAAACAAAGATTATTACAAAGTCTTCTGTGCGTATAATTCTGGCATAATGTTATGAGTTGGGCCTTAAATGTTTCCCTTAGAGATTTTTGGATTCATTAATGTGTCAGGCCTTTCATTACAAGTAAGCTTGCATTACTAAACTTTTAAGAAAATAAAGGACTCTCTGGCGTCATTAGCAATGCCATGATTATGTTTACTGAAATAATTAAACCAGTGGTTTCCATTCGTCAGACTAGTTTAGATGGCAAAATGCAAAATTAAATGGGGGTGGGTTGGGTTGCTATAATAATATATGCTTAGGTACCGAAGGACAACAAATCAATACAGCACTGCTGCTGTAATATCAAGAACAAATCTACTTGGGAAGGTTGCTGGCTAGTAATTTATCATGAAGGGGAAAATAACCAATTCAGGTTGTATGCTTTCCATTACCCTTATATGAAATCTTTTAAAAGTGTAAGCTTGTCTTTATTTTTCTTCTAATTTGGTAAAAAGCTTTTCATGCTTTTTTATGTGTTCACAAGTCCTAAGCCTTTTATTAGGCTGTGCTTGGTTTTTTAAATTGAAGTTGTATTTTTTTTACCCTTACGGCTTTGCAGTTTTGTGTTTTTATGAAGCATAGAGTCATCCGGAATATTTAGAGATGTAGTGTAGAAATTAATGAGTTTAATTTAACACAATTTTTGTAGAGGGCTGATTCTTCTGTAAAGCTTCTATGAATGGTGAGGTGTGGAGGCTTGGTAAGCCTCTTGCTGTGCATATGACTGTATGTGAGCAATACACATGTATGCCCAATTAGCATGGTATTCCGTTGCTTATTGGTTAGGCACACATAAGGCTATGTACTGTATGTGGCAGTTGTCTTCAGTCTGTGGTATGGGACCCTCAGGTAGATCATGAGGCCCCACTTGCTGGGTTGCAAGCCCAATATAAGCAGCAGAGTTTTTTTTTTAATGCTGTTAGTGTGCATAGGTAGAGAACATGCATGTCACATGTTCTGCTGAAACAGAAAGGTTGAAGACTGTTGGTCCCTGGCATCCGTCCTTTGTTATTGCATTCACTTTTGGTTCAAAGATGATTGAGATAATTCTTGGGATTTATAGGATCAGATTAACACATGAAGACTGATGCTAGTTGCATATGTTTAATGTATAATGACAGTTTCCATTTGTCAATTCTTTCCCCATTTATTTATTTCAAATTATTATTTATTTTATATGTGTGCTGGATGTCCTTTATGCGTTTTGTATTTGAAGTAACATCCCTTGTAGTCTTAACATAAAATAACAAAATATTGTTAATATCAGTAAACGTAAGTGGAGGTTTGCTGTGGGATGCATGCTTATTTTGAAGCAAAAACTTTAAAGCGCCTTTCATAAATCAGAACTAAGGACTCACATTCCAGAAAAATCAGAGCAGACTGTCCTTTACTAAAAAGTACTTACAAGCATATTTATAAATTATTAAGAGGATTATTTTCTAATGATTCAGCCATTAATTTGTGTTTCTTAAAAGAATGGATTCACCTTTAAGAGTATGGGGAAACATGCAATTAAATAAACATTTGCATCTGCATAATATGCATTTTAATTGGAATTAGGATTTATAAACAGATATGCTACTGGAGTGACTGATTACCATATTGCTGTAAGGTTAAGGCACTTCTGTAAAACAAAAGGGGATTTTTTAACAGAGACATACTGGAGGAACAACTTCTGAAGCATGAGTTCATTTGTTCATGGATACCTCTATGATCCAGAAAATTATACGTGAGTAGATGGGACTGTATAATGCGACCTCAATCAAGCTGTTAATATTTCATATTCTCTGACTTAAACTTTAGATGTACTGCTGTTTGCCAACCATTGAACTCCATCCTTGTCAGTACTTTTATCTGAATCATGGTGGAAATTTTAAAACAAAACATGCTATAAAATTGTATACAGTTTCATTTGCAAAGAAAATAAGCAGTTAGTCTTCTGGTGTATTTAATCTTGTTATAGCAAAGAATTACCGTATATACTCACATATAAGCTGACCCGCATATAAGCCAAGGCAATTTTACCACAAAAATCTGGGCAAATGTATTGACTCTCATATAAGCCGAGGGTGGGAAATGCAGCAGTAACTGGTAAATTTACATTAATTGAGGCACCAGTAAGTTAAATGTTTTTGAATACTTATTTCAAAGAAAAAACAGTAAACCAGCCCTGTAAGTGCAGAATAAGGGCCAGCAAACCTGAGCAGAACAACAGTACGCAAAATTGGCAACCTATTACAACAAGTACAACAGCTACCAAACTGTGAGAATGGACTACTCTACCAACAATTGCAGTGCCCCCAGAACAAAACACTGAAATAAAAGAACTATAAAACTCAACACTGAAATAAAGAACTGTAAAAATCAACTTTTAAAAGAAACACAACCCAACAAGAAAAGGCAAACAATGCAGCCCCTCAGAAAAAAGAAATAAACATGAGAAACAGTAAATCCCAAAGCACCCCCAAAACCCACCCACTGCACCCACAGAAACCAAAATAATAGTTTGGAAGAAGTGAAGGCAAAAGGGAAAAAAAGATCAGAGTCCCTCAGTCAAAACGTTGCTGTCCTACAAGCATCCACAGCAAGAAAGCTTCAGCTTGCAGGAGGTTTGCAGAAGCAATGTAATGATATCTGGCCGGGAGCAAGCTGTTATTTCAATTACCGTATATACCCGCATATAAGCCGAGAAGTACTTTTTCAGTGTGAATACTGGGCTGAAAAGCTCGGCTTATACATGAGTATATATGGTATTAGTGTTCTATCTCTTGAGAGAATCTTTTAGGATGCACAGTTTTTGCATTTTGAATAGCACTGCTGTGGTATGACAATAACAGAAAAGCTTGAGCCTCCATGCTGTCTTGTAGGTATTTCAGGGGAATCTGATTGGCCACTGTATAAAAAGTGGCTGCTCTAGATGGACTAGTGGTGACCTAACATAGACCATTTACGCACTTGAGGTTTCATGCCGGGCTGCAGGCTGGAGTTTTAGTCATGGCAGGTTGCCCCACCTCTTCCTGCACCCACATTGGGGGAGCATTTGGCCTGGTGTGTTCCTGCACGTGAGCTGGGGCAGTGAAGTTCCCAGTGCATAAATGGTCATAGTCATTCTTTTACTTTTAAAAATGGTTTTCCTATTAGTGATTTCATGTCCGTTCTCTATATCTACAAAGTCCTTACTGTCCACCTAGAGTGACCATTCATGAGGAGACTGAATAGAAGTGGATGCTGGAATAGTGTGTGGATACCAGAGCGGATCCTTGATCCAAACTATTAACTCAGTCAGTTGCACATCTTGATCCAGGATACAGTGGAATGGGTTTACACCTAATACGTATAATGTCTTTTCCTTGCATCATGCTTTTTGAAAAGGAATTGTATCATTAGAAACATGTCAGGAATGCCTTTTGAGGCCATACTTATCGCTCACTTATCTTATTGCATCCTTTGATAATTAGTGTGTTATAATTAAAAACACAGAGACAAATACATTAAATGATTGAGCTCTGTGCATGCAAGTCCAACAATTAGATCAGAGAGGAACCATGTACAACACCTGTTTGTGGATGAAGTTGCACATCCAGCTAGTGATATAAGCCAGAAGCCTCCTTCTGCCCTTGAATGACCTTGAGCTGAAATGGAGGTTCATACTTCTCTTCTAGTGGGGTGAGCAAAGAGTTTGCCTCCTTTGAACATAGTATTTTGTCTTGCACCATGCCTTATAATCTACTGCTGAAATCGCCAAAGGCAGGGGGAACCCTTATGACTTATAAATAAATCAAGTTAGCAACTGAATAGTTCAGCTAGAAGGACACAAGCCCCCAATCTTCATGTGGCATTTAACTTTGAAAAATTAGCAGTAATCCTAGATGCTTTATCTAACAGAGTGAAATAAAGAAGGCTTGGGATATAAAAATATTAGTCTCTTAAGAGCAAAATGTTCAATAATATCCTGAAGCAAAAATATACATAAACACATCATTTTTAAGGTTATGTTTTTAGTATCTTTTTGTCTCTAGAATGTAGTAAACCCACACGGGAGCAGTCACTTGGCAGTGACACTGTCTTGATATTTAAGTCCTGACAGTGTGAATATAATTAGAGAGAGTAGCCTTTGAATGAATTTTAATAACACGTATGCCCTATGAAGAGAATAGTTTCTTGCAATTTTGGTTATTAATCTCCTTCTACTCACATGCTTAGTCTGTGAGGAAAAGCTGCTGGAGGCATGGCACCTGACCAAATAACTAACTATGGCTGAAAATTGCATAGTAGTGGGAGTGTGTGTGTGTGTGGGGGGGGGGGGGATATCTAATGGCTAGAGTTACCTCCTTTGTTTCTGGTGTTCTCCAGCCTGGCTAAATCCATTTTAAGGTGAACTGCATATATAACGGCTATTGGATCTGGCACTGTGTGCATAAAGCAGGTGTGTATCAACATGCTTAGAATGTACGTTCAAGTGTGAATGCTGTCCATCCTGTGATTTATTCTCCAGCCACAGGTAGTTGTGCATAAATACCTACATTTCAAGCATGGCTGAAATAGGTTAGGATAAATGACCTTTTGTTTTTTTAAAAAAAGGCAACAGCAAAAAAGGAATAATAAAGATTTGGCAACCCCCCTCCCACACACACACACACACACACACACACACCTAGGCAGTAGAGGAAGATGGGGAGCTATATGAGTGCAAGTTCTGGTAAACGGAAAAGAAAGGAGGAGGAGGAGGAGCAAAAATACTTTTACTTTCCAGCTATCTTCATCCCCCCATCTTTCACTGTGCTTCTAGTTTTGTGGTTTTATCAACCCATCTTCATCTGACTCTAATACACTGTGAAGAAGGGAGTACCAAACATTCATGTGAAAATTGGATCACTCTGATTGTCATAGCTGTTTTTCTAAGAATCATATTGTGACTGGGAAGTTGGCCAAGATATCCAAGAGTTCCCTTGTTACAGGACCATTGACAAACCAAAGGTTCATTTTCCAGAACATGTTGAGAGTTAGTATCTGCATACAGTTTTCCTAATGGCTCATCAAGGGTTGAACCTAAACTGTGTGGGATCTTTTTGTTTGGGCTGGTAGGGAGGATGTTTTGTATGATATTGAACATGCTGTTGGTTCTGAATATTATTAATGTATTTATTTTCAAATTTTTATACCGTCACTCCCGGGAACACCAGCTTTTATAGAATACCAGTGGTTTATAGAAATCTAAAAATCCATAAGACAATAAAAACACAAGAAAACCCCCAAGAAAAACCCAAGATGATGGCAAAAACAAAAACAGGATATTAATAGTAATTGTTATAGTTAGGGATGCAGAAATTTATTCCATTATTCTGTAGCAACTTCCATCTTCCCATGTATTGCCATTGAATGTTGGGGACATAGAATCATAGAATCATAGAGTTGGAAGGGGCCATACAGGCCATCTAGTCCAACCCCCTGCTCAACGCAGGATCAGCCCTAAACATCCTAAAGCATGTGGCGGAAACTGCAGTATGTGCTTTTCACTTAAGGATTAGAAATTAATGGATAGTTGCAGATATCAAATGTATTTATTTGGTGCTTTATTTTCCTCCCTTCATCCACCACTCTTTACCAAGCTAGATTTTGTCTTAGGTATTTCCCTAGAAACATTTGTCCATGCAGTTTTTAAATTTTTAACAGAAAAATAGCAAAAGTAAACTTTAATCACATGTTCAATAGGTTGTGCCAAGAGGCAGAAGGAAAGCCTTTTAATAACTAGCTGGTTAAAAAGCCATTAAAAGGGGCTTTATGATGAGAAGAGCATTTCCATACCATTAAGAGTAGTGCTTTTCCATATGAGGGGGCTTTTAAAATTTTTATCTGTATAACTGTTCAGAGTCAGCATCTGAATTAAGCAGTATTTTTTTTCCTTATGCCCAATTCTAGGAATTTTGCTTCTGGAGAATATTAGCAATTGAGCTGCTCATAGCTGACATTTACAGAGGATGAGAGAGGAAAAATATCAAAGAAAAGGAAAAAAATCTAAATAGCAAGCTACTAACAAAAATATGACTCATCTTTTCAAAAGTATCATGTGTGCAGCCATAGGGGAAAACACTGCAGATTGCCATTCTTTTAGCAGATTAGAATCACGGATGTATGAAATTTGCCCCTTTATTCCTGGAGATATTTTCACATTCCTGCATGCTGATATTTCATGTTCAGGACTCTTACCAGCAAAAGTGAATTTAATTTTTTTAGAAAGCATATAAATCCCAAACATTGATTTTGTCTTCTTATCTGCAGTAAATTGACATGTTCCCATTCAAAAACTTAGTGATCTCTCTAAGTAATGTATAACAGATCTTATTCACTATTTCACAGTGAATGTGCAGTTATTAGTATTATTAATATTTTCTCAATAATACAATCCCTTGGATGTGCATGGTGGGTTGCAGTTTTGTAAATCAAACAGGTTACTCCCTGCCCCAAAGGAGCTTACAATATAATAACTACAGGGAGAGGCACAAAAGCATTTTGTAAGGAGGATTAGGGAGTTATAAAAAGAGCCCCGTGTAAAGGATCTGATGTAAGGAAGGTACTGGTGATGTTTCTTAGCTATAGATTATCTTCTGCACTCCGTTGCTGCTTTCTTTTGTAGATCTGATACCATTATCATCTCTATTACCTTTTCAGGATACTTATCTGCAACAGCAATTGCGCAGATTTTGTCTGGGGAGGGATGCTGCATAAAACTGGAACTAGTCATAGCACAAATTTAATTTATTGCCTCTGTACACAGTGTGGTGTTTTACCATCACTGAATTTTATATGTATCTTGCATGTACTAATAAATATGGTGGTGCATATATCTGCAAAAATATCAGTTGGGGTATGGTAAGCAATGGATTTTGAGTGTTCATATTTCCAGTAACCTCAGGCCTTACTACATCAGTTAAAATAAGCAACAGCCACACTCCTCATATTATCAGAAAAGTGCACTTCTGCACTTGTGCACAAATAAATTCATTCAAATATATACAAATATATTTTTTCAGAGTATATAAGGCTACCAAAACTAAAGCAGCATTAGTTCTGCATTTCGTATCATGATATCGGGATGTGCCCCCCCCCTCTGAATGTACATAGTAGACAGTAGCAACATATAGACAGATCTTAGTCATTGGACTATTTCACTCATCACAAGCCCCTTCCCCCCATCACAACACAATCTAATGTTCCTTTGTATCTGATGTATGGAAACAATGAAACATTATTTGGAACTGGGGTATGTGTGAAAATATTACACACTTCTCCCTATCAATCTTGTAGGACAGATTAAATACAAATATCCTTTGGAGTCCCAGTTGGTAACCAAGGACCTGGAAAAGATCACTCACTCATACTGACATTTTTATTACTCTTCAAAAATGTTGGGGTTTGATTGTTTCTCCTTTTTGGATTGACAGCCTAGTCTGCTCTAGCAAAAGTTGGCTGTTATTAACTGCTGACCTTGCTTTTGTTTGGAAACCTAAGCTCTTTGGACCCGCACAGAACTTCATATGATGCCTGTTTGTTTGTTGTATTTCTATACCGCCACCCCCCCCCCCCCCGAAGGCTCAAGGCGGTTTACAGGAAACAACAAAATAGTACAGGTAACTTTAGTATTGCTTCCCATCATTGATAAATTGTCAGAATTGGTCCTAAAAACAGTTACACTATTTATTTTGTAAAGTACTCTTGATGTACATGGTACTATGATGCATGCAAAACAAAGTAAAAACCATGCCCTGAAGGTTGTAGTCATTGTTTGACAGTGCAGAAAGAGTAAAGATGGGAAGGATGGGATGGGTAAGAGTTACAAAAGTTAATGTAAGCAAAAAACATTTGCATGCTCTTCCAGTGTGTTCTAGGGAGAATAGTATTTCAAATATTGCAGAATCTTTACTGATCTAAATCAAATAAACCAAGGTGCCATCTCTGTCAGAACTATAGATTAACCTTTCAGAACCCTTTTTTCCAATATGATGTCTCTGCCAGCTTGCTATGAAAGTGCTTCTTGTTGGAGCATCCTAAAACAAGTCCTGATAAAGTCTGTCTAATCTCATTTTTCTATTCTTAACCTAGATCAACATTTGTGGGGTTTTTCTTTTAACATATCTTTAGTCAACACACTGATCTCACTCTAGCTGCTATGGAAACTTAAGGCAGAAGAAAAGTAACACAGCACCAAGATTGTATCAAAACCATTAACACCACTATAAATTGAATGCCTTACTCTGTATTTATGGAAGGCCTAATGTGTCCCTTAGGCTTAGAGACAAAGACTATGGATATTAGAAATAAATTTGCCCAATTTATTCAAAGAGTTATCTCAGTGAACAGGCAGATAAATAAATATTTTCCATATATCATGATGTCAAAAAATAACACACATTGATTATTCATATAACATAGCCATTTGCTTCAAAAGTGACCAAAATGCCTGTTTGGGTCCATGGATCATAGTGTATAGCACCACCCAAATCTTGCAAACAGTTGTGCCAGCCCAGTGATTCTATCTCCACATACTTCCAGATTCTGTTTTCCAAGTTTACATCCTTCACAATGGAAGCCCAGGTCACAAAGGCAGCGCAGCTGACATTTTACTACCTCTGCCAAGCTAAGCTACTAGCGCCCTATCTGGTCCCAGAACACCTAGCCACAGTGATCCATGCAACAGTCACCACTAGCCTGGATTTCTGTAACTCGCTCTACGCAGGCCTGCCTTTAGCCTTGACTCGGAAACTATAGCTGGTCCAAAACGCAGCGACCAGGATCCTCACAAAAACACTGTGGAGGTCCCATATCCAGCCCATTCTCAATCAACTGCAGTGGTTGCCAGTTGAATTCCAGGTCAGGCTAAAGGTTCTGGTAATTACCTTTAGTTCAGTTCAGTTGAGAGTATTTGGGTAAATATAAAAGGAGTAGGAAATGACAGTGGTATTATTGTGGGTGTCTGCTATAGACCACCAAGCCAGTCAGAGAACTTGAATGAGATACTGCTAGACCAAATTACACAATTTTCTAAAAAGGGGGAAACAGTGGTCATGGGTGACTTCAATTACCCAGATATCTGTTGGAAGACCAACTCTGCTAAAAATGCAAACTCTGTTAAATTCTTAACTTGTCTTGCCGACAGCTTCATTTCCCAGAAAGTAGAGAGGGGAACCAGGGGCTCTGCTATTTTAGACTTGATTCTCATCAGTAGGGAAGAACTGGTAGATGAGGTGGAAGTAGTGGGCACACTTGGTAGCAGTGACCGTGTGCTTTTGGAATTTTCAATCGTGGGAAAGAGAAAACCTTTATATAGTTGTATGTATAGACAGGACTTCAGGAAAGCTGATTATCACAGACTTAAAGGTATGTTGCATAGAGTCCTGTGGTCAGAAAGACTTAAAAAGATGGGAGTCCAAGAGGGCTGGGAGTTTCTTAAAAGTGAAATACTGAGGGCTCAATCACAAGCAATTCCCTTGAGAAGAAAAGATGGAAAGAGCCTAAAGAAGCCAAGTTGGCTCCATAAGCAGTTGTCAAAAGATTTGAGGAATAAAGAAAGAGTCATTTAGGAAATGGAAGGAAGGCCTTAATACCAAGGATGAGTATAAACAAATAACCAATAATTGTAGGGGGAGTGTTAGAAAAGCTAAAGCTCAATACGAGCTTAGGCTAGCAAGAAATGCTAAGCATAACAAAAAAGGCTTCTTTAGTTTTATTTCAAGCAAGAAAAAGAATAGGGACACGATAGGAACACTGCGAGGACAAGAAAGTGAAATTACAATAGATGATGAAGAAAGGGCTGAACTGCTTAACTCCTATTTCTCCTTATTCTTCTCTTGTGAGGGAAATAGTGATCAATGTGGCAAAAATGTAACACAACACGGGGGACAGGAATGGTGGTCTAGGTTTGTGGATGAGCAGTCCACAAACACCTAGTTTCTTTAAATGAAACAAAGTCTTCTGGGCTAGATGAACATCATCCAAGGGTACTAAAAGAACTTGCAGATGTTATCTCTGAACCTCTGTCCATTATTTTTGACACTTCTTGGAGAACAGGTGATGTGCCAGAAGATTGGAGGCTGGTAAATGTTGTCTCCATGTTCAAGAAAGGGAAAAAGGAGGATCCGGGTAATTATCGACCCGTCAGCTTGACATCTGTAGCTGGTAAAATTTTGGAACAAATAATCAAAGCTGTCCTTGAGCAGCTGGAACTGAGAACTGTGATTTCTCAGACTCAGCACGGGTTTCACAAGAACAAGTCATGTCAGACCAACCTTATCTCTTTTTTTGAGAAAGTGACTACCTTGCTGGATCAGGGGAATGCCGTGGACATAGTTTATCTGGATTTCAGTAAAGCTTTCGCTAAGGTTCCACATGATATTCTTGTTCACAAGTTGGTAAAATGCGGTATGGATCCTAATTCTGTCAGGTGGATCAATAACTGGTTGACAAATCGTACCCAGAGGGTACTTTACTCTGCTCTGGTTCGGCCTCGCTTGGAGAACTGTGTTCAGTTTTGGGCACTCCAGTTGAAGAGGGATGTTGACAAACTGGAACGTATCCAGAGGGCAAAGATGGTGAGGGGTTTGGAGACCAAGACATATGAAGAAAGGTTGGGGGAGCTTGGTCTGTTTAGCCTAGAGAGGAGACGACTGAGAGGGGATCAGATAACCATCTTCAAGTATTTAAAAGGATGGAGGATGGAGCAGAATTGTTCTCTCTTGGAGGATATGGAGGATGGAGCAGAATTGTTCTCCCTTGCCCCAGAGGGACAGAACCGAACAAATGGGATGAAAATAATTCAAAAGAAATTCCATCTAAACATCCAGAAGAAGTTCCTGACAGAGTGATTTCTCAGTGGAACAGGCTTCTTTGGGAGGTGCTGGGTTCTCCATCTTTGGAAATATTTAAACAGAGGCTAGATAGCAATTTGACAGAGTGGCTGATTCTGTGAAGGCAAAGGGGTGGCAGGTTACAGTAGATGAGTGATCGGGATATGAGTGTCCTGCATAGTGCAGGGGGTTGGACTAGAGCAGTGGTCCCCAACCCCTGGTACGGGGACCAGTACCGGTCCGTAGATCATTCGGTACTGGGTCGCGGCTCCTCCTCCTCCTCCTGCCTGGATGCTGCCTCGGGGGCTGCCCTGCCACTCTGCCACCAGCTCACCTTTGGTGCTCTGAAGTGGCTGCCATGACTGGGGCTCCTCCTCGGTGTGGCACTGCGCAGCTGCTACTGGCAGCACCCCCAGTGGGTGGCAGGACATCAGGGGTGCTGGTGGGAAAGCAAGCAGAGCAGGGGCTCAGGCAGTGGCGATGTCCCTCGGCAAAAGACTACCCCCCCCCCGGGCCTCAGTAAAATTGTCAAGCTTTGACTGGTCCCCAGGGATAAAAAGGTTGGGGACCACTGGACTAGAGGACCCATGAGGTCCCCTCCAACTCTATGATTCTATGATTCTAAGGCCATATGCGGTCAGGGCCCAGTGTACCTGAGGCACCGCTTCCCTGCCTATGCCCCTCAAAGTGCCCTACGCTCCGCCATCACTAACTGGCTAATAGTCCCTGGCCATGTTTGGTAGATGTTGGGTTGTATTACTGTACAATTGTCACAGCAGGTGGAAGTGGAGCATGGGAAGGATCAATTTTGGTCCAAGATTGTGCGCTGGCCTCCCCTAGATTAAGGGGGAGGTGTGGATGCAGAGCCTGTTGAAGGCTTGCATTTCTGGGGGGCAGGAGAACCCAACAGAGGCCGATGCCCAGAAGGGTCACTCCATGTTGCCTCCCCACTTTTTCAGACTGCTTTTATGTCCAGGATTTTGGGCTGAATAGCCAATGCAACCAGTTGAGGGGCAGGGTGCGGTGGGCTGTCTTGTGGTTGGCTGACCACAAGAGGGCAAGTTTCTCTTCCCATGCTTGCCATGCTCCATGCTGAATAAAGGCTGTGGCCAAATATTTTATGCCAAATTATAATTGTCAGTGTCCTTATTGAGTGGTCAGTATCCCCCTGCAAGGCAAGGGGGTGCGTGTGTACAAAGCTTTTCATCTCAACTATGTACGGCACCACTTCTGGGGTTTCTTGGAGCCCAAAAAATGTTTCAGGTGTTTCTCAACAGTAAAAAAGTTGAGAAAGGCTGGACTGTATCAACAGCAGTTCACTATGCACCCAAATAAACCTGGTCATTCACAAAGGTCTGTTGTTGTTGTTGTTGTTGTTATTGGAGTGTCTCTTCATTCTGAAACACATTTTTCCATTTTGGTTTTTCTTCTGTCTTATTCTCCAAGAGCCTCTTGTGGCGCAGAGTGGTAAGGCAGCAGACATGCAGTCTGAAAGCTCTGCCCATGAGGCTGGGAGTTCAATCCCAGCAGCTGGCTCAAGGTTGACTCAGCCTTCCATCCTTCTGAGGTCAGTAAAATGGGTACCCAGCTTGCTGGGGGGTAACCGGTAATGACTGGGGAAGGCACTGGCAAGCCACCCCATATTAAGTCTGCCATGAAAACGCTAGAGGGTGTCACCCCAAGGGTCAGACATGACTCGGTGCTTGCACAGGGGATACCTTTACCTTTACCTTTACCTTTACCTTTTTATTCTCTCTCACTTTTTTCCAGTCAGAGTGGTGATAGAAAGTGTTGTCGCTGTCAAAGATAAATACATTTTAAAATAGTTTTGTTTTATTTTTGATACCTTATTATTAGACCATTCAAACAGAAATGGTGAAAAGGCGGTATACAAATATTTGAAATTAATGAAACATTTTGAGGCATCTGGAGAGCTGTGGTATAGAAATCTGAAATCTGAAAATAAATAAAAATGAAAAAATAGATAATGCAGCTGGAAGACAATTGAATGAAAATGAGATATCCAATGCTGCTAATACTATTAATAACATGTTAGCAGTAGTGAGAAAATACAGTGGAGTCCTAGGGCAACATTGTGCTATTTTAAGGTTTTATATGTGGACAAGTCAATGAGCTCATTTTTGATCTCCAGTTTGAACACAGCATCCACACCAAGCATCCTTAAACTTTCTCCAAATGGTTGTTTATTGCATAAAATAGGCAGTTGAAACTGATGTAAATAGAAAATAAAATAAAAATAAAATAATGAATGCTAAAAATCCAACCAGAGTAAGCTCCCACCACCAAATGCCAGCCCAAATGGGGTATTGCTGTCACTGTGAAACAGGCTCAGGATTGAAGAATGCACTTAATGTCCTAATACAGTGGTTATCAACCTTCCTAATGCTGCAACCTCCTCATGTTGTGGTGACCCCCAACCATAAAATTATGCAAGTGTTCTTTCACAGAAATTAAACTGAAACTGACCAATGGCATGAAGACCCATTGTTCATGATTGTCTATAAATTGTTTTTTTTTCAGGGGGGGTCTCAGTTCAGTTCTGCTCTTTTCCACTGCTCCAGACAGACTTACACTCTATCTCGATCTACCCCACGAGGCGGTTGTGTGGATGGCGCCCCCCCCCCGGCCAAGCTGCTTGCCCTGGCACAACCCTTGTGAAAGGGTCGTTCAACCCCCAAAGGGGTCCTGACCCCCAGGTTGAAAACCACTGACCAAATATGACACACTTATAATGATGGTATTGGCTTTAGTCTAAGAGACTGGTCATTTTCTGAAAGATCCCAACTCAGAATTTGGTCTGTTGGATTTCAACAGTGATGCCATAACCATCTTTTGGAAACAAAAGGGAAGGTGGAAAAAAGCACACACACACACACACACAAAACAAGGAATGAAGGCTCATAGGAGTTAGATATATAGTAAAGGCAAACTAATATATGAATTAAAAGTTGTAGGTTGATATTGAAATCAAGTCTTGGGTTTGGAAAAAATGAGAAATTGTACTCAGACATAATGGACAGGGCAGCCTCTCAGGTATATTAGGCACACATCACTTGAAACAGGAAGAAATGGTCTATAGTTCTCCCCCCCCCCTGTGATGAAAGGGTGTCCCTTAAGACATGACCACAAAGTATAATCTCAAATTGCAGCATTTTACAACTCCATTAAGTAGGAGAAGGGGAAAATGGCCAGGTTTTCACTTTAATGAGATGTCAGATCTCACCCTTGCTGTCCCATGCATCTTAATGCACCTGGCTGGCTGTGCTGAGTTGTGGCTCCAAGGCTTTGTCATTACTCTGCAGTGCCTTTCTCTAATTCCTTGTGACACATGGTGCTAAAATCCTCCAGAAATGCGAGGTGAGGAAGGAGAGGATTCCTGCAGATTGCCTTGCTGTGAGAGCACTCATTTGCATTATTCATTAGGTGAGGGCATTGATTTGCATCTTATTGTGACTGCCTCTGTTTCTAGGCAGAGAGTTCTTGAAATTGCTAATTTTTTATGATATTAAATATTACTCATTTGGGAATAGAGCATTTCCATTGCATGCTAGGCTTTATTTTGTCCCATGCTTATCATGCAGGCTTTCTAAAAAAGCTATAAGCCATCGCCTCTTGTTGTAAGATGCAATGTCACAAATCATTATCATTTTTAAATTATTATTATGCAGTGAAAAAATATACATACACACTACGGCAATATAGCACTGCTCAGTTTATGCGTTCAATTAGATCATAATTGCTGACTGCTTTCTGTTTTTATAAGGCTACACTTCAGCTGCATGTGCCTCTTTTGCTGCAGTGTTTGTGCACCATTTAATAACATCTGCAATTCTTTCTGCCTGTTAGGTTGTCTGAAGCAATAGCCTGTTAAGAGTTTTATGTAGTCTTTTCAATAGGACAGCTGTTGTGAAAGTTAAGGAACACAGGATTGAGTTTCTCCACTCCTCCTCAATCTTGTTAATTAATTTACATTGTACTTAGTATTCACTCTCAATTATTCATTCAGAAATCTTTAGGTGGGGGAAAGAAAGATCTAACAGGTTTCAGAGTCACATATGCTATGCACATTTTGTTTTCATTGTGTGTGGCATTATTGAACTGTGCCAGTCTAGTGTATTTAAAGATACAAAACAACAGCTTTTAAGTCATGTGTTTCTAACAGAAACAGTGTGAGTCTAAGTGATAAAGTATTAAATGTGTCCAGGCATGCATTAAAGAATAGCTTGAACAAATAGGAGAAAGAACGAACTGCTTTCATACATTTGGCCAGCCTAGCACAATGGTTAGGGAGAATCTTCAGTGCTGATTCATTTTACTTAACGGTATTTATTCCAGTACAACCCCAGGTTGTTTTCTGGAAATGCTATCAGAAAGGGGAAGGCATCTTATAATTGCATACAAGTTGCAGTTATGTCCAGTAAAAAAAAGGGGTGGAATATAACATTTTAAGGTAATTTTATATTCAGGGTTACGTTTCTTTTGAGTAATTAGAATAATAGAATCATAGAGTTGGAAGGGGCCATACAGGCCATCTTGTCGAATCCCGTACTCAATGCCTAAAGTATCCATGATATTGATAAAAATTGAAAAAAATGTAATACATTGATACAAACTGGTAAAAATGTAACCTGTTCTTTCTTCTAGACCCCCCCCCCCCCCAAACAACTATATATGGGATGAGCTTTAATAGATATCATGACTCCCGGCTTATAGATTTCTGTTTCTTTTATTGCATTTTGTATGTTGCCTATTAAGTCTATCAGAGGATGACTGATGACTTTAGAACCCAATGCCAAAAAAGGAAACATTGCCTGTTGTTCTGGCTCTACCGCTTAGCCTCTTTCCTTTTTGATGATGCACTCATCTAGTGAAAGATCAGGTTGCACAGGCATAGGAACAGTTCACCTGGGCATTTTGTGTGGAGGCAAGTGGTGGTTCTGGCATTCATACACAGTAATTTCAGCATGGCGGAATGTTCTTTGTTGCTGTTATATAGCCACATTTTAATTTATTATGATGAATCTTAAAAAAAGACCAAAAACAAATTTTTGAACCCTCATAACTGAAGGTAACCTAACAAAGCCAAGGTGTAACTAGCTTTGTCAATATCAATATTAATATGTGCAGGATGTAAACTTATAATGTGTTTTGCAGGCTAGCTCCATTCATTTTAAGGACAGCAGTGGCAATGAATGTTACACAGAGTTAAAGTTATTGAGGTTTGGACTATCAGAAAGGCATATTTATGTTGCAGGATGAAGTGACATCTTATTTGGCATCAGTAGATCAATTATTAAGCACTATCCAGGTAATTGAGAAACCTCTGAAAATAATTGGGTGAGCATTCCCTCCAAATACATATAGCACATTTCCTCTTGTAATCTTTCTGCTGTGTTCAAGTGTGTGAAGGGAGAGCAGTATCCATCTTCCTCTAGCCACTACTTAAAAAGGAAACAGACATTTCTCGACATAAGCTATGGAAAATATAAAGCTAAACAAAATGTACTCAACATTCTAGGATAAAGTACATTTGACCACGACCCCTTCCTTTTTAATGATGTTTTCCACACTGCTTATAAAATGTATTTTTCATAGTTCAGAAATAGGCCTAAATCACACACACTGAGCTATGCCATGGCTGTAACCACATGGAGGTAATAATTCATAGATTGATTCCACAGGACCAGACAGCTTTCTGGTAGCAATTCATGTAAGCACAGGGAAGCTGGCTGATCTCTTTTGCATCTGCAGTCCATGCCTCTCTGTGACGGAGCTAATGGAACTGCACCACATGGAATGATTTTTTTTAATTTAATTTTTTTTTAATGTATTTGAGGGCAAGTATTTCCAATGACAGAATATTAAGAATTGGTACATAAGCACCGAAATCCTTCCACATATGTTTGTACTGAGTCTTAGTGTCCCATCACCAGAGATACTTGCCTTCAAACTTGGCTGTTCCTAACAGAAGCTCCAAACATGCTTTAAAAAAAGGTTCCAGATTTGCTAGTTGCAATCCAAGTGGTCTCCATTCAAGACCAAGTGCAGAATTAGGTTCCATATGGTGGCATTTTTCCCCAGTGAATGAAGAGAGAGAGATTTCTTCTCTTTTCTAAGTAGCAGACTACCGAAAATGAATACTGGATATTATTCTCCTTTAAACAATGTGAACACTGCCAAAAACAACAACAACAACAAACATTGGGAGGGGGACTAAGATACTACATTTATTTATTTATTATATGTCTATACAAGTATATTATTATTATATACATATTATATACATATATATATTTATATTATACACAAATATAAATATCCGGGAGTTAATGGATCTAGCTTCTTTCAGAGAGTTTCACAAATGCATGTATTGTTCCTGCTTCATTATTCAGTTAGATATTTGATTTAGTTTAAAGGTGGTTGCCACTCCCTCCCTTTAACTATGAATAAGTCAGATATTTCAGCATAATATACATACCAGAAACAGAACAACTGACATTAAATTTAAGCTCATAGATGACTCCCCATTGGTTCATCCTGTCTGAGCTGGCAGCCTGTGGATAAGGGATGCTGCTGGCAGATTTCACACTCTGAGGGTCAAACTACATTCTTTATGAGTACTTTGCCTTCAGAGCTGTAGAAAACCTGAGGGTGAAAAGAGAATCGCTCCTTTTGGACCAATGTATCTTGATGTAACTAGGGCAGCTGGCAATAGCCCCATAAGCTCATCACTAAAAGCCAAATTACAAAACAAGCATAAAAATAGCAGCTGGCTCTCCAATAAGTTCCTTCCAGGTGCCAAGGCCAATCATACTTAGCAAAAATGTACATAAAATCCCTCCTTTTTGTAGGCACAACTGGTATGTTTCCAAATAGTCTGAGTGCAATTCTTAGGTTTCAGGACAGTTTTTATAACCCTAACCGTTCATGCCGCACTTTCTGTATGGGGTGTACATATTTTGTTAAATTCTACTAGTTTCATAGGGCTTCTTCTTAGGCCCTTTATACTGAAACAGTCACACTCTCATCATATTTGTATGGGGTAAGTAGACACATCTTACAAATTCTTAGTATGCAACACTGGAAGAAGGCCAAGTTCTTCAACATTTCTCAGCCAAGAACTCCTACTGAAGTGAATGGCATCTTTGCTTCATTAAAGAACTCAGAGCCAGGCCCACAATATGCAAATTCACAGTACATTTTATTTTTGCATATTGCTTGTGAAGAAAGTGAATATAAAAAGGCAAGCTGTAACTCAGCACCTCTATATCTTCATTGTCCACTTGCACACCAAGTTTTCCTTTTTTTTAAAGTTATTATTTCTATCCCATGTTGGAGTTTTCATTCAAGCCATTAAATTAAAACAGCATTCATCCTTTACATGTCAACTGTTCTGAAAGCAGAGCTTTCATTTATTCCTGTGCCAATTATTTTAAGGAAAATTATGATGGCAAAGTGTAGGCCTTTCCAGTGTGGGATTTGTTTCAGCCTTTTCTGCCCTTTCCTCCCCAGTGGAACCCAGTGTACCTTAGAAAATGCTGTCAAATTGCTAGCGACTTCTGGCAATCCAAGCAGGGGGCTTTCAAGGAGCAGAGAGGAATGCTAAAAGTAAATATAATATGCCTACATAACCCAGAAATGACATAGTACACCAAGGACATCGGGGGGGGTACTCTAGTTTTGAGGAAAAAATATGGTTGAATTAGCTTCTGCCCACCCACATCCCCAACATACCTATGTCACTTCTGGGTCATATAGGCAAGTTGTGTTTATTTTTGGCATTTCTCTGCCTAGGACAACAGCATGAGGTTTACGCCGGGGGAGGGGGGTGATGAACATATAAGCAGATAATCTTTGAATGGAAGAACCAAAAGTTCTTGATCAGAGTTCTCAAAGGCTTTCTGAAATTTTGAAGGGGAAAAGGTGCATCTACAACAAACATGTTACCATTGTGGATTCTGTATTCCACAATGTTTTGCACCATGTGTTTTACTCAATTGCAGTAACTGAACAATGGAACTGAACACATCTGTTTTATGTTTTTAGAAACATCAGTGAACAGGATTACATTTTAATAACTACGCAGCCAAAAGAGTTGAGAATGAATAATAGAATCATAGAATCATAGAATCAGAGTTGGAAGGGGCCATACAGGCCATCTAGTCCAACCCAGGATCAGACGCAGGATCAGACCTAAGCATCCTAAAGCATCCAAGAAAAGTGTGTATACAACCTTTGCTTGAAGACTGCCAGTGAGGGGGAGCTCACCACCTCCTTAGGCAGCCTATTCCACTGCTGAACTACTCTGACTGAATTTTTTTCCCCTGATATCAAGCCTATATTGTTGTACTTGTAGTTTAAACCCATTACTGCGTGTCCTGTTCTCTGCAGCCAACGGAAACAGCATCCTGCCCTCCTCCGAGTGACAACCTTTCAAATCCTTAAAGAAGGCTATCATGTCCCCTCTCAACCTCCTTTGCTCCAGGCTGAATATTCCCAAGTCCCTCAACCTATCTTCATAGGGCTTGGTCCCTTGGCCCCAGATCATCTTCGTCGCTCTCTTCTGTACCCTTTCAATTTTATCTACGTCCTTCTTGAAGTGAGGCCTCTAGAACTGCACACAGTACTCCAGGTGTGGTCTGACCAGTGCCGTATACAATGGGACTATGACATCTTGTGATTTTGATGTGATGCCCCTGTTGATACAGCCCAAAATGGCATTCACCTTTTTTATCGCTGCATCACACTGCCTGCTCATGTTTAGTTTACAATCCACAAGTACCCCAAGGTCTCGTTCACACACAGTGTTACTTAGAAGCGTATCCCCCATCCAGTAGGCATGCTTTTCATTTTTCTGACCCAGATGCAGAATTTTACACTTATTTTTATTAAATTGCATCTTGTTCTCATTTGCCCATTTTTCCTTTGTGTTCAGATCTTGAACTCTGTCTCTATCTTCCAAAGTATTTGCCAGTCCTCCCAATTTGGTCTCATCTGCAAACTTGATGAGTAGTCCCTCCACCCCCTCATCTAGATCATTAATAAATATGTTTAAAAGTACTGGACCGAGCCCTGAGGTACCCCAGTACTCACCTCCCTCCAGTCTGATGAAACACCATTGACAATGACTCTTTGAGTGCGGTTCTCTAACCAATTCCCTATCCACCTAACTATCTGAAAATCCAGATTGCAGTCCTTCAATTTATCCATCAGAACATCATGGGGAACCTTATCAAAAGCTTTACTAAAATCCAAGTAAACGACATCAACCGAATTTCCACAATCCAGCAAACCTGTTACTTGGTCAAAAAAGGAAACCAGGTTGGTCTGACAGGACCTGTTGGAGACAAATCCATGCTGACTTCCTTGGGTCACCAAATTGTCCTCCAGATGTTTGCAGATCGCTCCCTTTAATATCTGCTCCATTATCTTCCCCACAACAGAGGTCAGACTCACTGGTCTGTAGTTTCCCGGGTCTTCCTCCCTCCCTTTTTTGAAGATCGGAATAACATTTGCTCTCTTCCAGTCCTCCAGGACATCTCCAGTCCTTAAAGAGGTCCCGAAGATGATGCACAAGGGTTCTGCAAGTTCTCCGGAAAGTTCTTTGAGCACTCTCGGGTGCATTTCATCCGGCCCAGGGGATTTGAACTCATCCAGTGCAGCTAAATGCCTCTTGACAACCTCTCTATCCATGTCAACCTGCCACCCAGACACTATCCTTTGGTTACTGCCATCTCTAGATGTGCCTAAACTCTTTGACCTGTGGGAAAAACAGATGTAAAATAGGCGCTAAGCCTTTCTGCTTTCTCTGCATCTTCCATTAGAGTTTGTCCATCCGCACCCAACAGCGGGCCTATTGCCTCCTTTACTTTACGTTTGCTCCTCACATAACTGAATAATCTTTTCTTGTTACAATGGGCTTCCCTGGCCAATCTTAGCTCACTTTCAGCTTTGGCCTTTCTGATGATTGATCTACAGTGCCTAGTAACCTGTAGGTACTCTTCTTTAGAGCTCTGTCCTTCCCTCCATTTCCTGAACATTTTCCTTTTCTTTCTTAGTTCCTCTTGAAGTTCTCTGTTCATCCAGATAGGCTTCTTAGAGTTCCTGCAGTGTTTTCTTCTTTCTGGGATAGTCATTGATTGAGCATGCAATAGCTCTTGTTTGAGTAGTGCCCACCCTTCACATTCTCCCTTCCCTTCCAACATTCTCGTCCATGGTATGACACTCATCATGTCTCTGAGTTTATTGAAGTTTGCCCTACGAAAATCCAACATCCGCATCTGGCTACAACCTTCCTTGCCTCCCCATCTCAAAAGGAATTCTATGAGGACATGGTCACTTCCCCCTAGGGCAGGGGTCCCCAACCCCCGGTCCACGACCCGGTACCGGGCCGCAAAGGCCATCGTACCGGGCCGCCAGCGGCCGCGCCTGCCTCCCCCCCTGCAGCGAGAGGGGGGGAAAGAGGCCGGCACGGCAGCCGGCGCAGCAGCTGGCACACCAGCGACGCTAACGCGCACGTGCGGAACTGCCGTGCATGCGCGTTTGCGCCCCTGGTGGCCAAAACGCGCATGCGTGGCAGTTCCGCGCGTGCACATTTTTCAGAAACTGCGGCAGCCGGGCCGCTGGCTCTCCCCCACCCCCGGAGGCGGTCCCCGACCAGATGAAGGTTGGGGACCGCTGCCCTAGGGTCCCCACCTCCTTAACCTCATCCACCAAGTTTATTCTGTCAGCGTCTGGGACACTTGAAGCAACAAGGAAAGCAATATTGACTACAAATTTATTCTGTGTGCTAAGAAAGCGTATCTTGCCCTGTTATCTTCCTTAATTGAAAAAAAAAATTGCAAAAAAAATTGCAGCTTTTATTCTGAACTGAGATGAGGGAGTCTTGCCTCCTGGTTCTGAATGAGAATAATTACAGCTGTAAAGCAATATTTTCCTCCCCAAATATCTCCTGTCAACCCCTTAATTAAGCCACAGGAAATGCTTCATTTTCTGGTTATTGCCAGAAACATGTTTCTGACTCCTAGAGAAGTGCCTGATTGTTTCTTCATTAGAATTCCATTTCTTCCAGCCATGCAGGTGCACAGAAAGAAATAAAATTAATTAAAACAGTGGACATCTTTATCCCCGCCAGGTGCTGTAAAAGGTACTGGCAGAGGCATTTTTCAAGTAATTAAACAGACATTCCTGTGTTTCCTAATGAGTTATCACTCTTCTCTCTTAAAATTTATCAAACAGGATTTATCATCTTTCTGTACTAAGGCAATAGGAAAGATTTCTATGGGATTGTGATATCTGCTACTGGATTGTTCTCTATGACTGTCTTTCCTGCAATGATATCCATACAGCAGGAGTGGCTGGTTAATTACTGAGTGACTGACACATCACACACATTTTGGATGTAACCTTTCTCTGACGGAGCTTGGCTTCTTCAGCACTTCTTCTCTACTAAGCAGAACTTGTATATTGCCTGAGCTTAGCAACCATGCGCTCTGATAGCAGCTGGTGTCCCAGGGCTATTTTTCCATTGCACTCAAGGAAAGAAGAAATTGGGTTCTTTCTCCAATCTTCTTCCTTCTCCTTGGAATGTAACTCTCCAGCCCAGTTTCAGGATTCCTTACTTTACTTGTGGTTAGATTTTTATTTCACAAAAAATCGCCCATTAGGAGTTCTTGTTTCAGCTCATGGGAATAATGGATGGTGCCTGTAAAGGCTGTATCCTATTCCTCTTGCCATAGAGACATGTCCACAAAACCAACAGTAATATGCTGGTCAGGATTCAGGGGATGCTGCCATGTCTCTTGATTACTTTGGCAGACATATCAATCAAAAGATCAGTACTGCTACAAAGAATTGATGACTCACAATGGGTATAGTTTCACAATGCGGAATTGTGGGGTGGTGGATTTGATTTAATTTAGTTTATGTGCTGCACAAGAAGCTGCAGGTGGCACACAGATTTCATAAGGTTTTGCAGTTTTGTGCCTTCAAAGGAATGAGGCTGCCGAGAAATATTTCACTGTTAACTTTTGATTCCAGAGATGGAGTGTTTTAGAGCCATGAAATCTTGGCCTTGTTGGGCTTTACCATCATTCCACACCTACTGAAGCACTGGCCAAAAATGAAACTGACACGCCTCTGCAGCTGTATGCTGCAAGTGAAGATCAATGCTGATAGACAAGCCTATCATTTAGGGAAGTTTGTCCAGCATTTCTGACCTTCTCTTTGGAGAACACTTTTAAGAAACTTCAGGTATACAATGTGAAATACAATGTGAAAACCAGTATCATAAGGCATTTCTGAATATTCAGCATCAAGAAAGTTTTGGGCCTGAATTGCCAAAATAAATAAAACTCCTAAATTATCTGCTTGACTCCTTGTTTTATAAAGCAGCAATGTGATGAGGAAACTCTCTACAGGATTTTTCACAGCAATATTATTTTCATAGCAGAGACAAATACCATATTTGTCTTTCAATACCCAAACCAGATGCTTTGTCAAAAAGATAAATAGAGTATTTTTCACTTAATGGTATCAGCTTTCATACTGTCTTTCTGATTCATCATTTTTGAAAACTCTTAATGCTTCTGTTTTGTTTTTGTTTTTTGTTTTTGTGGCATGCCACTACATAATACCATGAGACATTTTGAAGGGAAAAGACTCTGTGTCATGACCTTCAAACATGTCTGCACCATAAAAAGTTATAGATGACCATGATGGCTTTCCAACAAAGTGAACTATGAACAGTATTCAAAATCACTGTAGGAGAATGCAAGAAGGCCAGTGGTGCATACCTCTGGGACATGGCCTGTGTCAAAAATTAGAATAGTCAATATGCATTACTTTCTTATAATGCTCATAGGCCTCATTATAACTTTGGATGTCAGTGTGAGCTGCAGCAGAGGTGGTAGTGAAATGATTGTAAGGACAATAAATGTAAGACCAATTTGTTCTTCATTCTGACAGGACCTTAGGGTAGAACTAGGCATTACAGAACATGGGTGGCTGCTGCTGGCAGCAGGTAGGAATGCTGGGGAAAATCCCATAAAAATTTAGCGGAAACTGGTATTTTCTTTTCAAGGACTGCTTCTCAGTTAAAACAAAAAAAGGGGAAACAAGTCTTCTAAAAAATTATTTAATATTTATTAATTTATATATATATATATATATATATATATATATATATATATATATATATATATATATATATATATATATATATATATATATATAATTATATTGCAATGTTGCTAATGCAATATGTATGGTGACCTCCCAGTATGGATTGTTGTTATGTGCGAAGTCGTGTCCGACCCATCGCGACCCCATGGACAATGATCCTCCAGGCCTTCCTGTCCTCTACCATTCCCCGGAGTCCATTTAAGTTTGCACCTACTGCTTCAGTGACTCCATCCAGCCACCGGATATATATATATATTTATATAGCTCATGAAATACTTTTTGTTTCAGAATGATCCACTAAATAGGTTTTAATTTTAAAATAATAAGGTTATGACAATTTCACACTGCTGCAAATCTTTTGAAAATTCTGTGTTAGTGATAATACCACTGCTTGGAAAAAGACTGCTGCCACTGTGGGCATAGCTGTGATCTGCTGTCTCCACTCCTGGCCTTGAAAACGTAAAGGGAAGCTGCTTCCTGGAAGGAAGTGCTTGGAAAGAAACTGTTTCCATCCAGAATAGAGGTGCTACTGTGCATCCCTCTCCTGTGGATTAATCTGTTGATGATAGGTCAATTAGTTGTCCTGATACTTTTTTGTTTGTTTGTTTGTTTTTTATATTGTCAGCCAAAGCCCCCACTGGATGGAGAAAACCAGGTTAAAAGTACCCAAATAAATAAATATTGCATTGGTTTAGATTACTGAACAAGCAGCACTTGTGAAAGTTCTGCACATTCAGATGGTGCTGAATAGTCTTCCAGTCTCTGATCCATACTGGGAGGTCACCATACATATTGCATTAGCAACATTGCAATAAGACAGTACGGCTTCTGTGACCTCTTGCTTTTCACCTGCCTTGGATTCTAGCATTAACTGATAAATGCTGGATATCTGAAAATACATATATATTATTAGGGACCAAAGTTGCAAGTGAGAGAGTCAATTAATCAGTCAGTCTTTATTTTATGGTTGTTTAGACCAAAATTTCAGGTGCACTTATAAACAATGCAGTTTATAGTAAGGGACAGAAGTAACAGAAAACAGAGGTTAGAAATCCACCATCAGTAAAACTTTAGAATGTTACATAAAGTATTTAAAATGAGAGTCAAATAATGTTGACAACATTACACTATTCAAATTGAATTATACAGTTGCCTTCTGGTTAACATAAATACTATGCAATTTCATAGCAGCGGTGCAGAATTTGGCTGTAACAAGTGTAAGGTGACCAGATTTTAACATTGGTAAAGTGGGACACCATTGACCGGGAGGGGTTCTTGATTAAAATTTGGTCTATATGGAGTGTTTGCGTCGCTGGTGTGCCAGCGGCCGTGCCTGCCTCTCTCACCCCCTCTCAGCGAGCAGCTAGCCGGGCCGCGGGTGAAATAGCCGCTTTGTTCGCGGCCTGGCAAGCTTCTCGCTGTGGGAGGGAGGCAGGCACGGCCGCCGGCGTACTGGTACTGTGGCCTTTGCGGCCCGGTACCGGGCCGCAGACCAGAAGTTGAGGACCTCCGCTTTACAGGGCATCTGTTGTAGGGAGAGGAAGGGTGTAGACAATTGTAAGCTGCTCTGAGACTCCTTCAGGTAGTAAAAAGGGGGTTACAAAAAAAACCTAGCTTTTCTTCTTCTGCTGGCTAACAGTTAAAATCATCATGCCAGGACCTGCAGTCTGTGCACCTACCGATGACTTTTATCTGAATTTTCCCACCATTCAGTCATTTTACTTGGCCATTTAAAGATTTTATCATCCATTTATATCATTTTATATGCCTTTGTCTGTTCTGCACCTTCAGTGATCTTTATTAAACTCTGGTTTTATGGGTCATCTCCTGTCAAATTATTATTTTACTCTTATGCTAGTTTTGATTATGTTTTAATAAATTGCTGCTATACTGGGTCACTTACATTGCTAATTCTCAGTTTTATTATTGGTTAGCTTTTAAAATGAATGACTCATTAATTTTTGTCTTCCTTTGCTTTGACTTTGTTGGGAGATTCTTTGAACAGCTGTGTCTGGAGTGGCAAAAAGCACTGGTGGACTTTAAAATAAATAAATAATCGCAAAGCAGATATTGATTACTGCAGTTGTTGGTCATGGTATAGATTCAGCAGACAGTTGGCACAGCAATGTGAAAGGGGCCAACCCAGCTTCTAACTCTGTTGGTAGAATGCCTAGAAAGAGCCAAAAATGACACAAGGACAATAATTAGTAATGTTCTGCAGTATCAACAGAAAGCTTGTGGGGGCTCACTTGCCCCATACATGATGTAAGCCAGTGGTCCCCAACCTTTTTATCACCGGGGACCGGTCCATGCTTGACAACTGAGGCCGGGCGGGTAGTCTTTTGCCGAGGGACGTCGCTGCCGCCTCCTGAGCCCCTGCTCAACTTGCTTTCTTGCCGGTGCTCCTGACTTCCCATCACCTGCTGGGGGGTGCTGCCAGCAGCAGCTACACAGAGCCACACTGAGGGGGAACCCTAACCATGGCGGCCGATGGAGAGCACCAAAGGTGGTCTGGTGGCAGAGTGGCAGGGCAGCCTCTGAGGCAGCAGCCTGTGAGGAAGACGAGGAGGAGCCGCGGCCCGGTACCGGTCCCCGGACCGGGGGTTGGGGACCACTGATGTAAGCTATGGATTTGACAAAGCAGCACTACCATTTGCTCCTCCCAGTTCGGTGTTCCCCCCTCCTATTTTGGGTTTTTTTTTCTCTGGACTCTTGAGATAACCAGTTTTCACGTTGTTTCTTCCAGCCACAAAGACTGCAATTGTATTCATTATCAGTTATAATTGAGGGTCTCACACTGTTGTGTTCCAGCACAGGTAGCTTGCACAATTCTGTTATATGGTTACAACTACTGTTATTAATTACTGTATGTTTTAACGCAGACTGTTTCATGTATCATTGACTAGTTTTAATGTAAACCGCCCTGAGCCTTCGGGGAGGGCGGTATATAAATCTAAATAAATATAAATAAATAAATAAATAGATTCATGGAATAAACTCAATTTTTGGAACTTTGGTAGAAAATTATGTCCTCTCCTATGATTAATCAAGATCAATTTTCTTTCTTTTCTGGATCACATTGTATTAAACTATTGTTATTGACTAAGTACTTTTAAACCAAAATCGATATTAAGAGAACTATACATTGATCATATTTATATTTGCACATGTTAACAGAACATGTTAATGATACCCAGCTGTAGAGACATCATCTGATTTTGACAGTGCCTGAAACAAAAATAATAATTTATGGGGGTTGAAATACATTAGTTGCTTTGAGAAATTACATTTGGCACCAAATGTTACAAAGCATTTTTGTCTTCAGCTTTGCAAGCAAAATAACTTATTGTATAAGTTCTGTTGGGTTCTAATTGTAGCCTTCTCTTTACCATCTGGTAATACTTCCTTGCCATAGACCAGATTTTTGGGATATCCAAGGATTTATGCCTTTCTGTGGGACTTTAAAAAAATGGCTGACCTCTTATCATGGATCGTTTAGGGAGGTTATTTTATCATTTTCTTTCATATGATAAATGTGCTTGACTAGATGTTTCAGTCACACAATGTACAAAACAGTCAGGTGTAACTATGCAATGAGATTATCAGGGCATGAGAGCTAGTCATTACTGGTGACAGAATGTTGGGTCTGCTGGCTCCTCAAAGTAAGTCTGGTTGGTGCCAGTCAAGCTTCAGGGGAAGGGCATTTCACAGGTGAGGTGCCACCACTGAAAAAGCCTCATTATTGGTTACCATAAGATCAAAGCTTATGAAGAGGATCTCAACTAGTAGGCTAGATAGTATTGGTATCCAAACTAGACCTAAAGAAGGGGGAAAGAGCTTTATAAGAATTTCAAAAAGCAGTAACATAAGACCTTGGACTTTATATACTAGAGTGGATCTCGGTGGGGATACCACACAATAAAATTACAAAGAAAGAAAGCGAGAAAGAACGATTTTAAATGTAAACAAATAGCTTTAATGTATACGAAATGAAAGAAATAAAAATGTAAAGAACCACTTTACAATTTATGGAAGTTCATGGCGGTTTTTCGGTTTGCAAACATTGCTTCACGACCCAAGAATTGGCCAAAATTAATGACAACCTTTGATTTGTCAAGACTGTTCTTGCCCAACCTTAATCAAAAGCTAGTGAGAGGTTCAAATAATCATACACATCCATCACTCTTCCAGCAAATATTGGCAGTCAGGGCGACCAATGTAGATTCTGTCTCAGTCCAAAGACTGAATCAAGATTGAAATGGGTCTAAATATTCTTATTGCCTGCAATATGATTTGAATCTGTGCAATCATACCTGCTTGAGCATCTTGCCAAAGAATAAAACCCATCTGTTTTGCTCCCTTCCCCCATTTCAAAGTGGGAAGAAGCAAAATGGACAGCTTAAACAGCTTGTAGTCATTTAACTCGGCTGTGGAAAGCCAGATTGGGAATAAAAAGGGATCCAAACTGGCCAGGTTGGGGCTTTCCTGGCTCAGTTTTGGGTTTAGTTTGGCAGCCACTCTGAACCAAACCAGAATTTTTGGTCTATGCCGTATATGAAACCACTTACCAGCTCAAAACTTTTCTCATCTGAAGCTTCAGAATGATTTAGTTCCTTAGCCAAGTTCTGATGTAAGAATAGGGTGGAAGTACTTGCACCCAAAATTTGGGGGAGGGGGTTACATTGTTATAGTTCCACATTAGCCATTTCAAACTAATTGAACTCAAATCACCAAAACATTTTTCTCCTTTATGTCAATATGTAATAGCCATTTGTCATGTAAAATGTTAGTGAGAGTGATGATAGATATGGGATTTGATAACTGAATAACTGTCACTGTATTTAGAATTTGCAGCACTCTAAATAATATCAGCAGGAATCTGTGTATTCCATCACTGCATAGAAATTAGCATTGAGCACAGAAATTCATCTCTCAAGGACCCCTGCTTTGTTCCTGGGGGGGGGGGATTACTGTAGAGCTTGCCCACCACACTAGATGTAACAATGGACTTGGATATTCCAATCCAGCGAGTGGGGTCTACCAGGGAAAGCGCATAATGACTGTCATTGTGAATCTGGATGAGCATCATATTTGGATCACAACCCTCCGCCAGGCCCCACTAAACTGATGATTCACCTGTTGATGTGCGTAAGGATGAGCATTCCCCCATTGTAATACATTGTTTATTGTCTTTGCCTCTAACCAAATCATGATCAGAATATTTTTGTGTGCTGCAGATGGGCTGAGGCAAGATATCTCAGAATAACAATTTTGGTCACAGTGTTTGTGTTGACCTTGGCCTATTTATACAATTACTTCCATGTGTTCACAACAGTATCAGGCTCTTTGGTTGCTTCTTTTCTTAATCTATGGCACATGGGCTGAGTGTTTTCATTGAGCAAGATGTCTTTTCTCTGGAGGGTTTTTTATTATTAATGTCTGTGCACTTGGCTTTGCAATAGTAAGTATTCCCAGAACACTCTAATAGCATCCAAAGTTTCTGAAGCTTGAAGTGAGGTTACCTGGTAATATATGTTGTAAATGAAATGCAGCATGGACAGTTTCAAAGTCCATAAGGAAGGAGCTTTCTGGGAAAATCAGTTTCAACAATTGATATATTACATCCCTTATTGGAAGAGAAATATGCTTGTAGTATCTTGGAAAACATTCAGCACATGAGTTGAGTCCTTTTAGAGCATTTACTGAGACCATTTCCGCACAGAAGGCTAAAACGCTAGTTGCCTCCAGCTTGCAAAGGTGGGATGGTAAATTGCATGTTTGCAACCCTCCTCATGGGGAGACCCCTCCCACATTTTTCCTCTGCCCCATCGAGGCTTTTTGCTTCCTGACAAGGCTGCAAGAGAAAACAAGTCAAACTTCTATCCTCCCCCTCCGCTCCTTGTCTTGTCAATGACAGCAAGCCACCAATCACAGCACAGCAATTCTCATGGACAGAAACTTTCTTCCCCTCTTAGCCCTGAATTTTTTTTTTAAAGGCATATCTGTACTGCTATGCGCTCATGCCAAAACACAGATGCATTTTTAATATAAATCAATGGAGTAATGGGAGAACGATACAGCATTCCCCCCACCCTTTTGGGGATTTGTATTTTTGGGGACTTTATGTTTGGGTGGATTCTTAAGAGGCTGCACGTGGGAAACTGGAGCTCAAAAATAATTTTGTGTAAATTAAAGGCTTTAAAACAAGGGACATGCATGCCTGGATGATCAGGAGAAAGCTGCTTGATCACTACCACCACCCCTTTTCCATTTCATTCCCCAGCTCCAAAAAATACCAACGGGGCGTTGTTTTGCCTGCTTAATCGTAAAAAATCTGTGGACAGATTTTATTCTGTCTTTGACAATGTAACATGGATCACGCCATTAAAAAAAATACTCTGAGCAGGAAATGGAGATGGAGGGGCAGGACAACACTACAGAGACTATTGCACCTTTCCCCCTCCATATGGGCTTGCTTCCGGCTGCTCACCGATGGGAAGCAAGATAAAAGTGGCAAATACATTTTTTGCGATTTCCCTCATCCCGAGGCAAATCTGGGCAAATCGTGAGACAGCCCCTGGACAGCCTCAGGATGCAGGCAGTGTCATGTTGTGGGGACTCTAAAACCTGCCAGCAATCAGAGGCTGTCCAGGGGCAGATTCCTTGTGGGGAAACAACCCGGGATACCCAATCTCTTACTACTCTTTATATTTGTAATTAGAAATCTACAGGCAGAATTGACATTCATTTAAACAAGTATATGGATTTATAATTTATCAACGATAATTATAAACCATGTGAAATACCACTGATTTATTTGTACTGTAATATAAATAATCCACAACCAAAATGAAATATGCGCACAAGTGACTATATTTCTTTGGGAACAGTAAATGTTCTCTGTTTTGTTTCTCTTTTTATTTGCTTATATTTTTGTCAGTGTCTTTGGGTTCTCTATTTTTCAGATTTGTAGATTTGTTCATATGTATGCACATTGTATGGCTCTTATATTTACTGTATACCATTTTTATGTGGGAAATGTGTGTGTTTATTTACATTAATTCTGATGTGTTAGCTTGAACTATTTTTATTCTGTTTTATGTTTTTTATAATGTTTTACTTTGTAAACTGTCTAGACAAGGTTCTCTGGAAAAGGGTACATTTTCTGACAAAATATTATGTTTCATTTAGATTGCTGGTATACTAGAAGGAAGATTTGTTCAGAACTATAGTTGATCTCAGCCAAACATTTGTTCAGGTTCATCCCTAGTTAATTTCCCCATTCTTCTTATTTTTCTTCTTCTGTTGTCCCCATTGTCAGAATTCAGATAGATAATTCCTTGGGGCAGAGAGATTACTTTCTTGTTTCAATGTTTCCCACACTTTACTATGATTTTCCACAAACCTGGTATAATCTTTTGGGGAAATGAAAATCAAGGCATCTTTTAATTGTGAGTAGGCAGCTCCTGCCTTCATCAGAAAAATCTTTTGGGTGGTGTTGTGAGGGGAGGGAATGGCAACCACTGGAAGCTGAGGCAAGTAAAGTGTGGAGGAAACTGTAGTTGGCAATGGAATGAACTCAGAAAGATAATGGTTGTGTGGATGCAGCCTTAGCCTGTCAAACACCATGGACATTTCTGGAGGGCTATGAGGAAGCAATCAGAAATAAATAAAATGTCTGCAAGTTAATGCCAATATTGTCTTCTGCTCCATCTTTCTTGAATAGTGGAAAATAGCATTCTTAGGGAAGATATGATGGGCACATAGATGATCAGTGTTGGAACCCCTTATCTCCAACATATTAATGCTTAAAGGAATGGATAGCATAACTTTGGTGGAGCCTTTTATTATTATTATTATTTATTTATTTATTTATTTATTTATTTATTTATTTATTTATTTATTTATTTATTTATTTAATTTTTAGACCGCCCTTCTCCAAATTGGTCTCAGGGCAGTTTATAGCATAAGTTAAAACACAATAAAATCCCCATAAAACCCCCAATTTACGTCAACAACAAGTCACATATAACATATAAGCGGCGATGGTCACAATTCTAATCGTATTTACCCAACTTCCCCCCAAGTTCAGTCTGGTGGGGAGAATAATATTCAGAAGGGGGTGGCGCCAATGCAGTAGATCTAACAATGATCTCGATGTTAGAGATCTCAATATTGGAGGGGATCCTCCGATGGATTAGTGGGAGAGCTGCCCTGGCCTCAACCATATGCCTGGCGGAAGAGCTCCATCTTGCAGGCCCTGCAGAAAGCTGGTAGATCCCGCAGGGCCCTTAGCTCTTCTGGGAGCTCATTCCACCAGGTTGGGGCCAGGACTGAAAAGGCCCTGGCCCGGGGCCGAGGCCAGGCGAACATCCCGTGGGCCCGGGACAACCAGTAAATTCATACCTGCAGAGCAGAGTGCTCTGCAGGGGGCATAAGAAACTAAGCGGTCCCGCAGGTAGATGGGACCCATCTATTTCAAGACAGAGCCTTCCTCTGGTACAAGGAACCTTCCACTGATTGAGCACATGCCTCTTCAATCTTAATTCCTTTCATCAAAAGATAATAATAGTCAGTGGAATGGAAGCTTTGGACCTAACCTTGAGTGTTTGTTACTGTTTATTTATTTAGAACTAGTAAAAAAGCCCATTGTATGAAGAAGACAATGGGCGCTAGCAGGTGGGGACCAGAGCGAGCGGCAGGCGAGGGACAGAGCGAGGGACAGGCTACCTGAAAGAGGAGGCGGGAGTCCCAGGTGTGGTGCGCTGGGCTGTGGCGGCTCCTCTGCATTTTTTTGTTCTTCTGCGGCTTTCCCGGCGGCTCCATTGTGTTCTGGGGCCATGAGGGCAGGGAGCACCCAGCAGCTGTGCTGTGGGCGGCTGCTGGGGCTCCCAGGGCGCCGGCTTGAAGCGGCGAAAGGCTCCTACAGGGTTTTTTTTCTGCTGGCTCTCGGCTTGGAGCTGCGAAAGGCTCCTACAGGGTTTTTCTTTCTGCTGGCTCTCGGCTTGGGGCTGCGAAAGGCTCCTACAGGGTTTTTTTTCCTGCTGGCTCTCGGCTTGGGGCTGCGAAAGGCTCCTACAGGGTTTTTTTTTCTGCTGGCTCTCGGCTTGGGGCTGCGAAAGGCTCCTACAGGGTTTTTTTTTCTGCTGGCTCTCGGCTTGGGGCTGCGAAAGGCTCCTACAGGGTTTTTTTTTCTGCTGGCTCTCGGCTTGGGGCTGCGAAAGGCTCCTACAGGGTTTTTTTTTCTGCTGGCTCTCGGCTTGGGGCTGCGAAAGGCTCCTACAGGGTTTTTTTTTCTGCTGGCTCTCGGCTTGGAGCTGCGAAAGGCTCCTACAGGGTTTTTTTTTCTGCTGGCTCTCGGCTTGGGGCTGCGAAAGGCTCCTACAGGGTTTTTTTTCTGCTGGCTCTCGGCTTGGAGGTGCGAAAGGCTCCTACAGGGTTTTTTTTTCTGCTGGCTCTCGGCTTGGGGCTGCGAAAGGCTCCTACAGGGTTAATGCTGGCTCTCGGCTTGGGGCTGCGAAAGGCTCCTACAGGGTTAATGTTTTTCTGCTGGCTCTCGTGGGCGTGCCGGCTTGGGGTTGCGAAAGGCTCCTACAGGGTTTTTGTTCTGCTGGCTCTCGGCTTGGAGCTACGAAAGGCTCCTACAGGGTTTTTTTTCTGCTGGCTCTCGGCTTGGGGCTGCGAAAGGCTCCTACAGGGTTTTTTTTTCTGCTGGCTCTCGGCTTGGGGCTGCGAAAGGCTCCTACAGGGTTTTTTTTTCTGCTGGCTCTCGGCTTGGGGCTGCGAAAGGCTCCTACAGGGTTTTTTTTTCTGCTGGCTCTCGGCTTGGGGCTGCGAAAGGCTCCTACAGGGTTTTTTTTCTGCTGGCTCTCGGCTTGGAGCTGCGAAAGGCTCCTACAGGGTTTTTTTTTCTGCTGGCTCTCGGCTTGGGGCTGCGAAAGGCTCCTACAGGGTTAATGCTGGCTCTCGGCTTGGGGCTGCGAAAGGCTCCTACAGGGTTAATGTTTTTCTGCTGGCTCTCGTGGGCTCCATTGTGTTCTGGGGCCATGAGGGCAGGGAGCACCCAGCAGCTGTGCTGTGGGCGGCTGCCGGGGCTCCCAGGGCGCCGGCTTGAAGCGGCGAAAGGCTCCTACAGGGTTTTTTTTCTGCTGGCTCTCGGCTTGGAGCTGCGAAAGGCTCCTACAGGGTTTTTCTTTCTGCTGGCTCTCGGCTTGAAGCGGCGAAAGGCTCCTACAGGGTTTTTTTTCTGCTGGCTCTCGGCTTGGAGCTGCGAAAGGCTCCTACAGGGTTTTTCTTTCTGCTGGCTCTCGGCTTGGGGCTGCGAAAGGCTCCTACAGGGTTTTTTTTTCTGCTGGCTCTCGGCTTGGGGCTGCGAAAGGCTCCTACAGGGTTTTTTTTTCTGCTGGCTCTCGGCTTGGGGCTGCGAAAGGCTCCTACAGGGTTTTTTTTTCTGCTGGCTCTCGGCTTGGGGCTGCGAAAGGCTCCTACAGGGTTTTTTTTTCTGCTGGCTCTCGGCTTGGGGCTGCGAAAGGCTCCTACAGGGGTTTTTTTCTGCTGGCTCTCGGCTTGGGGCTGCGAAAGGCTCCTACAGGGTTTTTTTTCCTGCTGGCTCTCGGCTTGGGGCTGTGAAAGGCTCCTACAGGGTTTTTTTTCTGCTGGCTCTCGGCTTGGGGCTGTGAAAGGCTCCTACAGGGTTTTTTTTCTGCTGGCTCTCGGCTTGGGGCTGCGAAAGGCTCCTACAGGGTTTTTTTTCCTGCTGGCTCTCGGCTTGGGGCTGTGAAAGGCTCCTACAGGGTTTTTTTTCTGCTGGCTCTCGGCTTGGGGCTGTGAAAGGCTCCTACAGGGTTTTTTCTCCTGCTGGCTCTCGGCTTGGAGCTGCAAAGGCTCCTACAGGGTTTTTTTTCTGCTGGCTCTCGGCTTGGGGCTGCGAAAGGCTCCTACAGGGTTTTTTTTTCTGCTGGCTCTCGGCTTGGGGCTGCGAAAGGCTCCTACAGGGTTTTTTTTTCTGCTGGCTCTCGGCTTGGGGCTGCGAAAGGCTCCTACAGGGTTAATGTTTTTCTGCTGGCTCTCGTGGGCGTGCCGGCTTGGAGCTGCGAAAGGCTCCTACAGGGTTTTTTTTTCTGCTGGCTCTCGGCTTGGGGCTGCGAAAGGCTCCTACAGGGTTAATGTTTTTCTGCTGGCTCTCGTGGGCGTGCCGGCTTGGAGCTGCGAAAGGCTCCTACAGGGGTGGTTTTTTTTTTCTCTTCAGCTTCTCGCCGGCTGGAGTCTCGTCAGGCCGGGAGCAACTGCGAGCTGCGCTGCGCGCGGCTCGCAGTTGCTGGGGCTGGGAATCGGAGGCTTCCCTTCCCCCCCCCCACCCATCCACCCCCCCGAGGCTCTCTGGAGCCTTCTCTCGGCCGGCGGAGCGGGCTCGCAGCGTCCACAACGCTGCGAGGCCGCTCCGCCGGCCGAGAGAAGGCTTCCCGGCCCACCCCCCAGCCGAGGCTCTCACCAGGCGGGCCGCCATTTTCCGAGCGAGTGAAGCAGGCAATGGGGAGCCGCGCTTCGCGCGGCTCCCCATTGTCTGCTTGGGGCGGGATTGACACTCGGAGGGGCCAATCAGGAGCCGCTTCGCGGCTCCTGATTGGCCCCCCCGAGTTTTTATCCCGGACCGGTCCCGCCCTAACTCCTCCCCACTACCCCTTACTCCTTTATACAATCCGTGGCGCCCGTGGCGCCACGGGCTGTTTACAGATATCTGTATATGATGCCCCTTCAGAGATTTTTTCAAGGTCACAAAGGAAATCCAATGGAATAAAACAATTAAAGCATAAGAATTATCAGTATTGAAACTTAGAATCATAGAGTTTGAAGGTACCTCCAGGGTCATCTAGTCCAACCCCCCTACACAGTGCAGGAACTCACAACTTCACTTCTTATAAACAATTAAATTAGTCCATGATCCATGCATGTTCATGGGCTCATTTAATTGTTTATGATGTATGCACGCCAAAAAGAGAAATTTTGAACACTGGCGAGAATTGTTTCGCTTATGCCTAGAATCCAGAATGGCATCCCTAACCTAACAGTTGGAGCAGGCACTGATGAAGAGTATTATGCTGAATAACTTATTTTCATTTAACTAGTTAATGACAGATTAAAATAATTAAGGGCATCACTGAACAGATGGCAGCATACTGAACAGTTTCATTTAATGAAATTATATAGAATGGAAAATGATTCTACATTTCCTGAAATAACAGAGAACTATTTGCATAACTGCTGTCAGCTCTTATGCTGTTTCATAGGATGATGTTCTAATTACAAAGAATAAATGATAGTAAATCTTATTTTGAAACTTTTAAAAAGCTATTTTTAATATTAGCAAAAATAAAGTGGTTCTCCCTCCCTGGCTTTTCCATTACACAGTGTTTTCATTTGAATAGTATATGATTGCCTTCAATCAGATCCTTCAGGAAATATGCTTTCGTAAATTGAGTTTTGTTGAAGGCTGAAAGCTACAGAACTGAAAGCCTGCCTGACCACTGTGGTTGACATTTTTACATTTTCAAGAACCCTTTGTTTTTGAGTAGTCCTAAGTTTATAAAACCTGACAGTTCAAAAATTCAGTGATCTGTTCTGTCTAACTTATGTCATGCTAGAGACTATTTAAATTAATAATGGTGTTATCAGAAGTGTAAATGCATATGTAAAATAATTATCTTGACATCCTGGGTATAATGACACTTGTTCTTTTGATGAATTGCTAATACATTTTTGGCAGGGAGAACTGGCAAAATTGCCAAGGTTGAGACTGAAGGGGAAACACTGCAAGAATTGATGCCTTCATTGCCTTGCTATATAGTTTATTGATATATTTGGTTTATTTTTATTTTGAAATTAATAATCTCTTGTTTTACAACTGCATTTTAAAGCAGCGATAGAAATCACAGTAATAAATACTACATTAAAAAACCCCTCATATTCTAAACAAGTGGTACACACTAACTGCTTGTGGAAAGCTACATTCACAGTTGCCATCAACCAAAAGAGCCACGTTTACTTCCATCTCTGCAGTGAGGACTGCATCTCAAGGAGGCTCCCAGCTTACCCACTCGAGCTAGAAATCACCTGCCAACTACTAGGCCCTTTGAGCAAGAGCTTGGCCACTTTCCTGAAACATGGGACAGCTGTCACATTAGAGAACAGTGCTCAGAAGAGCTACAGGTGGCGTTTTAAAGAGTCAGATGTAGTTTCTGGCCCAGTTGGTTAGTATCAGTGTTCTAAACTGTTCTTGAAGTGGGAGAAAAAAGGAACTGAGGTGATTTTTTTCCAGATCCAGTTTAACGTTTAACCCATGGTATATATAACTGATGTACGGTTTGCTAACAAAAATACCCTTTTCTTCTTTTTTTGGATGTTATACCTGGAAACAATATCGTAGTCTTGCATTTGAGAAATTATTGTAAATTCAAATTCCCACTTGGCTATGAAGCTTACTGGTGATCTGAGACCTAGTCACTGTCTTTCAGCCCTAATAATGATGGGGGGCGGGATAATGCTGTAAACTATATTGGGTTCCTATTGGGGAGAAAAACAGGGTATAACCATCTAAAGAAAGAAAATATAATGTTATTGTAAATGAAGTCGAACATGTTAATGAATATGGTCTAATACCATGCAGGACTGGATTAAAATGATACTAACTGTGAGAGACTCAGTAATTATTGTAAAATTAGCTAAGTCTTTGCTGGCAAGTTTAAATGAAAATCTTTCCATGGTGGAATCTGTAACTGGAATTGTTTAAAATTTTAGTTTTATGCTTTGCCATTTTATGTCAATAAAGGTAATCTGATTCTGATTCTATGCAAGGATATACCTTCAGAAAGTTTATATATATATTGTGTGTGTGTAAATGTATGGACTTGCTCACTATAGAAACAAGTACTTAAAGAGTCAGTTATTTCGGGCTTCACTTGCTGAATGAAGATCCATCCAGTGTAGTCATAAGCATAGTTACATTCTGTTAAATCAACTCCGACTCGGTGACCCAAACTGCAGTGGTGGTGCGGGGGGGGGGGGCGTGTGGACAGGCAGCAGGTGCGTGGAGGCAACCATTGTCAGGGTGACGTGGAGGCAGCCATTGCCAGGGCCCCTTCGCCACCGGCCACCGCCCCTCCGCCACCGGCCACTGCCTGCTGCTGCTGCCTGCTGCCACCCACCTACTGCCACCCGCCACCACCTGCTACTGCTGCTGCTGCCGCTTGCGGCCACCTGCCGCCAGCTGCCAACACTGCGGCAGCAACCAACCTGGGGACCCCACAGAAGGGTCCAGGCAATGGCAAATGGGGTTGGGACCACTGTGCTTGAGAACCACTGTGTTAAATTATGGGATTTGAAGTGTATAACTCTGTTTAAGACTGCAGTGTTATAGTACAGTTCTAAGGAAATCTCTGCAGAATCGCATGCCCTGCACCTTTGGCCTGGTCATGTGTACACGGGACAGGATTCAGAATGTTCATGTTTAGTCTTGTTCAGCAGCACCTCCATCTATTACCACACCATCCAAAGTCCCAAGACCAGCAGAGCCGATTTCCACCTAGCCTAGTCCAAAGAGGCAAAAGCATGAAAATATTCTTAAGAGACTTCACAGTACTGGTTTGACCATGTACCATCCTGGAATGGTTTCAAAGGAAGTGCCATGAGATTCCACCCACCTCTATTTGAGAACTGATTCTGTGTCTACACTACTGTGATGTATTGTGAATTTTGTTCAGAACTGAAAAGCTGGTTTCAGTCAATAGAGATTCTATTGTTACTTGACCTTGACCTGATTATCATCTTTTTAAAAAGCATTGGTTGAAAACAGATAGGACCAAGTCACTTCAGAATGCATTCAGAGAAACCACATCATTGAATATTTCTCCAATTGTAATTGTATTAATATAATAATAATTACTTATGTCTATCCCACCCTTCTGGATCACTCAAGGTGGGTATCATCAGTAAAACAAACATACAGGGTTAAATTTGAGGTCGGTAAAATGAGTACCCAGCTTGCTGGGGGATAAAACGGTAATGACTGGGGAAGAGAATAGCAAACCACCCTGTATTGAGTCTGCCAAGACAACGCTAGAGGGCATCACCCCAAGGGTCAGACATGACTCGGTGCTTGCACAGGGGATACCTTTACCTTTCCCATTATTACAAATAACACTCCCAGACAGGAGAGTCCTAGTAGCAAGGAACCAATCTTCTGACTCTCCTTCTCCCCCCAGTGGTGAAGTCAGCCTTTCTTCATGGGTGTTATTTTAGGCCTTGACCATAAGCCTGATGGAACAGCTCCATTTACAGGCTCTGTAGAACTGACTTAGGTCCTGCAGGGCCCTAATCTCTCTTGGGAGCACATTTCACTAGGCTGGGGCTAAGGCTGAAAATATCCTGGCCCTGGTTGAAGCCAGTTTCATTCACTTCAGGCTGGGGATCCTGAGCAGATGTTGAGCCAAAGATCTCAAAATTCTTCAGAGATTCTAAGGGAAAAGGCAGCACTGCAGGTACACCAGTCCCAGACCTGCTCTGTCATTTAGATAGAGTGTAGTGGTTAGGAGTGCGGACTTCTAATCTGGCATGCCAGGTTCAATTCTGCACTCCCCCACATGCAGCCAGCTGGGTGACCTTGGGCTCACCACGGCACTGATAAAACTGTTCTGACCGAGCAGTGATATTATGGCTCTCTCAGCCTCACCCACCTCACAGGGTGTCTGTTGTGGGGAGAGGAAAGGGAAGGCGACTGTAAGCCGCTTTGAGCCTCCTTCAGGTAGAGAAAAGCGGCATATAAGAACCAACTCTTCTTCTTCTTCTTCTTCTTCTTCTGCTGCTGCTGCTGCTGCTGCTGCTGCTGCTGCTGTTGCATTCTTCCTTTTTTCTATGCATATTTTTGAAGAATGTAAGCCATCAATGGTGCCATGTCCCATTGTGAAGGACACAGTTCCCCCACTTTTATTGTCTAGGTTGACTTTGTCATATGACCACTTCTGATAATTCTTTTTAAAAATGAGCTTTCATCTGAAAAGAATTGCTTATCTTCTCAGAGCTCATGGTTACAAAGAATAGTTTGAAAATCAAATAGGAGATTGTGCATAAAAGTTTTGAAAAAAAAACTAAAAGAAAAAAGTCTTTTGAAAGTAGAAGACCTTCAGTCATCAGTATAAATAGTTTACAATTCCACAGTGATTCTAGGCTTGCCATAACGTATTGATTCAAAGACTGTGGGGGAAGTAAGTTCTTTCTGGCACAGAAGGCAATAAATGTTTGGCAAAGATATGTTCTCTCTGCTCTTGAAGAAAGAAGGGCACATATCACTTGGTCTACTCCTTACAGTTCCTAATTAAAACAGACAATTCCCCCACTTAATATTTTATGCATTTGTGGTACTTTTATGCTGCCACATCTAAAAGGTTTGGTTTAGGAGGTTTGAAACCTCTTGTAATCCCTTAAGAAAGCACTTCTGATTTAATTGATATGCTTAATGGTGCTATGATGGCTATCCAAAATGCCCTAGAGGCTTCAGATAATGCAAAATGTTCTCTTCTCATTGTGTGTGCACTTTCCTCTTTATTTTTATCAGCAAGGATACTTAGGGTATGATCTATCCATCGTTTAGTACCTCAAGAGAACAATTTGAGTAGGTCTACATAGAAACATTCCCAGTGGTATTCTTTGGGGCTTGATCCCAGGAAAAGGTCTTAATATTGCAGTATTGATATCTTATTTAAGTACATACTCAACAGTTCCATTGAAATTATTGAGACCTAAAAGTGCTGAGTATTATCTAGATTGTGCCCGATGAGCAGAATGAAAACCAGAAGACTGCTTCATAAACTCCTCTGGTGAGAATGACCAATGGAATGACAGATCCAATGACTGGAACCAAAGAAAATGTGGCTTAAACAGATTGAGGAAGACCTTAGAAACCAGTGATTGACTATCCATATGGCCAAAACTACTGCCACCAATCGCCAGGAGTAGAAATATTATATACAAGGCAAAAAATCCAGCAGCACCTACAGCAGCATATTGGCTGAGAGGACAACCTGCTCCACCAATTGCCAGCTAAAGGATAAAAAGAAGAAAAGAAAGAAGAAAAGAAAGAAGCCCTATGGGTATTTTTAAGAAATTTATTATGGCCAGTGAGGCCTCGCCACTGCTGCTGCTGTCACTGCCTCCCCCCTGCACATGCACACCCTTCCCTGTGAGGCTTTGCCACTGCTGCCAGTGCCTTCCTGCTCTTCTCGCAGAAAACAAGGGCGGCTGCCGGGGGCTCCCTGCCCGGCGGCCTGACGTGGAGAGAGGCGCAAAGCGCCTCTCACCGCGTCAGCCCAGCCCCCGCCCAACAGAGCAGTGGCGCCACCGCCGCGGAAACCGCGACCGGAGGCACACCTGCCGAAGACGGAGGATACCCCGCCACCGCCACCAGCAGCGCGGCCCCCACCACGGACGATGAACAGGCCACGGCACGGGGGGGGGGGCAGGACAAACAGCTAGCGCCTGCTGTATTGCAGCTACAGCGGGCTTAATTACTAGTCCTATCTATAAGCTTTATAGTCCTTTCTTTTTGGTCTCATGCTCGTCTATATAGCTTAGATTCAGTACTCCCTCTCAAAACTAGTAAGTGAACGAGTGAAATGCTTTGGTGTCCATGCGCATGGTGGTGGTGAGGCCTTGTGGGGAAGCATGTGTGCATGCGGGGGAGGGAGTGGCAGCAGCAGCAGCAGTGAGGCCTCACAGGGAAGCATGTGTGTGTGCATGTGAGTGTGCATGTACATGTGGGGGAGGCGGCCAAAGTCATGTCAAGCTTGCCATGCTTCAGAAGTGTTCGTGGAGGAAGACGCCAAGGTGCACGGACCAATGGAAAGCTGAGTGGCAGGTGGGTGGACCAGCAGGGTGGGGTGAGAAGAGCAGATGGGTTTGTCAGCTTGGGTGGAAAGACAGCCACGGTGGCAGTAGTTACTTATATAAAGATAGCAGCAGAACAGGAAATGGTGGACAGGAAGAGAGAGCGGAACAGTGCTCAAGGGACTATAGCATGTTTTCCCCTCCATATGTTCCTATCCCTGGCCGCTGGCCGCTTTCTCATCTCAGGGACACGCGATAAAGGGTGGTAAATCCACTTGCCTGGTTTTACCACATCACACTTTAAAAATGGCTGCATCCTGAAACAGCCTTCTAATGTTGTCGACGTCATTTGGAAAGGGCTCAATAAGCCGACAACATTAGGGGGCTGTAACAGGAAAAATTCCTTGTGTGGAAATGGCTATCTGTACTTTCATGATCCTTGTTCCATTTTGTCTGAGGAAGTGTGCCTACACACGAAAGCTCATGCCTTGAATAAATCTTTGTTGGTCTTAAAGGTGCTACTGGACTCCATTTTCATATCCTCCAGTGTGTTTCATTTCCAGGAAGCTGTTGCAGAGGGTCTTGAAACAGGAAACAATTTATACTGTTTACCTGGACAGAACCTATTAGGTAAAGCTTCCATTTGTCAGTGCTAGAATAGAACTGTCTGTAAGAAGGTATCGGATAATTAATTTCTCATTGTTCAGCATAGTCAGCTCCATGTTTTTGAGACATGGCATCATCTTTCTTACTTCTTTTCCCTATTGGAGCTAAATGTGTATTTCCATTATTTTCCCACAGCTGTGTTTCTTCAGCGTTTTTCAGGTTCAATATCATGCTCAAAAAGGTCAGCGCTCAGATTCTCTGAATAAAAACTGTTCAAGTGGCTGCAAGTTGCACTCTCTGCTCTTGCCCTAAGAGATTGCAATGAAGAGAACAATAAGTAAGGACTGATATAATGCAAATCCTCAGGTTTTGAAAGCCAGGCCTTCAACATTATAAGAGACAATTTGCCACTTGTGCCTGTTCAATGTACTGTTAAATCACTGCTTCTTTCTTTATTTCCATAGATTCTTTTTCTCCAAAAATGTCCACAATGCACTCTATAAGAAAATTAGATCTAGGGTACTAAAGATGTATGTATGTAAAGTAATGAATGTTGTCAATTCATAACCAATTCATGAGGTTTTCAAGGCGAGGGATAAGCAGAGGTGGTTTTGCCATTGTCTTCCTGTGTATAAAGCCCTATTCTTCTCTGGTTGTCTCCCTTTGAAGTACTGATTATGGTCAACTCTTGCTTAGCTTCTAAGCTCTGATGAGAGAGCTTAGAGGTGGGTGGGAGGGAGAGAATTGTGTGTGTTTGTGCAGTCTCTGGCAATCGTTGCTATGATGACATAGGATGTTCATGAACATTACTTATGAAACAAATCTGTTTAAATCCTTGCAGTCTGATTTCTATATAGAAACTGAGGTTGTCAGTTCTAACAGAAATTAAAAGGCTGAAGAACTTGGGGTGGTAGTAACCTTGTGGAACAGGCTGAGAAATGGAAAAAGATCTTGGGAGGAGGCTTGCCTTCTGTGGTCCCATAACTGAAGAACAGATGCACCATGTCTTTAGAAAGCAACATGATAGCTCCATATTTTAATGAATCTTTAATGAATTACAGTGACACCACTGAGTCTGTGTATTCCTCACTGGTTCAGCATGTGCACCTGGGACATTTGGCCCAGAGTAACATATTATTCCAAGGGCCAACACTTCATCAGAGGCCAGGGATGGGAGGCCTTTGGGGATTGAGGAGGGAAGGGAGAAATTCCCCAGTGGCTTTTGTGCAAGTTTCTTTCCTTTGACTGGGATGATTTCTTTCCTTTCCTAATGATGGGAAGCAACTACAGGAGGTATGTGGAGGATGCATATTACTCCCTTTCTACAGTCACTCCATTGACTGCCCATAAGGTACCAGGTACATTAACAGGAGATTATAAATAATGGAAGTAAAATTTTAAAAATTAATATTATAAGGACAGTGAGAAAGGCCTCCAGGCCCCACTAGGGATGTAGATGCTCCTGTGCCACCTTTTCCCCTCCAGTTGCCCTCCCTGGGCCTTCAGCTATTGTCCTGCTCTGTTCTCTGCCATCATTCTCCTCCAGTCTCCACTATCACTCTCTTCATAAACTCTCTGCTGTTACTCTCCTTCCTATCTCCTTCACTCTTTCTTTCTCTTCATCCTCCTTCAGTCATCTGACTTCCTCTTGTGTCCATCTCCCAGCACTCACTCCATCTCTTCTTTTATATCCAGCTGCTTCCTGTGTCTTTTCCACATGTTCCCACCCCCAGGGTTTTAAAGAGGTGCCCTTGACCACGCCCCACTGCTGGATAGATGATAAGTGGCTTAGTCCTTCTGGCTGCCAGCTTCACAATTGTGGCCTCATCCTTCCTGCCTGTGTGGTTGTCGGGATGTGGGATAGGCATGGGAGCTTGGGGGCCATTTTCTGGAAATGGGGGGGTTGTTCTTTTTGTCAAACCTATGTTGCTGACTTTGGTGTCTAGGGGGCTCTTGCCCTGATTCCCCAAGTGTGCATGCTTTGCGGGGATTCCCACTTTCATCACAACTCTCCCGCCCCTTTCACTGGTGTTTCTCCGTAACTTGACTCTCTGGGGCTTGGGGGCGTCTGCTGGCTCACATGCCCTCAGCAACACTGGTGTCATCTCTCCAGGGCTCTTCATCTGCCTGAGGTAAGTTGGGATGTTGAGGCAGGTGGGGTGGTATCTCCCGGAACAGGCGGAAGAAGTCTGGGGTGTTCAGGAGGGGACCCAGACAAACAGTATAATTTAAGAAAGTGCAGCTAATTTTCTGATATGCATAAAATGTTGTTTTCTTGTACACTTACAATCTGATCCTTTTTCAGTTTTATCAGGGACCAAACCTACTTGGGAATCCCAAGGTAAGGAAGCTTATAGGCAAGCTGTCCAAAGAAAGGGTACAGAGTCAGAAACAACAACAACAAATTTGGGAGTACTAGATTGTAATGTGGTTTGGCCTAACTTGGAGTACTGTGTTCAATTTTGGGCACCACAGTTGAAGAGGGATATAGACAAAGGGATGAACATGTCCAGAGGACGGCCACAAAGATGGTGAGAGGTTTGGAGATCACGATGTATGAGGAAAGGTTGAGGGAACTTGGTCTGTTTAGCCTGAAGAAATGACTAAGACGGGATCTGATAACCATATTCAAGTATTTAAAAGGCTGCCATGTGGATGGAACAGAGTTGATCTCCCTTTCCCCAGAGGGATGGGCTAGAACTAATGGGATGAAATTAATTCAAAAGAAATTCCGTCTAAACATCTGGAAGAAGTTCATGACAGATCGGTTTCTCAGTGGGACAGGCTTCTTCGGGAGGGGTGGGTTCTCCATCTTTGGAAATTTTTAAACAGAGGCTAGATAGCCATCTGATGGAGAGGCTGATTCTGTGAAGGTTCAAGGGGGTGGCAGGTTACAGTGGATGAGCGATAGGGTTGTGAGTGTCCTGCTTAGTGCAGGGGGTTGGACTAGATGACCCAGGAGGTCCCTTCCAACTCTATGATTCTATGATTCTATGTAAGATATATATAAAACATCAAACATAAAACTGCCATATTTTTATTATTTGTTTTTAAAATTTTTCATTTTTTATGTCAGATTATTTTTATGTCAATTAAAGATCTTGACGAGATGAAACTTGAAATTGTCTAAAAAAAAACCCCAAAGATATCACATTGGAACACTGGAGTGTTATACTTGCTGCCTGCCATCATAACCATATACAGTGTACACTAGTGAAGTGTACACCTTGTGGCCAGCTTCCTGGATGTTTATGGCTCGTGTCTCTGTGTGGTTGGTGGTTGATGTTTACTTCTGTAATGGGTTTTTGTTGCATTTTCCATCGCATATCTTAAAGGTTTTCCCTATTGTTACCACATAAGATGTTTTCACATCAAAAAGAAAAGGAGTTGAAGGCAATAAGGATAAAGGTAGAGAAAGTGGACAACTGAAACAAAAAAGTGTTTATAGTAGATGGAATAACCAACTTTTACAAAGTGTAGCCTGTAGTTTTTAGTGTCCTTGATGTATATAGCAGCTTAATAGAGTAAAAGACAATACCCTGCGGAGGTTACTATCTAACTAGAAAGGAGACACCAGACTGAAGAAAGGGAGTAGAAGATGGACACATGTTAACAAGGGAAGAATATGTACAAATGCAAATAATCTAGACATCATTATATCTACTATTGAATAATAGCCTCAGAATGTTAATCAAAAATTCCTGCACAGTGAGGCCATGTTCAGATAGGGTGTTTTGTTCTACTGGACTGGGCAAAACCCAGGTTTGTATTAAAATACTTTAAAAATATTTTGGAGAGTTTAAAAAAACCATAACATCACATAAGCAACATCCTTTTCTCAAGGGAAAAAAAATCCCCCAAGGTCTTACAGATCTACATTGTGAGATCTCAGTAGCCATTTTGGAGGTTGCTAGGCAACCTATTTTTCTGTTCAGGTTATGTTGAGTGATGCTATGTCCCAAGCTATAATCAGGAACCAAAGTGTCTTATAACAGACTGAAAATTAAAATGTATACTCCAGAGTCCATCTCAGAATTAAATTTCTCCTGCTATGCAGGAATTCAAAATTAATTGCAATAAAATTTTTAAAATATGAGTTACTTAGTATTGGTATTTGAATTTCTTTTCTGTCCTTATACCATAAGCTAGATGTTCATTTTTTCTTTATTTCTAAACAGTAACTAGTGAAGATAACCGATGGAGAGTGTACCCAACCAATTAGAATTATATGAAAAATGCTTTTTTTCCCTGTCAAAGAAGGAAACATAGTATTTGTAAGGAACTATTTAGACAGTTTCAACTAATCATTTTTGAGGCAATGCATAGTCCAAATTCTGATAGAATGCAGACAGCAGACCAGTTTGTCAGTGCATCAGATGCTACACTATCAACTTCATCTGAAATCCAAGTTACATTATTTTATGCTTGAATTAGACATGTTTGCCATTTCCCACTAAGGAGAGATTGATACCACATCATCACATAACTGCACCAGCAACTATCACTGTGTTCTCTAATTACCCTAATGGTGTAAAAGCCACTGTTGTGTCATCCCTTTCTATATAGCAGGTAATGTGAAAAGCCAAGTGCCATGTCTTCCCATGCCAGCATTAACGGAATTTCCCCAGGAAAATGCCATGGAGAAAGTTGCAGCACAAGCTCCTGTCATTTTGCCTGGCAGTGCAGTAAAGTGAAGGTTTGACATTGCTTTTGACACCCATAGTCTCAGAACAATGTAGAACTGGGTCAAAACCTCTAGCTCTGAACTTCTGAATAAACAGAACAACTAGATTCTTTAGAGACTAACAAGATTTGGGGGACATGATCTTTTAAGAATCAAAGCGCCTGTCATCAGCTACTCTTTGAAAGGGCATACTCCAAAAATCTCATTGGTCTCCAAGATGCTATGGGACTTGAATCTAGCTGCCCTACTCCATGCCAATTCGGCTGCCCTCTGAAACTGTCTTTAAGTAAAAAGAAATAACATTGTTCATTTTTCTTTTCCTTATTTAGTAAACGGAAGTATGGTAGAGAAACTCATCTCTTAGAAATATTCCCCTTGTGGGCATGCCAAGGGCAGAAAGTAGTATTTTTGGAAAATTCCACTAGTTTTTCCATCTCTAACAAGGTCATGGTATAGAAGAGAAATGTGACTTGGGAGCTAGACAGCATACTTCTTTTATCAGAAGGAAACTTCAGGGTAAAACTATATACCCATCTCGGCTTGGGGGTACTCATAGAGTTCCCCCAGCATCCCTCCAAATTTCCATCAAAATGCATTTGTGTGCATGTTTCAAAACCAGTTAGGGCTGAAACAACCACGTCTAGGGATATGTTCCCTAAATGCCATTACTGTACAAACTAAATGGAATATTGAAACTACTGAATCAGGGTTGGTGATGTTTCCTAGATACATTCCACAAAGAAATGGCAGAATACTCAGAAGATGATTAATCATTTTCTGAATCACTTGGCAAAATAAAGGCTGGCTGTTTCAATTTTCCATTTGATGATTTTCTGTTCTTATAAAGGGGAAAAGCCTAAAAATGGCATAAAATGTCAATTTAGAATGTTTTGAATGATGTTTCTCTGTCTGCATTGGAGAAAACACACAGTGATGTCATTTCCATAGCAGAGAGAAATGCCACATTTGTCTCCTAATGCCAAAATATGGACACTTTGCTAGTAAAATGAAATCTCTGAATATTTTTCACTGAATAATTTCAGCTTTCAAATCCCCTCTCTGATACATCACTTTGAAAGCTTTATTTAGGCTTTAATATTTTGCAGCATGCCTGTAACTAATATCACAGGGATTTCTGAAGAAACAGGACTCAGTGGTGTGACCTTCAAAAACCGTGCACAGCTACAACAGAAATTATTATAGGATACTGCAATCCAGCAAAGCAAACTATGAATGGCAATCCAAAAATAATGTGGGTAATTCTTTGCATGCAGAGAAAGTAGAATGGTTATAAAAGAAAACTGTCTGTGAACACACATGGGATCTATTACTGTTTTTGACTTTTAACCACTTAAACAGTTTAGGGTAAAACTACCTGAAAGACTGTCTCCATCCATTTGTACCTGCCCATACTCTGAGATCTTCCCAGGAGTTACATCTGCGTCAGCATAAGGGAGACCTGACTGTTCTCATGTCTACAAAGCTTTTTGATCAATTATCAGTTAGAGCGTTTTTTCAGTGGAACAGGTTTCCTCGGGAGGTGGTGGATTCTCCATCTTTGGAAATTTTTAAACAGAGGCTAGATAGCCATCTGACGGAGAGGTTGATTCTGTGAAGGCAAAGGGGTGGCAGGTTACAGTAGATGAGTGATTGGGATGTGAGTGTCCCGCATAGTGCAGGGGGGTGGACTAGATGACCCAGGATGTCCCTTCCAACTCTATGATTCTATCATTCTATCACCCTTGAACCATGTAGCCCTTGTGCCCAGGCAAATATTAATAAATTTAACCGCCATGTGTTTCTGAAGGTTAATGTATATCTACCTTCCCGTGTCAGACAGAGACAAAGAAATTTGGGTCACTTTTGAAGAATACTTAGACAACCTCTTATTGTCCTTTCCAGCTTCCTTAGTTGTAGCTGTAGGACCGTTTACGCACTGGAGGTTTCATGCCAGGCTGCAGGCTGAAGTTTTAGTTATAGCAGGTTGCCCCACCTCTTCCTGCAGTCACATGGGCGAGCATTTGGCCTGGTGTACCTCATCTGCCACAGATTTGTGCTCCTGCATGAGAGCTGGGGCAGTGAAGTTCCCAGTGCGTAAACGGTCTAGGTGATTTTAATGCCAGACATGAATCTCCTGATGAAGTACTCTATACTCATTTTAAATATATCGCCCTGTCTACAAACTGACAACTGCGCTTCCTCCCAGATCTTCAAAATATGTTAAATCAAACTGGAAGGACCTTCACCTAGTACTACTGGTGTATAGGCTAGAATTCCTTTTTGTCAATGGAACAACCTTGAGGGACATTCCCAGAGAGTATACATACTGGTCTGAGTAAGGAGCTAGCACTATCGATTTTGTCTTGATATCATGTACCCTACTGGACTGTGTAATGTACTTGGAGTATGCCAGGACAGTGATCACTTACCAATCACCTTGAATATAAACATTCAGAACAAATAACTGTAACCCCTAGGGACTTGCCCTTTTTATTCATCAAGATAATCATTTCTCAAATTGGCTGAGAACTGTCAAAGGAAAATTACAAGAGTATAGGTTTCTCCTCTTCAGCCCTGTTACAGCTAGGCTTTCAGAAAGCCAAAGAAATACTTAAACAACGGTTTGGGGATCTGGCTCTTCATTCTGATAGGGCCTGGCTGCAGTGGAATCCCACTGTAACATACCGTCCCAAAAACCCTTTATTTCTAGCAGATTATTTAACAGCACTAGAAATCCCTAAATACCCCCCCCCCCAAAAAAAAATACTTTAGTATGCTTCAGTGCCTTGCCCTCAGCCTTTCTGGAAGGCAGATACCTCTGTATTCCTCATTTCCAATGGGTGGGTCCTTGCCAAATGGGAAAGACAGTGAATGTAGAGCATGTACTACCCCACTGCTCCTACAATAGTGGCATTCTCTTGCAATAGATCACAACAGTGTTAGTAAACTCCCCAGGGAGATCAGAACAGCTCTATATCTCCCTGATTCTCTCTGATCTTTCTTCAGAAACAACTCACAACATTGCAAAAATGTATATGAGGCCTTGGACCATATGCAAGCAAATGGTTAAGCCAGACAGAATGAGGAATTAATGACTGGCAATTTGATTTGGCACACCAGTCTATTTTTTCTCCCAGTCTGAAATAATGACTTTTAAAAGCCATTTCTGAATTTGGACCCTGTTGTATTCTGTGTGACCTTAACCCTGCATTACCACTCAGTCTTTTCCCATGTACTTATGTAGAGGTGGTGGATGGAGAAATCCTTTGAGCCACAGGCCATATGGTTCCCAGGGTTCCTGTGGTCCAAATTAGCATAAATGAAAAACTTTTTTTCTGTTTATTTCCTCTTGTTCATGAAAAAATTCCTCTGAGTCTCCTGAAGACTTCCCACAGGGTACTCTGAAAGTTCACCTACACCTACCCATCCCAGATCCACTTAGGGAAGCTTAGCATACTGCTTGTAGTAGTTCATGTCCAACTTTGTATCAATATTGGTTGCATATTACTTAGGCATATTTGCTCTGGTTGTTGGATCAGATCTTTGTGTCAAAGGCACCAGATTAGGGTTGTTCTTAGAGTTTTTCTTGTACCTTGATTCAAAACATTGTATAAAGCACACTCACTTTTTCATTTTTAATGCAAGTGTAGTCAGTTTTCCTCTAGGATACCTTAGAGACTCCCTATCAACTATGAAATATGATCTACTTCCTCAGGGAGTATAGCAAGGACTTCTGAGATTCTCATCTTTAGATGCTGAAAGAACAGTAAGGAAAATTCCAGTCTTAAAGCTTTCAATTGTGAGAAATAGTAGAACTTCAGGTTTATTAACCAGAGGGTGGTGATTAATTTATCTGTAGTTGTAATGGATTCTAAATATGAGGTGGTCTTTCTCCCATATTCTTGAAAATTTCTCTCATCTTCCTTTATAATATTGGATAAACATGCCTGTCAGGAACAGAATAAGATGTCCTTCCATTTATTCCCATTATGCATGGGCCATAGTGTCCACGTTGGCGGCAGCAGCACTTCGGGGAAAATCCCCGATAACGCTCGCTGCCGCCGCCAGTGCAGGTGCCTCCCAGCCCAGGGCTACAGAAGGCCTGCATTAAGCAAACGCGGGATCTTCAGTAGCTTCCTGGGTAAGCCACGGCTGCAGCGGGCCAGCACTGTGCATAATCGCCAGCGCCAGGCCTGCTGGCTTGCCCAGCCCCGACCCTGCGGTGTCCCTTAAGGAACACTGCATGCCCCTGCGGGCTCCGTGGAGCCATGGAGCTGGCAGGGGCGACCCCCTAGCCCCACCAGTGTGTGGAGGGGGCCTGGCCCCTCCCCACCTCCCCCACCCCCGCTGCTTCACTTACCTTGGCCTGTAGTGATCCAGCCCTCCTGGCCCCGGTGTAAAGTTCGCCAGCAAGGGGCACAAACATGCATGCGCGGCAGCTCCACGCATGCGAGTTTGTGTCGCTGGTGTGCCAGTGGCCGCGCCTGCCTCTTTCCCCCCCTCTCGCTGCGGGGGGGGGGAGGCAGGTGCGGCTGCTGGCGGCCCGGTACCATGGCCTTCACGGCCTGGTACCGGGCCGCAGACCGGGGGTTGAGGACCCCTGGCGTATAAGATGACCCCACCACTTGGAGGCATGTTTTTCAGGGGGGGAAAGTAGTCTTATACGCCAGCAAATACTGTAGATTAAAATGAACAGTATTTTAGTCTATCTCTAATGTTCCTGCTCTGCAGGAGAGATTTAACCATGTTTCATATGCTGTGAGACAAGAAAAAACACATACTGATGATTTGAACACTGCTAATACAGAGAATAAAGGGACTGAGTATTTCTATTCTTATTCAACAAGAACTGGTGTTCTGGCAATACTGTTTCTTAAAGGTCAGTGTCAGGTTGATTTAGTGCCAAGTAGTTGCAAAAAGGAGAAATCACTCACACACAAACATAAGTAAATGAACCATACATTGTTCAAGCACAAATCTGGGAATTTGCTATTGGGACTGTCCTTCCCCTAAATCTAAGCCCGAATAGCCATGAAGCTCTCACTAGGCAGCATTTTACCCCATGCATAGCTTGGCTTACTCTGCAGTGGAATTCTGGCCTCTATTATGAATTAATGTCATGCCCTAGATTTTGATGGTTAGTTGCATAATACTCCATATTGTTTAAAAAAAAACAGGATACAATTATGAGGCTATATATGTGCTAGTTTCAACTTTCTGGGTATTCTGGGTGTATGCTAACTGTTTTAGGAAATGCATTCCTCATTTTTAGAGTTACAGTATCCCCTTCTAGAGTTTCCCAATAATCAAGATATATAGTACTACATAGGGGCCAAATGTCATGGGTAGGTAATTAATTGAAAATTATTTGAGCCAGTATACTAGGGTCGCATATTTCCACTAAGTTAGATCTGTGTTTCATGGCCTTAAACATTGGGAGGTAATCTAATAATTTTAATAGCCCTATAAATCAATTAGTAAATTTTGGATGACTTTTTTGGACCATGAGAAATTTACTGGGGTGAAGGGTATTTCTTCCCCTTCCCCACTGCTCATTTCTCATTCAGCAGGTACAGTCACTGCTATGTCCTAAGAATATGACACCAGATTTCTCAGACTCCAGTTGTGGGGTTCAGATTAACCCCTGCCTCCTTCTGACACATCCTGCACAGAGCATCAGCATCCCTGTAGTTCCTTGCTCACCTCTTGGATTCTCTGGCTAAACCTAAAACATCCCCTCCCATGAGTAATGTATGTGCAATGGCTTATATTTGTGGGAATATTAAGAAAAACACATTTTCTCCTGGGGCTTGTTCTTTCTGGTCTGCACCTACTGCTCACTATTCAAAGTCCGGTGTCTCCTTACATCCTCATGAGCTTCTCCAGTGGAAGAGCCATTTCAGTTGAAGGACGGCATTCTGGGATACTGTTCAGTGTTCATCTTCCGTTCGCTGCCCTTTGTGTATGCATTCTGTCTCATAGGGATAAAGATAAATACAAATTTAGACACTGACAAAAATTATATAAATCCACAGTACGAATTTCTGCCACTACTATAATACTGTACAAAAATTATATTAGTCATAAAGGAAAAGACATTAGAAAGAGAGACCAACTTTTAAAATTATTTTTTGTATCAAAGACCACTGAAGAATAGATGTTTGCTTTCAATAAACACCAAAGTAGATGGTCCTAGTTTCTCATTTTGTTTGTTGAATTCACATTTAATGTCATATGTATGCCTATGTATATCATATGTATGACGGGGGGAATAACGCACATTTGGGGTGGAATGGCGGTGACTAAAATCACTGATAATGCACAGTGCCGGCTGCAACCGGCCGCAGATTCGGTGCATGCCGCCAAAAAAGCCGTGTTAGCGAATCGCGGAAGAAAGCGCAGCTTCCGGATGACCGGGGCGCAACCAGAAGCGGCGCCAGGGTCTCCGCGTGCATAATCGGTTACTCTGGGTTTCGCCGCTGTTGCATCCCATTGCGTCCCGTCCCATAAGTGGGTTGCTTCACTTCTTCCCCCTCCGCATTTTCCATGTGACTCGAAATCACTGTTTCTGCGGCCATAAATAATGGGCCTATGTGAAGACAGAAAATCAGAATATACATTTTGTTAATAATAATTTTGTCATTTAAATTAAAAGATGTAGTTTTCTCAGATATAAAATTATGAATGACCTTTCTAGGGTCAAAATGGTTATTTTGCTGAAAACAGCAGCTCTCTGTCACATTTGTTCTGCATACTTGAACAAATGTTTCTGTCTTCTGCCCCCACCCCCCACCCATGGGATTCAAAGAACTGGAATCCAGAAATGCACTTAGGTGAGTGACATCATGTCCTTGACAAGAGTGCTGAAATGCTACAGAAAGATTGGGGGAGACCAAGACATGGGGCTGCCATATTTTCCTGCAGCCCTGTGTCAAACAACTCAGTCTCACCATAATTGATGACTTACAAAAATTGCTTAATTTCACACTGCCGGGGGAGGGGGAGGGAGAGATTTTCTGGTTCTTTATGTGGCAGTATGCCTTTAATTAAGAAATAAAAGACAGGCCTAGTGGCTTATGTTGAACCTGAGGCCAAGGAAATTGCTTTTTCTTATTGTTCGTCTCATTTAATATTCCCAGGATCTGCCTGTCATTTGTGGTTAGGAGGATGCAGTGTCCTCCCCCACCATCCTTTTAGTTGGAGAGCACTTGTCCTCTTTGTTCTGCTTTGACATTGACACCATGTTTTGCTTCATTCCGAACACAAAAACATGAGTGCCCCGTGGTGCTCATACATTAGTGCAACCTACTCCACCTGAAATTAGCATTCCTCAGTGCCAGCTGGAATATTTATAACGGTCTAACTTTGACAAGTTAGGAAACAAAATCATTGCACAATGAGCATGCCAATGGAGGCTCATTGTATTAATTGCTATTCAGATCAGTGCTTAGCCTAATTATTATGTTTGTATAGCATGTTTGTTAAGTGGTTGCCTGATTGCTGTTCAGAAGATTGATTACTTGTTACATTTACCTTGTGGTTTCTGTGGGGGGAAACCATTACTTGCTGTTTCATCAATTCTGAACACGCTGAGGTTAGGAAAGGCAAGTGGGAATTGTATGTTTATCTCTTGGTGCAAGCACATGCCAACCTCACATTGCATTCAGTTCCTTAAATAAAGTGTGCTCACCTTTCTGTTCATCTGGGTTTGAGGCCTGATGTTTTGATGGGTAACTTGGGGACACTCTGTGAAGCATGTCCCCCAGTTCAGTGGTGTTCATTATTTCTCCTCTTGGCAACCTTTGCTCTCTTTGAACCAATACTGATATCTTCCCAGTCACAACTTTGCCATACCCTGCCAAAATATCTTGCTAGTCATTGGAGGGCCCATCAATCCTGGTGCTCAAATCACTCCCCCCCACCCCCACACACACTGTTTTCCAAAACTATTGGCGCTATTATGTTCTTAAAATAATAAGAACTACAGCATGGAAGCACTCTGCCTTCTTTATTTCTAAGATTTATTATACTTGCTGCTCGACCTCCTAAACTCCATATATTACATTTTTAGGTACATACCTATGTTGTTTTAAGTGTACATCAAAACATTTAAAGCGTGAGAGCGGTGCTCGCATTTACTATGTATATCTTGCAGCTATACTCACCAGGGAGCCTTAATTTGTAGAAGTTGCTGCATGGTTTTCCTTAGCATAATGTGCAAAATGGCATTTAAAGCCACTTCAGACTTTACCAGGAAACAGTGGCAGAGGATGTTCCAAATAAGGCACAGTAATCTATACAAACGCATACAATAATGATAAGAAGACAAGGGTATTGTTTTTGTTTGAGGAAAAAGTAATATGAAAACCCACTAAGTGTGAACTATTGATTACTGTTCCAGAATGCAAGGCTGGCTTAAGAGTTACAGGGTATATTCATGAGCCTTCCCTTTAGAATTTATTTGTTTTCTTACATATTGTTTTTGCCCCTTTTCTGATCTGCATTCATTTTTTGTACTTCAAGCACCGTGGGTGAAACATGTTATTTGAAAAGAAAACTGGCTCTATCCATCATAGTCAGTCACAAAGTCTTAGCAGACATCCAACAATCCAGAAACCATATCTTAACCCTTGATCTAACAAGTCTTTTTAGGAGAATATATTTTCTGCACACCTGCTGCATTTGCAGTTCCAGTCCTAAGCAGAGTTACGCACTCTGCATGGAAGTCAGTGAATCTAGAAGGGTATAACTGTGCCTAGAATTACATTGTTGGATATGCCAGACCCTCCTGCATTGCAGTGGCCACTTTTCAGCTGCCAGGTAAAAATTGTTTATTGTTTTCCACATTAAATAGAACTTTTATTTCTTTTAGGAAAGTAAATTTGCTGGGATTTGACAAATCTTGCCAGCACAGAGACACTCATGGGAGGTGATCATGACGACAGACATGCTTCAGCTGCCTGAAACAGATTACTTGTTTTCACCCCCCCCCCCAAATGGAAGTCCCTACGCAGAACAAATCAGTCCCTTGCAGTGACAGCCTATTTGTTCTGCAAGCAGAAATATGTCCCCGCAGACACCGATCTGGCTAGTGTTAAACCCTTGTGATTTTCTCTTGGATGCATACATTATGTAACACCAGAGGCCTAGTTTTTTTCCACTTTGTCTCACTCTTTACAGTACAGGCTTGGGGTAGTTTGAGTTGTTTCACACTGGAGAAACATTACAACCATGACTGTAACTGTCAGGCTGCTGGTTCTTGTTTAACCAGAAAGCCATAAATCTTCTTTAGCACACTGAATGACTGCCTTGCCCATTCTTTCTCCCCCTTTTTTCCCATGCTATTAGTTTTGGACATACTGAAGGGATCTTGGTCTAGCATGCAAGGCTTCAAGAAATAATGTATAGCCAGACTCCCTTAGGAACTGTTCATGTAGCCATCTCCATCCTCAGAACCTGATGACATCTTTCGCTGTCTCTTTTTGTCCAGGCATTTCAGGCATAAATGCCCACATGCACAATACCTAACAATGCATTTAGCCTTCTATTTATCTGATTCCCTCTGTGCCCCCTCTCCCTCTCAATTCTTCTACAAAGACCTGAGCACAAAATCATTGACGGCATGTTTGGTATAGTTGTTAGTGTTTCTCAACCTTTTTACCACAGAGAAACCCCTGAAACATTCTTCAGGCTTTGAGAAATCCCAGAAGTGCAATCATGCAGAATATGGTTGGGAAGCATAGTTGTGTACATGCCTACCTGGGGCACCTCCCCTTCCCACTTCCTCCATTGAGGGGGGCAGGTAATATGACCATATATGGTCATATCACCCAATAAATGTTTAACACATTTAAAAAATATATTAAAATTAATTAATTCTCACCCATTCAGGAAAGTCTTCCAGGGCCATCAGAATACCCATCAGAAAGCCTGCACTAAGATCTGGGATATTTGGATTCAGATTCTTCTACCATTGACATTTCCTGGTTCCTTAGCTAGATGGGGAAATTGTGCAAGAATGTGATTTGTCAACTTAATGGGTAGGTCTGCATGACTAAAAATGCCAAAAGCAATGCTAATCAGCTCTTTGGGGGCTGAGTTCAGTCTCTCAAACTGAATTCCTACCAGATAGTTGACCTTTGTGCATATGCTGTTAGAGTGGATAGGAAGAGCTGTATCTAGAACAAGATTGCTGAACTTGTAGTAGAAGTTGACATACCTTTTGCCTTATGGTTTCTTGATGAGCAGAAGCTAAAAACTCAATATGATGTTAAGAGCATAAGGATGAAGGAAGAGGAAGACAATGTCAAGTAGAATTGTCACAAGGTCTTAAAATTTTAATTATCTTCTTTATGATGATTTGAGTTCTTCACACCTGCTTTTCATGCTTCATATAATTATCAGCTCTCTATTTTAGTCCTTAGTGATACTGCCTACAATTATCACTATTATGTGTCACAGCAGTTCTGCTTTCCCCACCCCACCATTGACTTTGACCTGAAAGAACCTTCAGTACACTTCAGTACACTTTAGCCATTGATTGATTTTCTTAAAGTATCCTCATGTTTCAGTAGGAAATGTGAGTATAAGCCTTTTCTAAGAAGAGCACATAATACACTGTGTGCATACTCATTTCAGAACAAAATTCAGGTTGTTGGAAATATGTGCTAATTTAAAGGAAAAACAGGATGCTCAAAAAAAAAGCATCCCTGGAAGATTCCACCCACATTTTAATAATTCTTTATTCACCATCCTTTTCATGCACCATGTCCATGTGTGAGTGATCTGTAGGTGACGAAGAAACTGCATTAATTTGCAGACACTGTGCACAGAGAAAATAAATTCTGCTTTAAGAGCCAGTTTGCTCTAGTGGTTAGGAGTGTAGACTTCTAATCTGGCATGCCGGGTTCAATTCTGCACTCCTCCACATGCAACCAGCTGGGTGACCTTGGGCTTGCCACAGCACTGATAAAACTGTTCTGATATCAGGGCTCTCTCAGCCTCACCCACCTCACAGGGTGTCTGTTGTGGGGAGAGGAAAGGGAAGGCGACTATAAGCTGCTTTGAGCCTCCTTCAGGTAGAGAAAAGCGGCATATAAAAACCAACTCTTCTTCATCTTCTTAAACAAAATACTGAATCATGTGTAATCTTCATATACACCAACATTTTATACCTCCTGTAACTTGTACAAAATGGCTACAAATGTCCTAATTTGCACATACTGATCAAGAGTACTTTGAACTTAGTACAGAATCTGTTATTATTCAAGTTAATTGAATATGCTGAATTTGAAGAAGGAGAAGATGCTGTCAAGTTGCAGCTGATTTATGGGGATCCAACCTTGCAGTTTTCAATGCAAGAATCAAGTACTTGGAGGCTTCCGGGCCCGGAGGGAGCAAGAAGATTGGAGCTGAAAGTAAGACCTCCCCCTCTCACTATGAGATACAAAGGGGCAGTGGACTAAGGACCTCCAGTATGAACAAGGAGTCAATCCAAGCAGTGATCGCAGCATTGCAGAGCCATTTCCCCTCCCTCAACCCTCTGTTAAATACATCATGCACTAGCAGTACAATGGATGGGTGGGTGGAGGTGGCGGGGAGAGGCAGCTATGGCGAGGCATGGAGCAGCCTCCCTTCAGTTTTCTTGGTGTGGCTGCCACAGTCTCTGCCACCACCGCCTCGCAGTCTCCTCCACCGCCTCGCAGCCTTCGCCGCCGTCAAACAGCCTCTGCCACCACCTTGGAGCCCGCAGCTCCTGTGGTGCCACCTCGCCACACACACCTTGTTGCCGGGTTTTGGGGACAAGTTCTCCAGGGACCAGCCCAATCTGGGAGCAAAGCTGGCCACGCTCGTATTGGTTCATGGATCGGGTGTCCAGACACCCGGACAGAGCCCAGACAAAACTCCACCCATAGTGGCTCTTCTCAATTATATAAGAGCCACTGTGTGGTACAGATTAAGTGCATTTTTATATCATGGTGATCTTGAGGTTGTTTACAACATAGTTAAAATACATTAAACATTTTAATTTATTTGAGAATTAAAATATCAAATAAATGAAGGAATATAATTTTTAATATAACAAAAAACTGGATAGTTGAATATATATATATATATATATATAGTTGTTTTTTATACCCCACTTTTAACTAAAGGAGTCTCAAAGCGGCTTACAGTTGCTCTCCCTTCCTCTCTACACAACACATTCCCTATGAGATAGGTGGGGCTGAGAGAGCGCTGACAGAACTGCTCTGTGAACACAGCTGTTAACAGGACAGTGACTAGCCCAAGGTCACCCTGCTAGCTGCATGTGGAGGAGTGGGGAATCCAACCCAGCTCTCCAGATTAGAGGCTGCCACTTTTAACCACCATACCAAGCTGGATTCAACAACCCATACTTTTTATTTTTTAAAAAAATGTTTAAATAATTTTATTTAATTATTTATTTGATGTTAATTTTGTAACACAAAAGCTAGATTGAAAGAGACTTAAATGCCACCTTAAATTTTAAACCTATTATTTAAGCATTGTTCAGATGTAACTCTGTTTAGAGTTGCATTGTTATTTTATTTTTGGATTTTATAGTGCACAAGAGTCCAGCTATTCATTCAATTATTAAATACATTTTAATCCTGCTTTTCACTGAACAAGCTTAGGACAGCATGCATGATTCCATCCGCCATTTTATCCTCACAATAACTTTGCAAAGTATGTTACACTTCACCCAGAGTAGTTCATGGCAAGCAGAGATTTGGTGTCTTTCCGGGCTTGTCTGACCACTATATGATTCTGACATAGGTATAACATAAAACAAACAAATTATCTGAATAATAGCTGCCTCAAAACTAATTTTTTCTGTTTCATAAAAGTGTTTTAGCTTTTCTTTTCTTTTTCGAGCATACAAAATACTTAGTTTTGAAAAAGTTTTAGTTTGGCCTGTTTCAGTGTGTGCAGTCTGGAAAATGTTTGGAAGAATTTAGGATTCCCACAGGATAAATTTGGTCTGTATTTCAGTAATGTAAAACTCCAAAACCAAGGAAGTGATTCAACAGATTACTTAGAAGTTAACAGTTAACAGTTATGATAACAAAACATTTTGTCAAATGTACTTATTGGCACATCCACAGTTATGGACACAACCATGTCCATAGTTCCAACAGTGCTGAATACATTGCCACAGAGGCAAATACAGGTTGTTGTTTTTAAAAACATCAGAGATTGCGTTTTTCTTTTCAAGGCATTTTCCTCCATGATATCTGTTACTTTTGCTGCAACAGCTTGCTGTCTTGAGATGAAAGGAGTAATGGAATGTGACATATTTGTGTGGGGGGGGGTTGTGTTTTTTTTTTTACTTGGGGCAAAAGTAGTCTAGGCACTTGGGGCTAACTGCTTTTTCTGTGGATCAAAACATATTAGAAATCAGTCAGTCACTTTGCTTCAGGTTCGCTTTTTCAAATAATCTCTGCACCTGAGCTACATGTGTCTGAAAGGTTATAATGTAGCCATGGCTCAGCCTGCCCTCAGTGATGTCTCCGCATATCAGCATTTGTCAGCCCTACATTAATAGGTTTGGAACCCCTCTGCATAACATGAGGACCTTCTGAGGTCCTCTGGTTCTGTTGTGTGTGTAAACTGCCATAAAGTCACTTATGACATATGACAATCCTATGAATTAATGACTCTGAAATGCCCTATCATTAATGGCCTTGCTCAGATTTCAAATACTGAGGCCTGTGGCTTCCTTGATTAAGTCAATCAATTTCATGTATGGTCTTCCTCATTTCCTGCTGTCATCAACTTGTCCTATAATTATTGTCTTTTTCAATAGCCTCGGTGTACTTGTTTAGCTTCTAAAGAGAATTCAGGCTTGATTTGATCTAGAACCCACTTATTTGTCATTTTAGCAGTCCACAGTGTCTGTAATACTGTAACCCTACAAACCCTAATCACAATTTTTCCTATCAGTGTTGTTCATTATCCAATATTAAATAATACCACAGTATGAATAATCTTGATTTTGGTTGCCAGTGACATATCCTTACACTACTAGCTCCTTTATGAGTTTCATTCCCAGCTTCAATCTCCTACTTATTTCTTGGTTGCAGTCTCCATTTTGATTGATGTCAAAACCAAGGAATAGAAAACTTTGAATAATTTCAGTTTCTCATTGTCACCTCAGAAGTTCAATAGTCTAATAGTTGCTGCAGTCTTTGACGTCTCTTTTTGTAGAATTGGAATATGGATGGAATATAGAGTGATGGTTTCCATTCTGGAAGCCCTTTCAGGGCCATCAAGAAACACCAGGGTTTCATGTTGTAAATAAAGACCTGTTGTAAATAAATGAGCCTGGAAACACATGGGGGAGGGTAATGCAATTGAAATAAGGTAGGTGAGACGTGCCTATTGTGCCCAGCCCTACTAGCATTCCAACCACCATGTTCCATACCAGTGACACACTGTGTTCAAAGATAGGCATATGTTCTATACCAGCCCATGAGTTCATAGTATTGACACAATTTAAATATCCGGAGAGGAGCAAAGCATGAAGCTGCTTAAAATAATAAAGTAGCATTATTAAGAAGATAAACAAATTTTGTATAGAAAGAAGAGTCCTACCTGCTCTGTTGTCTTCATTTAGCCTGTTCTGGAGGCAAGCAGGGAAGAATAGTGCTCAAAGGAGCAGGAAGTTTCCAAAAGTGCCCATCAAGGCTTCGGAGGAGACTATTTGAAAGTTCTAACAATGCTAAATGCGCATCTCTGATGCCTCCTGTAGCATCTTCTTCAGGAAAGGACAGAAAGAAGCAAGGAAATATACATTACAGAAAGGAAGGGTGGTATTCACCTGCTTGTTTTTACAGCTATTCATTTTTAAGAAACTACTGCTTTATTAAACATTGTTCATGTTCATGGATCTGGTCCTTCCTCTGAGGTGAATTAAAATAAACTGTTAGACTGCTTTTCTTAAAAAGCATTCAGGAGCTATATTCCCTCTAATTTCCCCCACCCGTATTGAGTGGAGCAATTCACATCCTGCGTGGACTGTAACTGCTGTTATCTTAAAATGGGCAAAGGGCAGTCCAGAACCCTGGACAGATTGCTGCTGAGCAGGGCTTCCCGTGTTAATGAGCGGCCACACGCACACAGCTTAAAGAGAACACTGCTTGGGAGCACACACGTATATATGTTGTCCTGGGTGAAAATCCCCATATAAATAGGTCATGCCTCAGAGCAGGAAGGAGAAACGCACTGATGTACTCTTTATTACTGACAAGTAAAAGAAAGTAAAAGCTGCTGGTTTCTATCAACTGGAGGAGTATGGAACAATAAATTTGTAGTCTCACAAGAGTGGCAGACAGTGTAGATCAATACTTCTCCCTCTGAGGAATCAGTGGCTCAGTCAGAGGCGCACCTGTAAAAGATATTTGCCAAGGCCGTACATAAACAAGGAGGCGGTTTCTGGAGCTCTGTGCAGCTGGCTCACCCAGCACTTTGGATCTAGTTGTCATATTAGGGATGTAAATTTAGTTGAATCAATCAGCAGTTAAAACTGTTTTTAAAATGTATCATTTAAGCCCTTGCAAGCTAATAATCTAGCCTACATACACTTATTTTTGTTAAGAAAATCTGCTAACAGGCTCTGGTGTCTTACACACAGGCAATTAACAGGATTAGAAGATGCTGTGTCCACAGGCACAGATGATCCTGGAATGCATGAGGAACTCTTTCAGTTTGTCAGGCCATGAAAAACATGTCAACATTTACAAAAACAGATAAGAGGCAAACAAAGCCTTATTGTTGGATTGTTTAAACATTTAATGTTTTACATCTCTCTATCATAGGAATGCTTCCTGTCCATATTTTCTGCAAATGAACAAAAATACTAAACAAAAATCAATGCCCGTATTTATACTTTGCTTGAACAAAGACTGAATAAAGCTGCCTTGGCCCAAGCATAGCACTGGCTAATGCTATGAGCACTGTTTCAGAACCCAGAGCCATTCCGCACAACTTAAATGTAGCAGAAGTCTTACCTTTGGGAAACGCTACAAATTCAACGTTCCGCATGACGTCGCACCCAATCTGCAACACTCCCGCAAAAAGCACTTAGTTGTAGCGCTTTTCGGGGAATCGGGGAAAGTGGATTCCCCCTGAAAAAAAACGCTAAACTTCTGCGCACAAGCTGCAACAAACCAGCGAAAGACATGTGCGTTCTCAGTGTAGTGGTAGAAAGAAAGTCCCTCCCCCGCTCTTGCCCCAGACTTCCAGAGAACTGATCGCCATTATTTTTCCTTAGACCGGCGAAATCAACGAACCAGCGAGGCTTCACTGGCTAAAGTCCCTCCACAGAAGTGATTTAAAGTAAAACAAAGCTCCCTAAGTTCCCAAGCACAACACAGCCCCCTGTTTGGCAGTGCCTGTAATTTCAGCCACAAATCACGCCCGTGGGGGGGGGGATTTCTTTTTCTACTTGAGGAGCATGTAAACGATTAATCGCCAGCTCCTACGCCAGCAAAAAGTTCTTGCAACGATTTAACACAGATTCATTGCAACGGGTGTGTTTGGTTTTTTAAAAAACAGTTCTTAAAGGGAAAGGGTTTTTTCGGGAGCACGAACACAACAGCCCATTGGCTGTTCCGTTTGATTGATGGCCAGGGGCGGGAAGAGGCGCAGAAAAAATTGCTTCCTTTGTTGCAATTCCAGCGAGACTGGAAACCTGTGGGAAATGAATGAAACTCTACTGGGACTTCTATATTCCACTAAAAAAAAGGTATGCGGAATGATGAAATTCCACTATTTAATATAGCGTTTCTGCATTCTGTGAACAATTGGCAACATTGGTCCTTGTGCAGAATGGCCCCCAGAAACCACATCTGGCTGTAGGTGGCATGTTTTAGAGTAGGGTTCCCCAACCTTTCTGAGCTGGTGGGCACACCTATAAAATGACTGCTGCAAGAGGCGGAACAAACCACAAAACAACAGGGAGCCAGGGAGCTCTAATAGTAACTCTTCAGTGTTTTTAGCAGGATGGCTTTTAAAACAAACACAAGTATTTTTATACTTCTTTGTATAGGAACAACTTACCTTCAGCCACGCAGTGAAGATGCTTTTATTGTGGTAGCTGCTGCAGCAGAAGTGTTTAAAATATCTGCTCAGTCAATCAGATCTCAAGTTGCCTGTCAGCATTTCTGCACGGCAAAAGCCTTACCCCTTCCTAAAAATACTTGGCAGGTACCAGGAAATATGTTGGTGGGCACCAGTGGAACCCGTGGGTACCACAATGAGGACCTCTGTTTTAGACTTACTTTAATGAGAGGCAGCTACACCCTTTTTTATACAGGACAAAAGTTGATAGCAAAGAATGCCACTCAGACACACCCAGGGAGGTGAACTTGGCTCCCACTCTCTCAACTTTTAGGAGGCAGCTATAGACTTAGATGGGTCTTTTGCAGTTCAGGATTGCGCTGTTAGTGGCAGAGCACATAGTTTGTTTGAACTAGATCCTAGGTTCAATCCTTGCCATCTCCAGTTAGAAAATGTTCAGTAGCAGTCATCTGGCGAGATCTCTACTCTGAAGACCCTGGAGAATTGATGTCAATCACATGGTAAATTGAAAGGTAATGAGAGGATGTTAGCTTCTATTTTGGAAATCCAAATAGGCTTGGTTATAATATAGCTTCATGTATAATTTTGATTTTAGTTTCAGCCTTACAGATTGAATTAAGAGATGTGATTTTCTTTTCAGGAAACATTAGTCCATATTTCAAAACATGCAAATATGCTGAACCATTCATCACATACTCTAATAAGAAATCATTAATTTACCTTACAGCAACAGCTGGAGCAACCTCACGTGACATTCCATACTTCATTGTGAGTCATTAAAATAATATTTATTTTGGCCTTAAGACAAACCAAGAAAAGGCAATGTGATTTAATACACTATATGATCCCAAAGTATGCATGATTGTTATGGTGCACAGGGCAAAATGCACTAGCGTATCTACTACTGTAGTTAGCACTGGTGTCAAATCTCTGATATAACGTTTTAGTCCTGCAGCTAATTGTACTTGAAATAAGTAAGCACTTGTGATGACCCTGCTCTGCTAGTGGGATGACCCTGACAGACACTGCAACCTAACAACTGCTGGTGTCATGGATATCGAAGCCGGATCCTGTTCTTTAGTCATTGACAAGACCCTGAGCAAGCAGACATGAAGAAATGTGCTGTGTTAACAGTTGCCAGCTTATTGCTGTGTATGCATTTGACACAAAATAGGCAACATTATTAATTATTGTTAAGAATAATTTCTATTGACATTGACCAATATTAACGTTATTATTCATTATTTCTGCAAATGTTATTAATTTAGTGGTGGGGGGGAGTCAACAGCAATTTTGTGCAGAATAGGGATAAATCTTTCAAATCTACCTAGTCATAACAAAATTTGGTAATACCCTCAGCCACAAAGAAAAGCTGGAGAAACCAGCCCGTTACATAGGAAGAAGAGTTGGTTCTTATATGCTGCTTTCGGCCCATTATGCACGGCCGCCGAAACGGCGATTTCGGGTCACATGGAAAACGCGGAGGGGAAAGACGCGACGCATACCGGTTATACATGGGGCGGGGCGCGACGGTGGCAAAACCCAGAGTAACCGATTATGCACGTGCCGATCCGGGCGCCGCTTCTGGTTGCGCCCCGCTCACCCGGAAGCTGCGCTTTCTTCCGCGTTTCACTGACGCGGCTTTTTCGGCGGCATGCACCGAAGCTGCAGCCGGTTGCAGCCGGCTCCATGCGTTATCCGTGATTTTAGTCGCCGCCATTCCACCCCGAATGTGCGCTAAAACCCCCGTGCATAATGGGTCTTCCTCTTCCCAAAGGAGTCTCAAAGCGGCTTACATTTGCCTTTCCTTTCCTCTCCTCACAACAGACAACATGTGTGGTTGGTGGGGCTGAGAAAGCCCTGATGTTACTGCTCTGTCAGAACAGTTTGATCAGGGCTATGGCGAACCCAAGGTCACACAGCTGGCTGCATGTGGGGGAGCGCGGAATCAAACCCAGTTCGCCAGATTAGAAGTCCTAACCACTACACCAAGCTGGCTCATATATAGAGCCCAAGGTTACTCCCCTCTCCCATGGAAGACCCTTTCCTTCTCAATTCAAATTCTATCAGCTGCTATTGGTACCACATGGGAAATTGTACAGTACCAGTTCCCTTTGCAGGACCCAATTTCTATCAGAAACATGGAAAATAACTAAATCCCCCTCACACACATCATGGTCTCAATCTGAATTCCCCTTCCCATGGCATTAAAACACATCTGTGTGAGCTCCTCATCACAGATCTCGAGGGCTGCCAAGAAGCATCAAGGGTCTGCCAGACTGAGAACCAGTTTGGACCTCTATTCATTCCACATTTGAGGCCCCCTCACTCAAGTACTTGATTAGAACAGGTAAGCTATGCTGCTATGGTCTTCTAAAGGCACATTGCTTTACTCCATGGGTATCCTTAGTGATGCTGGGCTTCTGGTGTTTTGCATCCCTAATCCCACTTTCTCAGCAGCCCTGTAGATTTTCTGTGTTACATGAAATTATAATAAGTATAAAGAGATAAAATTTCTCACTTGTGCCAAAATAGAATGTGCTTTGGGGATCTAAAGATACATTGAAATTGCACATTTCTTCTGAGACCCTTTATGGAGTCATATGGGTAGCTGTATTTGTCTGAAGTAACTGAACAATGTAGCACTTTAAGACCAAGAAGATTCTGGGTGTATGTTTTTTACCCAAACTCCAGCATACTTGATAAATACCATACAGCTGTTGGTTAAAGTTCTAAAAAGACTGGACTTTTCAGTTTAGAGAAAAAGATGATTATGAGGAAGCTAGTTTATAAAATTTATAAAGTTATTCATGGAGCAGAGAGAGTGGACAGAGGTAGCCTTTTCTATATTTTCTCTCTTATAATCCTAGATCTTTGGAGCACTCAGTGGAGTTTATGGACAATATATTTAGGATGGACAAAAGAAAATTCTTCCATACTTAACTAGTGATTAAAATGTGGATTTCTTTTTGCTGAAGGATGTTAGTGATGGCTACAAGCATAGATGGCTTTAAAATGGGAATTCAATAAATTCATGGAGGATAGGTCCATCAGGAGTTGGTAACAATGGTGACTACTGGAAGCCTCTCCAGTCAGAGGCAGTAAAACTACTGAATATTAGTGCTAGGAGGTAACTTCTGAAGAAGGCCTTGCCCTCCGCGCAAGACAGGATGCTGGACTAGAGAGACTAGTGGTCTTGTCCAGCAGGGTTGTTATCACATTCTCCAGTGAAGGAGAGTCCATTATTCCCTGTGGCAGTCTGTTCGACTGTTGAGCAGCTCTTATTATTAGGAAATTCTTCTAATATTTAACCATAATCTGCTTTGTAATTTCCATCCATTAGTCCTTCCTTTTTAAGGGAGAGAGAACAAGTGTTCTCTTTTATATGTCAAAACTTCTAAGCCAGGAATCATATTTCTCCACGGTCTTCTCTTCTCCAGGTTAAATATACCCAGATCCTCCAGTCTTTCCTCATACAGCTTGGTTTCCAGAACCCTCAACAATCGAGTTAGTCTCCTGTGGATGCACTCTAGTTTGCTGTAGTATTGGTGAACAGAATTGGATTTGGTAGATTTAGGTAGTCAGCGGGCTCGGGGCGGTTTACAATAATATGAAAGATAAAAACATTGTCAAATCATAGTATAAAACCCAACCTCTCTCATCTCCTCGCCCACTTCAGTCTCATCCGCTGGCTAATCGTATTGGAGCCAAGGAGAGGAGGGAGGCCCATATGATTTCAGGCTGCCATGCTTGATCAGTGAAGGATAGAGAGGAACTTCTTGCAATTTGTATACTGTGTTTCCATTTCCAACTTGCGCACTCTCTCTCTCTGTCTGTCTGTCTCTCTCCTCCTCCTTCTTCCCAGCTGCCTGACTAGTCCTGAGGCACTGATCCCCACTGTGCAAGCTCTAGGCTTTTATCCCTCCTGGAGAGGTGTTACCAGCTGAGACCTGTACAGGCACATAGACACTCCAGGTATCTTTGCTAAGCCAGGGAATTCTGCGAGAAATGTGAACAAATACAAGAGAAGCTGGTGCTGAGTTCTGTGGCAGTAAGACAGACTGTTATTTTGGAAAAGAAAAAAATCCAGTTCCGCATAATATCAGCAATTCTAATTGCGGTGTTTGACATTCAGGGCTAATCCACCAGTTTGCAGCTTATTAAAAAATGGCAATAAACACATTGATAGCAATAGGGGAGGTCAGAAATCATCAGGAGTAATGCTGCTGTTAGGTAGCAAAGATAAAATTATGGTTATAGAAGGAATGTGGGTTTTGTATGAAATCCACAGGTATGGAATCAATAATACTCGAGAGAACAATGAATACTGCCTACAGATGCAGATGGTCCCAGCAGCACCGATCCCTCTGCAGAAAAAAGCCCCTTTTAAATAAATCATCTTTTATTTCTTCTCTAGCTGTGCAGATTCTCTCCCCCTATGGAATCAGGAACAGAATTAACTGCTGAGAATCATAAATGTCAGTCTCGAAGCAAAAATGAAGCAGTTTAGATTTTGTTCCCAGCCCAGCCACAGTGTAATGGTGGGCAAAATATTCCAGTTATCAGTGTGCTTTAGTTTGGCTTTAAAATGCAGGGGAAATAGTGCTTGCCATCCTTTGGGGGTTGGGAGAACCCAATGAATACAGGTGTGGGAGAATAATGCACCTGTGTCCCTAAGTATTGTTGCCAGGATCTGGAAACTAATTACCTGCCATTTGCTGTGAATGGCATAGGAGTGCTCATGATTTTAAGGGTCTGCTTGCAAGGTTCTCCGGTCTAGGTTACACATCATGTATACATAAAGATGTCCCACACTATATCAGACTATATTAGTCCATCAAGGTCAGTACTAGCTACTCAGGATGGCAGCAGCTCTCCTGGGCTTCAGATTTTTGACTTAGCCTGCTTCTTTTAACTGGAGATGGCAGGCATAGAGCATAGAGCCTGAACAGAAGTTCTGCCTGCCAAGCAGATGCTCTACCACAGAGCCACGCACCCCATGAACTCCCTGCCCAAAAGCACCCCATTGCCTTTGGGCAATATTAGTCATGTCTCTATTCCAAAGCATCCTCAGGGCCGGGAGTTTTGCAGCAGAGAGCAGGAAGACATGCTACTTAACCATTCTGTCACCCATTGTTTTTCACCTGCAATGCTTGCTCCTTGCCTCATTTACTCCTGGGTTCTTAAGCCTGTTTGTCTTGCAAACAAACTTCTGGAGCTTCAAAGGGGATTAAATAACTTGGGGTGCTATTGGCATTTGTACTATATCCTGCTAGCAAATTACAAGTATGTATTTATTGCCGCATATCAGGTTCCTGTTTTTCAGGACCCAGAGGGTTCTGAAATTCCCCTAAGGTTATATAGATCATCTGTTCTCTTTTTCCTTCTACTCCTTATCACTACTACTTATTTCTTTGCCAATTATTAGGAGTACACAAAAAATTGTATAAAATTTATAACCCACCTTTAAAAAAAAATTGTCAAAATGGTGAACTATATTTGAGAGCAGGTAAAACAACACACACAAATCCTAAGTAAAAGGATTTCTTTTTTAAAGAGCAATCACAAGATTTCAGAAGTTCAATGTTTCCCTCACTGGACAGATTTGTGGGAATTTTCTGTTTTAAAATGGTTCTTTATCCGGCATTAAACCTATGATCTCATCAACCACAATTAAAATTGCATATACGGGTAATGAACTATCAGACAGAGTAATATATACTTTCTTTTATCTATCATGGTACATGTTTCACCTCATGGGAAATGATTTATTCTCTCTCTTTGTCCCCGTTGTCTGAGATCTCCTCCCTTCCCGTTTTGTGGGAACAATTTCTGCAGTTACATGATGCTGACACTCTTTCCCTTACTTTCCCAAATATCTGCTGCAGTGGTATGAAAGTAACAGATAGAGGTCAACAGAGACTACCCATGTATCTCTTTGTATCTTCCTCTTTAAAATAAAACAAAAAGAAAGGGAATCAGACCAAAGGAGGCTATAAATGTTCAAACAGTTCCTTGTAGTAGTATTATTAAGAAATATATGATTTGGCATTTAGTTTGTATCCTAAGTGTTCTCTAATGCTGATCCCTCCACTAATCATGGGATCTGACGTATCTCTCACAGGAGTTTCTTTTGCTTTTGTTTGTGTGGCAGGGGAAATGTTCTGGGACCTCAGTAAGGATGCTTACACCAAACTATTTGGCAATAAATTGGCCACAGCCTTCTTAAAAGGAACGTAAGTACAACATAGGTGATCCAGCTGTCTTGTGGCCAGCCAACTGCACGGAAGTCTCTTTCCAGCAGTCCCCTGTTGGAGGGGTAACAGATACAGATCAACAGAGACTACCCACATGTAGCCTTATACCCTTCTCTGATGCTGATCCCTCCACTGATTAGGGAATCTGAGGTATCACAGGAGTTTCTTCTGCTTTTGGTTAATATGTGCCCAGTTACTGTCAAGAGGTGATGGGTTTGGGTTACATAAGCCAAGTGCGCATTGAATCAAAAGCTATCTGCTGGCATCTGGCTTTGGCATTATTTCCCAATAGCTGTAGCTGATGTTCTGTATTATCTTTGGCAATGCTTCTCTTTCTGTGATGAAGAAGCAAGAATGCTATGTGTTCCATCAGAGAAATAAGTAGGTGTTCTTTGCTGCACCAAAATCACAAAGGCAGCAAGTCATACAAATTCCCTGTCTTCTTTTGAAGAAGAAGGATCATGTAAATTGCATGCCTCTAAGCATCAAGTTTCTATTGGTGGACAAGTGATGTCCACCAAAAAGTTGGGGGGGGGGGCTCTCAGTAGCAACATAATAATTAAGTCTGTATCTCTGGCCCTCTTTACATCAGAGTGAGACTCGGGGCCACATTAAACAATACATTTTTTTGACAATTCAGATTTGAGAGTTGGAGTTGTATGTGCTCAATATTCTACATGCTATCCAAAAAGTATGCAAATAACTCCTTTTGGTGGAAGTTTCTGTTGAAGAAAATGGTGTAAAGTGAAAGCAGGAAATCCTCCATGCGAACACGCACACACATCACAGTTCTGAGCCAAACTGAATTTCTACTAGTTTTTAAAACTCCCCTGCAGCTACTATGTGGCTGTGGGAAAACAAAGTTAGGGTCAGAAATCATAATGTATAGGGTAGACCTCATACATGTCTTTCTTAGTGCAGTGTTTCCTGTACACTGTTCCCGTGAGACGTATCAAGTCCATATCTTGAAGAGGAAAAGGATTTACTTTTCTTATTTCCATTCTTTAATCTGTAACATTTTCCAACAGTTTGATCACTCTGTAAGCAGTAATTGCCTACAGCATGCCGTCTAGGGGGCTATGGTGGGTGGTGAGGTCATATACCCATAGTAAATATGGAAAGTTTAAGCATCCCATCAACCATGAGCAGTTGCAAGAACTGAATTAGGTGATGGGGCAAAGATTCCCAGTAATTGGGAGAGTGTCTAAAAGCTTTTCTGTTTACATTTATTTGCCTCATACTTTCAAATGAAATATGTGATATAAACGCTAAATTTTATTATTATCTAACAGTCTCATTTATGGATGACCCAGAATAAGAAAGATCCTTAAGATGGGAGGAGGGATGTTTATTCTATCTTAGCCCAGCAACATCTTTGTGTGGCTGAATAAAATGTTCTTTCATTATTAATGCAGCAGTGTGCTTATGAACTGGATGTACTCCACTGAAGATAGCTTGCAGAGGGCATTGGAAAGGGTCACTGTTATAGCAATAATGAAAATTGTTTTTCTGGGCTGAATTAAAAAAAATTGAAGTGAGTATGTGTGTGCATTTATACGTCTGGGTTTTTTTTCCCCTGTGAGTTTTGACAGTCAAAAGATGCTTCATTGTTGCTATCACTTTCCTAGCTGCTTTAAAAAAATCTTACAATATTGTAGAATATTACAATACGCAAGAACCATCCCATAAAAAGTTAGTAAATTAAAGCTGACATTGGTTTTTCACAGTCAACTATTAATGAACACCATGGAGGATTGCTTGTCTCTCTGTACATTGTCATTCTGAAATTTATATTGAGTATCCCTAAGATTATGCTGAACTGATGATATGTGTGTATTAGCTTGAGCTTTGCATCTGGGCAAGCAAATAAGATGTTATATATTGGTGGAAGTAAGAAATAGAAAATCAATGGGCGTCTCTTGCTTCCTTGAGATGAATATTTAAGCCAAACGTATATTTCATAAACATCATGAGTTTTCCCCCCAATGTTCAGAGTTGATTGGACTCATTGACTGCAGACAATCCCAGATGAATGTATCATACTATCACCATCTGATATGATGCATTTTGACATGTCAGAATGGGCTTTATGACTGCTCAGATACTCCAATAAGCAAGCCTTAAATGCCAAATCATATTTCTTAATAATACTACTACAAGGAACTGTTTGAACATTTATAGCCTCCTTTGGTCTGATTCCCTTTCTTTTTGATTTATTTTAAAAGAGGAAGCTACTGATTAGCTCAGTCAGCCTCCAATCCATATGCCTGACAGCATAGGTGCGTTTTGAGAAACCTTGTTGTGTCATGAGCAATCAGATAGTTAAATAATTAACATGTGAGACTCAGGCTGTCCGCCTGGGAACAAAGTCTCCTATGAGGACTGATTTCTTGAAGGAACAGTTAACTGTATTGACCATCAGTGCTCAAGACAGATTACCTGACCTTTGAGGGTGTATTGAAGTGGAAAATCACCAGGTGCTTCCATTATTTCATTTTTCTAGAAATTCATAAAATCTAACAAACTTGAAATACAGATAATATAACATAGTATAATGTACCTGCCCTACGTTATAGACATACAAATATGCCATTTGTCATTTATTTTTCCTTTTATATGTTGGCACTGTGAGCCTTGTCATTTCATCCATTTTTCTTGGTGCTGGTACTTCTGATTTATTTTCCCCCTTTTGCAGCATTTTTATGCCATGTGTATTGCATTTGTATGCTTCATGCTATTTAAGCATCATTTTTATGCAATTTAAACAGATCTGCCAGATCAGTTCCACAATATTTCTGGTAAGGCCTAGGTCTGGTCTCAGGGCTTAAGTGCCACACAGCGCTTAGCACCCACTCAAGGCAGCTGTCCTGCCTGAGTGCTTCCTCCTCCAGCCAGCTTGCCTGACTGTCCAGCAGCCAGCCAATCACCTTCTTTCCCCCACCCCTGACCACCCCCTCCTCCTTCCACTTCCCACTGAGGCTTGGAGGCTGCAGATCCCTACCGTATGATAGCTGCCCCTGTTGGTGAGTTCCATAAGAGATGCCTGCAGCCTTTCCAGGGCTGATTCTGCACTTACTTTGTTTTTTTCGGTGTGGATCCTGCTGAATTCAGATCGATTTGAACTCGGGTCTTCCTCTTTCCCCCACTTCCCCACTGAAACAGAAAAGTGTTCTGCACTTGATTGGGAAAACTCAGAAGGGGAAGGGAGCCAAGCCCAGACAGAGCCTATTTCTTTCTTTCTTTTCTTGAATTGGGGGGGGGGGGGCTTGAAGACAACAGAGAAGGAGAAAAAAAAAACCACGAGGCAAATCTCTATCCACAGAAGTAAGGGCTTCTGCAGCTTCTACAGAAAGAAAATTAGGGCTTCCTCTTTTTTAAAAAAACCTAACAGTCTTGGCTGGCTTCAAAGGTTTGGCCAATCAGAGCTTCTGTATCATGGTGTCAGCTGGCCAATCAGAACTGCTCTACCACGGAGTCAGCTGGCCAATCAGAACTGCTCTACCACGGAGGGAGTGCTTTCTCATGTTTTCTGAACTGCAATATTTCAATGTTGAGGATTAAAAGGACTCCTGGATATGGCGAAGAAATGGTAGGGTGACTCTGGATCAATCCAGAGGTGCAGAGGGAAAATTAAAATCGCCCAAAATCCAAACAGAAATTGCATTCTGTGTAGAGGACAGGGACTGAATCGATCTGGGGTTGGAATAAAAGCTCCGTGCAGTTTACACCCAGGTCTTGGGGGGAGGATGAGGCTGTCTGCAGAGTTCTTCCACTCCACACACACACACCCCTAATCTAGCACACTTTGTATTCCTGAATACAATGGGATCGGCCCCTAATGCTGTATATATTGTATATTTGTATCATGAATGCATATTATACAGATTGTACATATAATTTATCTGCTGTTGATATATGTATTATGCCAATTTATTGATCCACACATAATATTTACATTGTATGAAGAAAACTCAGAGTAAGGGGACTAAAAAGCATTAAAAAATTTAAATTCACAGAAGGAGATACAAAACCAGACATTTTCCAGGTTGAAAGAGCAGAAAAATTCAAAAGCAGCATATCTAGTTCTTAACAAGGCCCCATCTATGGATACTTAAATCCAGAAGATAGAGACCTGCACAAGCACAAGTTTGCAGAGAAATATTTTTAAAAACCCTTATATATAGGTGGTTAAAACCCCACAAAATAAAAGAAACAGTGCCCGTATCCTCAAAGGAATAAATGCCATCTGAGATCTCAGTAGCCATTGTGGGGCTAGACAGCCACAACAATACTGCCAGCCTTAGTTTCTGTCAGTAAAAGGAAGAGGCAGGAGCCTTTTTAGGACTGTTGTGGTAGTCCCTTCTTCTCTCCCCTGGAGGGGGAATTCTTCAGGGATAGCAGCAAACATCAAGCAAATTGCTTCCCATGCATTTGTGCAAATTGCTGTTATACAGTTATTACAACTCATTGAGATATAGTGGTAACAACCAGACAACTTGATGCAACACAGCTAGCCTGGGCTCAGCAACAGCCTCCACTCATGGAACTTGACCAGCAGTAGGTGACTTGCTATTTAATGACTTTTCAACTTGTCCAGATGGTTCCCAGGGAGATGCAGCTGGGAATGCACAGGAAGGAAAACTTGGAGCAAGAGTGGTACGGTGATTCGAATGGTAGACTAGGATCTGGGAAAACCAGATTCAAATCCCCACTTTGCATGGAAGCTTGCCATGGAGTCTTGTCCTCCTTACTTTGCAATGGAAGTCCTCTCTCAGTGGAATCTACCTCACATGATTGTTGTGAGGATAAAATGAAGATGAGAATGATGTAAGTGGCTTTGGATCCCCCCTGAAGAGAAAGATGGGGTGTAAATATATTAAATTAAATTAAATAATAATAATAAAGCTGAAAATCAGGTGGAGTGGGGGGCAGGCAGTTAAAGGAAAGGTTGGTTGGTGAGTGAGAAGAAGAAACTTAATCTAGGAAACGGTAGAGAATATGAGAACTACCAGGAGGAAAATCAAAAGAAATCCTATAGGGAAGGGGATACAAGGGTAAATGAACTGACCCCTGGAAGTATTTGCAGGGTCTCTACTTCTCATCCCTAAATTCAGCACAGGTCTCCCTAGTAATCATATCAATTTACACCACTTTGGTGTAGTGGTATGGAGTGCGGACTTCTAATCTGGCATGCCAGGTTCGATTCTGCACTCCCCCACATGCAGCCAGCTGGGTGACCTTGGGCTCACCACGGCACTGATAAGTGTTCTGACCGAGCAGTGATATCAGGGCTCTCTTAGCCTCACCCACCCCACAGGGTGTCTTTGAGCCTCCTTCGGGAAGAGAAAAGCGGCATATAAGAACCAACTCTTCTTCTTCTTCTTCTTCTTCTTCTTCTTCTTCTTCTTCTTCTTCTTCTTCTTCTTCTTCTTCTTCTTCTTCTTCTGCTCTGCGTTTGTTCTCAGTTATCTTGAGTACTATTCTCTGTGTTTATGAAAAGAGGCATCTATGTGATTATCTAAAGACCTTAATTCTCTTGGACTAATCTCCCTTGAATCCTTCTTGAGTCCCAAGAGAAAGGTGGACTATAAATTTAATAATATTAATAAATAATAATAATATTTAGGTGGTGCAATTGAAATAGGTACAAATTAAGGCATGCCACCAATGAGCTTTACTTCTTGCAGCTGACCAGAGTGCCATATTCAAAAAGAATGTTTCTTAAAGCCCATTTTTGTATTCCCTGAGTTGCTAAACAAAGACATGCAACAACTCAGGCACTTCAGTTCCACTTGGTGCAAGCCTTCAAGGCTGTCTCTTAGGAGCTCCTCTGATAAGTGCTGCTGTATGAATGAATGGAAACAGAAAAGCAAGCAGAATGGAGATATTATGGGAAATAGCTAAACGAGGCAAAACATCAGTAAACGTGTACAGGAAACCATAAATAAACAAATATTGCACCTGTGGAAAAACTTAGCACAGATAACCTATAATGACCAGGTAGAATTTTAGTAGGGAAATAAGGTCTTAAGGTTGTTTTAGTTCCCCGTAGTGCTACTTATTTATATTATTAATTACAGAGCCTCTTGTGGCACAGAGTGGTAAGGCAGCAAACATGCAGTCTGAAAGCTCTGCCCATGAGGCTGGGAGTTCAATCCCAGCAGCCAACTCAAGGTTGACTCAGCCTTCCATCCTTCCGAGGTCGGTAAACTGAGTACCCAGCGTGCTGGGGGGTAAACGGTAATGACTGGGAAAGGCACTGGCAAACCACCCAATATTGAGTCTGCCATGAAAACGCTAGAGGGCGTCACCCCAAGGGTCAGACATGACCCGGTGCTTGCACAGGGGATACCTTTACCTTTACCTTTAAGGTCTTAAGGTTGTTTTAGTTCCCCGTAGTGCTACTTATTTATATTACTAATATATCTTATTGCAAAGTCTGGCCTGCATCTGCAGAAAACTTAATCTGCAGAACAAGGCTACTCTGACACTAAACAGTTTTTTCTGCAAACTTAGGGCCTTTTCGCACAGGGATCTTTGTTGCAAATTGTTTGCGGAATGAAAAATCGCCATTTAAAATAGTGGAATTCGTCGTTATGCATACCTGCCTTTGTAGTGGAATCAGTTGCGTTTTTTAGCGTTTCCCACAGGCTTCCGGTCTCGGCAGAAATCGCTAGAAAGGAAGCGCTATTGCCAAGCTCGTCCCGCCCCTGGCCGTCAAGCAGCCAATGGGCAGCCGTTAGCATGCTCCCAAACAGCCCCTTTCCCTTTAAGAAAGGTTTTTAAAAAAAAAAAACGACCCATAGCAACGAATCTAGGTAGATTCGTTGCTACAGAGAGACCCATCCAGCTGCCTAATGTGAGCTGTCGTTTGATTGTATGATCGTTTGCACGCTGCCTCGAGTGATAAAAAAAAAAATCCCCCCCCCCTCTCACGGGCCCGATTTTCGGCTGAATTTATTTGTAAAAAATAAAGGGACTTTATTTCTGCAAACGGGCTTTTCAGTGGTTTGTGCTTAGTGACTAAAGGTGAAGGACTGAAGCCAGGGAAGCCTCTAAACAGAAAGAGGCTCGCCGGTGCGTTTATCCCCGCTCGCTCGGAGAAAAAAAAATGGCGATCGCTTCGCCGGAAGTTTGGAGGAGAGAGCCAGGGGGAGGGACTTTGAAGAACCAGCAACAATGGTAACGCACAGGTCTTTAGCGCTACTGTTGCAGATTGGTTGCAGGAGTGTATCGCTATCCGGAGGGTGAATCCACTTTTCTGGATTCCCCTGAAAGCGCCACAACGAAACGCTTTTTGCTGATTGGTTTCAGGATTGTTGCAGATTGTCTACGACGTCGTGGGTTATGGCAAATTAGTAGCATTTCCAAATAGCAACCATTCTGCTACTTTGAAGCCGTGCGAAATGGCCCTTAGTGTAAGGTGACCAGATTTTAGCATTGGTAAAACAGGACACCATTGACCGGGGGGGGGTTCTTCATTAAAAATTTGGTGTATATGGAGCAACAAAAATTTTCATAGAATGCATAGAATGCAAAAATAGTAATGTAATATATATATTTTTACTTGCAACGTAAGTACAATTTGCCAGGTGCCCCCAGATGTCCCTCCAAAAGTGGGATAATCTGGTCACTTTAACTTAGTGACCATACGGGTTTGCAGAAAAATCTGAAATGTAATATATATGGAGGGGAGGGGGGTTTCTGCAGTGGCCATTGGGAGCTGCATTGGGCTTGGCAGCAACAGTGGATCCTGGGATTTGCAGTGAAATCAGCAGCAGGTGTGGCAGGACCCAGAAGCCTGGTAGAAGATGTTGCAAGGCCTTAGAGCCGGTCTGGACTTAGCTGGGGTGGTGGCAGGTAATAGAAGTTGCTCCAAAATCAGCCATGATGGTAACAGTTGCCAGGAGCTGCTTCAGACCCAGCCGTGGCGGATGCTGGGTGCAGCTAAATTCTCTGTCCTGGTGGCACCAGACATTCAGACTCTGGACTTTAGTATCTTAAACATCTTTTTTGTACCTCTCGAATGGCAATAATAAAGATATACATGTGGAAACCTGCAAAAACTTGTAGGTGGCATCTCATTTCTCCCTCCCCCACTCCCACTTACTGAAAGCCCCAATTTTTTTGCTGATCCTGCTTCCTGTTTCCTGCTTCCTTCATTCCTACCCACACAACAGCCAAGCCACCTTTATCAACTCTTATTTCTTTAGCTTTCCCCCTCCCCCTGCAACAACTTCTACATTGGAAAACTATGGCCTAGTTGTGTAGTACTGACCACTGGGCTAGTCTATTTGCATAGTAGGGAATTCTCAAAGTCTTTTGATGTAGCTCCTTAAACTTCCCCTATATCTCCCTCTCCACACCACTGACTCTTTCCTTCCTCCTGGCAATCTCCATAACATCCCCCTTTCCCTGTGTCATTACTGCATTCAGCAATTTATCTTTAATTTACTTCACAGCTTCAGCTATATTATTACTTCTAGGATTGCCAGTCTCTAGTTGGAGGCTGGGGAACAACTGGTTTGGAGGCTCTTTCCTTCTGTCCCCCAAATTCTGGATCAGGCTAACGGTTCTGGCAATTACCTTTAAGGCCACATGAACTCAGGGCCCTGAGGGACCAGCTCTCTGCCTATGTCCCTCAAAGAGATCTTCGCTCCACCAACAACCACTGGTTAATGATCCCTGGCCCAAAAGAAGCCTGCTTTGCCCCAACCAGATCTGTCCTGGCCCCGACCTGGTGGAATGAGCTCCTGGAGGAGATCAGGGCCCTGATGAAACTAAAACAGTTCTGCAGGGCCTGCAAAAGGGAGATCTTCCACCAGGCATTTAGCTGACAGAAGAAGCAGGAAGTAAACACATCACTCAGAAGCGGACATCACTCGGAAGCGACATAGTCACATCGGTGCTGTCAGGAATGATGCTATGGTTTTTGAACCAAACTCCATGGTAGCTAATTCTACCATAGAGTTTTTGCCCAACAGCTAGAACGTCATCCCCCAACATCCCTGATGTGCCAATGTCACCTCCAGGTTATGTCAGTATATTAATTTTTCCATCGCTTCCCACTCCCAAAATGCATACCCCAAATTCCCCACCAGCAGCAATTCTAATGATTTCATTTATGCCCCAGTTTTCTCCACAACGGGAACCAAAGATGCATATATCATTCTTCTTTTCATCCTCGCAACAACTCATGGATAGACATTTAATGTATTATGTCAGGAATATGTGGAATGTTACCCATCTGAGTAAAATAAACCCATTGTCAAATCTTGTCTACAGATAGCAGCACTGAATGTCTTTCAAATAGCCATATACTGCTGACAATGCCTCATTGATTCTTGTTGGGGAGAAAACCAGTTCAACAGATTAAGCAGAATGGTTGGATATGCTTAGAAGGTTCTGGAAGACATTGGATATAATAGACTGATTCCAAATACTGAGCAAATGCATTCAAATATTTGGGGGCTTTTTGCACGGCTTCAAAATCGCACAATGGTTGCCAATTGGAAACGCTATTGATTTGCCATAACGCACGACGTCATAGACAATCTGCAACACTCCTGAAACCGATCAGCAAAAAGCGCTTCGTTGTAGCGCTTTCAGGGGAATCCCAAAAAGTGGATTCACCCTCCGGAAAGCGCTACACTCTTGCAAACAATCTGCAACACTAGCGATAAAGACCTGTGCGTTAACATTGTTGCGGTTTCTTCAAAGTCCCTCCTCCTGAGCCTGTCCTCCAAACTTCCGCCGAAGCGATCGCCATTTTTTTTTCTCCGAGCGAGCGGGGATAAACGCACCAGCGAGCCTCTTTCTGTTTAGAGGCTTCCCTGGCTTCAGTCCTTCACCTTTAGTCACTAAGCACAAACCACATAAAAGCCCGTTTGCTGAAATAAAGTCCCTTTATTTTTTACACATTAATTCAGCCGAAAATCGGGCCCGTGAGAGGGGGGGGGGATTTTTTTTTTATCACTCGAGGCAGCGTGGCAACGATCATACGATCAAACGACAGCTCACATTAGGCAGCTGGATGGGTCTCTCCGTTGCAACGAATCTACACAGATTCGTTACAATGGGTCTGTTTTTTTAAAAAAAAAACTTTCTTAAAGGGAAAGGGGCTGTTTGGGAGCATGCTAACGGCTGCCCATTGGCTGCTTGACGGCCAGGGGCGGGATGAGCTTGGAAATAGTGCTTCCTTTTCTGCCGAGACCGGAAGCTGCGGGAAACGCTACAAAACGCAACTGGATTCCACTACAAAGGCAGGTATGCATAACGACGAATTCCACTATTTTAAATGGCGATTTTTCTTTCAGTGACCAATTTGCAACAAAGATCCCGGTGCGTAAAGCCCCTTGCTATAAACCCAGCTTTATTGGACCTGGCAAATATAAATGAAACTCCAGATATATCCAGAAAGATATACCCATTCTTTTTTTTTACTTGGGATTCATAAGCATGCTGCAACTACTGTTTTAAATCAAGCTCATTCAAAAATCTCTAAACAAAGCTAGTTATTTCTCTATTACTTCAGGAACTGTTGTGGGGGTGGGTGGGAGAGGTTCTTCTGTATATATAACCTGCCTGTTCTGTACAAACTGCTACAGATAGCAACATTCTAAAAAGGTTTTTTTTCCCTGTGATTTGATGGGTAAGATTTTATTTTTAGTTCCTTCAAATCTTGACCTTGGTGGTCTTTGCCAGTTTGAAAAATCCCCTTCACAAACCTCTGTAGGGATTTAGCCAGGTGTCTATTATGGCATGTAATCTGTGATACAGCTTCCCAGTCTTCCTGCTGCTGAAAGGTTAAGCCCCCTGGTCTTTGTTCCTGAGTAAAAACAACGTCCACAAGGTGTTAGCCCAAATAGGGAGCAGATGGAAATAAGCAACTGCTTCAATCAAATCCTGAGCTGGGAATATCCCCATGGAAGCATCCTACTAATAGGAAGCAAAAGGATCTGTTTTTAAATTTGAACAGCTGCAAAATTACCTCCATTGCAAGCATTACTCTAAAGTCCAATAAATAACTACCCAATAGGATACTCCAGCATTTAGTGTTTACTAGAAAATGCCCATCAATGTGACAAGGTGCGTGTGTGTCATCTATGGAAGACATTTATTGCAAGGACCCTGCGGGAGGTACACTAAACAACTATTTGCTCCACTCACGCAAATAAAAGCTCCTGCCAACTCCTTGTCTATGAAGGTTGACTTCAGCCAGGGGTCAAGGTCAGGTTTGGCCCTCATCACAGCAAGGTAGGATTGTCATCTCTGCTACTTTTATAGGATTAAAAAAATGTTTAACTCCCACTTGTTAAGGGCAGTCTCGTAGCCCTCTGCATTGAAAAGTACCATTGTGCATCTAGGCTAATGGCAGGTGTTGGTTCATGGAATGTGAACATGACAGATTTTGATTCATTGAACAGTGAGCCCTATCAGTACCCAAAACCTCATGCCTATGGCTTCAGAAATCTCAACATAAAAACTGGAGTCATGGTTGCAGTGAGATAAGATTAGCATTGATTACAGTTTGGGATAACTAGGTGCCAATCAATCCCAAATTTCTATCCACATATATCTTCTTTTGATGAAGACTTTGCCCATATTAGAAAGGCAAGGAACTTCTATATGGATCAGTTTGCCACCTGGGAAGTAATTTGTCAGAAACTTGCAGATAGCAGTAATTCAGAATTGCAGTATTTACAAGTTAAAATCATATTCAAAATAAGCAAATATGTGTTGTCCTTATACCACTGAACAATTTTGAGAACATTTTAATTCAAGAAAATCTAAAGGCACGTTGGCTATGATCTGCTATGATTTGTGGAATTTAACAGTATTTGATCTGAATTATAGGACCTGCAATCTGAGTTAGCCATGGAAACTCTTGGATTTGTGGATTAAATTTCACAAAGATTTATTAGAAACGTCAGTTAATGTTGGCATTCAAGGAAATGGTTTCAAATTAATGTGTAGGTCTGGACCGTATTTATAAAATGATCTAAGTGGGTAGCCGTGTTGGTCTGAAGCAGCACAACAATTTTGTTTTATAAAATGCTGTGTGTCTGGTTCTGTTGTGTCTCGCTCTCTGCCTATAGGCACTCTAATCCATATTTGATGGGACTGTGCTGCAGTGAAGAAGTTTTGAATAGAAGTAGGAAGAATTATGAGCAAGATTCTGGACTGCCACATCCAATGAGGGCAGCTTTATTTTTTGTTGGATCACAGAAAAGCTGGAACTTAAGAAGAGAGTTTTGATAAGGAACCTCATAGTTGAAGCTAACGTGTTTTCAAATTCTGATTGCATGAAGAGGTCCTTTTGAGTAAATATTGGCTGACAAATGTTAGCATAATATGCTAAGAGAGAAAATCCCTGCTTATCTGAGGAACCACTTATCTGCTTATGCCCCCACAGGGTTCTTCACTCTCTGGGTACTAATCTGTTAGTGATCCACAGACCCAGAGAGGTACGCCTGGCCTTGACTTGAGCCAGGACCAAAAAGACCTAGTGGAATAAGCTCCCGGGAGAGCTGAGGGCCCTGATGGAGCTGACAAAGTTCCGCAGGGCCTGTAAAATGGAGCTCTTCCACCAGGGCTTTAGTTGAGGGCAGGTTGTTTATGATCTTGGGGGGCTTCAGGCTTTGGTATATCATTGCTTGAACCCTTTGTTTCTGAGCCTTATGGAAGGGCAGTATAGAAATTCAATAAATAAATAAATGGTTGTTATATGGTTGTGGGGAGGGGCGGAAGGATTTTTTCTGCTATCTGGAGGTTTATGATTTTAAGGTTTGGGATTTTATGAGTTTTTATGGGTTTTAAGTAATCCACCAACCAAGGAGGAAGGCATAATATAAGCGTAACAAAAAACAATAAATAAATAAATAAATAAGTAAATAAATAAATAAATAAATAAATAAATAAATAAATAAATAAATAAATAAATAAATAAATAAATAAATAATGCCTCAGGGTACAGGGGCACCCATCTGAAGCTGTCTGTCTATGATGCTGGGAGTTCGATCCCAGCAGCCGGCTCAAGGTTGACTCAGCCTTCCATCCTTCCGAGGTCGGTAAAATGAGTGCCCAGCTTGCTGGGGGGTAAACAGTAATGACTGGGGAAGGCACTGGCAAACCACCCAATATTGAGTCGGCCATGAAAACGCTAGAGGGCATCACCCCAAGGGTCAGACATGACTCGGTGCTTGCACAGGGGATACCTTTACCTTTATAAGGAGTACTGTCTCTTTAATCTGAGTCTTCAGTCCTTCCCAAGTTGGCTCTGCCTCATCAAGGGCTCAGCTCTGCCTTGAGTTACTCTTTGCTGCCTGGTCCTCCTTGCCTTCAGTCCAGAGCTTCTTTCTCCACTTCTTGAGCAAACCGCCTCTCAGTAAGCCTTCCCTTGGCAGCCTCCTTTGCTTGCAATTCGTTCTCCTCTGTTCTAGCTGGCTCTGCCTTTTGATCAGTTTTCAGGCCCAGGGAGACAAGAAAGATTGTTTTGCCCACAGCAGCCACGCCCACCTCCCTCTACCTCCACCTCCACCTCCACCTCCACCCTGGCTGTTTTTAAATTCAGGTGGACCAGTAGTGGTGCAGTTCTTACAGCCCTCCTTCCACACACTGTTTTTACAGATAGAGGCTGCCCTAAGTAATCATGAAATTTATTTATAATCTATTTATCTCACTTCTTGTTATTTTCTATATAATCTGTTTATTACACTGAATGTTGTATGCTCTTAGGGATTGTGATTGTTTCATATTTTGAATGAAATACATGTTTAAAATATAGCTTTCTGGGTTTCAGTGCTCTCAGCAAAGCCACTCTGCCTCCAAGCTTGGCTAGCATTATTACAACACACAAATCAGGACCAAATTTAGTCATTTAAGGCAGGGGTAGTCAACCTGTGGTCCTCCAGATGTCCATGGACTACAATTCCCAGGATTGCAGCAGACTCATGGTCATCTCCACAAGAGTCAAGAATGCAGCCTTCCTGTAACTTTGTGCAATTTAATCCATGAATCCATGAATCACTGGAAATTTCCATGGCTTGCACATCCAATCCCTACTACCCAGTGTTAAATTTCATCTCCACCCCCATATCATCCAAGCTATTAAGGGCTTGGCAAAGAGGGATTCCTGTCCATTGTCCACCCTGTGTGATCAATGGATAATCAATATAATCTAGAAGCACCATAAATGAATTATGGCTCAGCCTTTTAACTGTTGTAACTCTGTCTGAGGAGAAGGGTCAATGACCGGATGAATGATTTTGAAAGAATCAAAAAGGACCCAGAAATGCTGAAGAGGAAGTAACAGAGAGGACAGTGTGTATTTTCAGAAAGTATGAGGAAAACAATTCCGAGATGAAGGAACACAAGTCCTGGGTTCACAAACTACACAATAGGATGACCAGTCTTCATAATGGGAAAAGGCAGAGTCAGGGCCCCAGATATTAAAAGACAGAGTCAGCAGGAATAGGTACATATGAGTATCTTGTGGGTCAGTAATAAAAAAAAACACAGCAGTTTCATGTTGGTAGGCTGATCTTTTCCCTCCAGGTTATGCTGGCCACCTATCTTTTTCAGGCAGACTTTGCCAAGCTAATTCACTCAACAGTCACCTCGAGATTGAACTACTGTATTGTACTCTATGCAGGGCTACCTTTGAAGACATTTCAGAAACTGCAGGTGGTCCAGAATATGGCTGTCAGATTGCGTAGTCATGATTTCTGTTTTTTTTTTCTTGTCATGAGTACTGTTTGTGTCACAATAAAAAAGATTTTTCAGTTTCCAAGTGGTAGGCATGTGAGAAGCAAATTATACTAACCCCTTCCCCAAGCCAACTTAGTTTCAGGTTGTAATATAACAAAACAGGACAAACATTGGCGGGTGGGAAAGGCCAGTCCAGTACCTGCATGACAGCAGGGCAAATCTCCACTTATGTATGATGCTGCCACTGGCTTGGCCCTGGCCCACTTTAGGGCTTCCGATGCCCCATGTTAAGGGAACATGCATACTCAGTCCAGGTGAGGTGGAGAGAGCTCTGAGAACTGTAACTGGCTCAAGGTCACCCAGCTCACTGCTTGTGGAGGAGTGAGGCATGAAACCTGGTTTCCCAGATTGAAGGCCCCCACTCTTAACCACTACACCAAACTGGCAACAATAAGGTGGGCAGTTGTACAGAAAGGGTTGTCTGAGTATGTGCAGAGAGCCCCTCTAGCACCATTGGTGTAATTACTGCTGCCTTCTACATACTTGAGATAGTGTGGCTTCCTGGAAAGCCAGAATTCCAGTGTCACATTTTTGATATATTAACCATGGTTTGGAAATAAAGTTCCATTGAAATCAATTAGACTTGCTTCCCAGGAATGTTTAGAATCTGGGTGGCAGGAAAGCAGTCTGAAAGAATCTTTGTTAAAGGGATTGATTACATGTTTTAATGCCTCTGTGATAATCCTTCTTAATGCTCCTAATGCTGTAACGAATGCAAGGGGGAGAAAGCCATTCCCTTACTTGTCAAAACAAAGCACATTTTTTCCCCCAGCGAGTGACATCTAACAAACTCGAGCATAAGCAACTGGAGCTAATTATCTTGTGACCAGCAGGCAGCCATGAATAGATCTTAGCAAAAGACATCCAAGTAACAGTCCTTCAGCTGGACCAAAAGGGAAGCCTTTATTCATTTCTAAAGCAATATTTAAACTGTTAAAAGATGTCTAAATAATTGAACAGAAACTGCTTCTAAATACTTAGCTGACAACTAGCATAGAAAAATCTTGGGATTTGTCCCCCCTTCCCCGCCCTATATTACCACACTCTGAAGAATATGTGTTATTTTCACAGTAACTCTGGGAATGATTGGGATTGCTATTAATTAGCACGTTTCAGCAGATAACATTATGATGTTATTATTTTTCCCTCATCACACTTTGGAACGTCAGCATTGTGGTTAAATGTTATGTCAGGCAGGAAGATTTTTTGAAAAGAAGCTGTTAGTACATGTGTACACTGCAGAAGGGCTAGATTAACTACTAGGTTGGACTAGATGGCCAGTATAGCCCCTCCACTCTATGATAATATGAAATGACCAGGGTGTGGAACCACAGCCATCTTGGAACAAATAGAGTAGGGGGAAAATGACATTGGCTTTCAGTTAACTAATCTATCTAACTCCATATTGATTGACTTTGATTAATTCTTACTGACTTGCCCATCCTAACCTTCCCAGACTGATTGTTCCTACCTAAATCAAAGAGCCCACAAATGAAACCAAAAACACCCCAAGCAACCCAAGAGACACCCTACACCCACACACAATATAGGTTCAAAATTTGATCAAAACACAAAAACACACAACCAAACAACTGGGCACTCCCTGAGGGGCCAAGCTGGCAATTGGGGCCACCTCTCCAAACTCAAAATATTACATCCTACACCTAACAAATATCCAAACTGGGCAGCCCTGAGATGCTTACTAGCAATTGGGGCCATCCCTCCAAAAAAACACTAAAATCATCAAAACCAACCAGAAACCAACCAATACTCAAGCAAGAACCAGAGCCCAGAAGAACCCTAGAAATAAACAAGAAATAGCACTTACTGAGGCCCTTGTGAAAACAGTAATCAAATCTCAAAACTACCAACAACCATCATACATGGACACGTTACATACATTGGCCACAACAGAGGGTGTGGTAACAACAGAGGGGCCAAGGGGATCAGGGATCCCAATTCTGAGGGGAAGAGGCAGAGACAGCGATGGGAGGAGGTGAGACCCGAACTATAGATATACTCGGACTCACTCAAATCTCCGTCCAGTCCCTCGGGATACTAGAGCGGAGGCAAGATGATCAACCCACCTCCAACACTGATGCTGTGCAATGCTAGGTCAATTAAGAATAAGACCCACACTGCAAGAATACTTTGCACAGAACAACGTGGACCTGGCTTGCATGATGGAGACCTGGGTCAGAGAGGGTGAGACTGTCACCCTTAAAGAACTAGTCCCTTCTGGGTTCTCTGTCCATCAGTTCTGTCTGAGCCATTAATTCTAGGAATTGAATGTGTAGGCCTCGAGTGGGACTTAATCGAGAGCATGGCCATCTGGCTAGTGTACTGTGCACCCAATGCACTTCCAGACGCCCTGCTAGAAGAGATAGCATCTTACAGTTCCCTAGACTTCTGATTCTGGGAGACTTTAACGTCCATGCCAAACTGCCATGCTCTAGAAATGGGCTGGACCTAGTTTCAGCTGTCGCGATGCTAGGGCTCTGGCAATTTGTTGTTGTTCCTACCCATCAAGCAGGCCACACCCTGGATCTCATTTTCAGCACAGTGTTGGACATGGATCTGGTCTTGGCTAAGGCCATACCATGGTCAGACATAGTCTGGTCAGTGACTTGCATGACAGAATGCTGGCCGCCATTGACAAGATAGCTCCCTGATGCCTTCTCCGCTCCCGTCTCAAACTGGCATATGTGATGTTTCCCTTAGAAAACATGCTGAGAAATGGCATTGATTCTTAATGGTGTTATAATGCCAATAAATTTCATTATTTAAGAAAACTGCTGATGCTGCACTGCTTGAAGCTAAAAGGGTAGGAAGTTCCAAAGAGTGGGATCAACCAGAACATCAGTGTAAAGATCACAGCTCCTGCATGAGATAGTCTGGCATAGTAATTAGGAATGGATATGAACCTAAAAAGGGTGATTCAGGGCTTGGGGTCCACAGACCAAACCTGAAACTGAACTGGCCCGGCACAAATTGATCCACAAAGTTCAGTTCCCTCTGAGGACAAGGATCACCTTGGAAATGACTTCCTTTCCACCTTTCTTTCAGTTGTTGCTCACTGTGGCCAGGAGAAAGGGAATGGGGACCCAGGAAGAGGCTTCATTCAACCCTCTGGTTTTGCTCCCCTTCCCCCACTTCAAGCAGCAAGGAGCAAAACTGAAGGGTTAAATGACTGACCAGTTTTACTCCCCATCCTTTTTTTAGGAGGAGAATTAAAGGGTTAAATGTCTGCCTTTGAACACCCAAACTGAACTATCCAAAAGTCCAGCAAGTGTTTGGGGAATACACCGTCTTTGAACATTGGTTCCTGAGTTTTGAACTGTCCTGATATTGGCCTGAATTGTGGCTCTTGAGCCGGTTCCTGCCCATCCCAAATAGTGGTTGCTCTGTTGGATTGGGGAGACTTTATTCAGTGACTTATCATGTCATGGAAGTTTTTTTAGGAAACCAGCTTCATTATGGTGAGAAGGGGGAGAATCTGTGAGAATCACATTGCATGGTGGTTCCAAACTGCAGTTCCCAGAGACACCCATGCCCTATTTTATAGAGACTCCTTGTGATAGTTTTTCATCTGTTCCTAAAACTCCAAAAATAGTTTTAGATCTCTCCCTTCCTTCCTACAGTTCCAAAAATGTCACCCCATGAAAATTTGTCTAGTTTCTGCCTAAGACTGTCTTTAACCTCTCGTTTCCCCCCCTCCCCGATAATCATCAAATCATTAACTCCCTAAAACATCATTTAAGTGCTATGGTATCAAATAAAATGCGTCTATTGAATTCTTTTGCTTTATCAGGAGTAATTTCAGCATGAAGCTCATTTAGAGTGATTTGCTTACACAACAATTTCAATAATGTGGTATCGCTGACATGATTGTGGGAAATACATTAAAAGGAAGGACAAAGCTGTCATTTACATCCGTCTTGCTCTGCCTACAAGTGAATTTTTAAAAATCACATTTGGGGAGTTCATATGTAAACAATGGATGCATTTCAGACTGAACCCCAGATCATCCAGTTCCAGTTTGAAATGCACCCAAATCAAAGTGGAGCTCTCAAGAATCCCATTGCCTAGCTATTCTAGGGTTTCTTGCTGCTGCCCAACTACAGCGGCTGAAGACTTATTTTACAGAAGTTAGAGTTCGTCAGGATAATTAAGTCTGTGCTCAGTAGTTAATAACTTGCTTCTTCTGTGCTTGCCTAGAAGTGTGACTCATAGCACTGGACAGAGTACATTTTTATACATTATCAGGGTGTTTCCTGGACAAAGGGAAGGTGGCCCAAATTTGGTCTTAGGTTAACGCACTGATCCCATATTGTGCCCCTATCACAGCCATATTGCTGAGCCTTCGGGGAGGGTGGTATATAAATCTAAATAAATAAAATAAATAAATAAATTTCCTTCCTAGTCTCTTTCCTCCATCAGTTCTTGCCCAGACCCTTGCCCTTTGTTCTGAATGTTACTTAAGTTAAGGTGAGCAAAGTGTTGCATGGAAGACTGAGTTCCTGGGGATTTATCTCACCTGCTCAAAGACCAGGCAGAAAGGTCAGCTTCTTTTTTCCAATTCAGCTGTTTAAGATTCTTTAGCAGTTACTGCTATAGTGCCATACAATTTAGGTTATCCATTCTTCTTCATAAAACATGCTGTCTGCCAGCATCTGGGGGCCTGTGTGTGGCTTTCGTTTTAACATGAAGCATCATAATAGATCTGCAATTAGGGGTTTCTTGGGTATGCTGTAGGAAACCAAAGCGAGCTGTGAGGACAGATTAATGAAACTGTAATTCACCATTCAGTAGCTTTGGTTTTCTGTCATTTGATATCCCTGATCTGTAAACAACGTTCCGCGGTATAAATAAAAGGCTAAGGGGTGTGGGGGTGGGCTCAGTCCGGGATGGGGGGGCCAACAATTGGCCCTTTGGCCCTGGACTGACTAGCGAAGGTGCCAATTGGAAGGCACGAAGGAGAGACCAGAGTTCCATCCAGTCAGGAGGTGCGAAGTGCCTCCCAACCCGCCCACTGAGGGGCAATCTGGAGACATCGCTGCCAGTCTGCTCCAGACTACCACAAGGAGAGGAGGTCAGTAGGGCTGCCAAGGGGGATGAGAACAGAGGCTTGGACAGGATGCACTAGCCCTTTTCACCCAAGGCTGTCCTAACTGTCATGTCCAACTGTAAATTGCCTCAGAACACTGACAGAGCTGGCAGGAGGCTGGTGAGTGTGCTCCCTCCCCCCTCCCTTCAGGCCTCCTGCAAAGGAGCCTCTGACAGGCCCTGACTGAGGGGAGGAAGGTATTTCCAAGAGTAACGCAGGGGAGCCTGAGGGCATGGGGGTGGGCATTCTTTTTGAGGGGGGGGGACTTTCCCCTTCTGCCAAACAGTTGGCTGACAGGGAGACCACAGAAAATCTCCTTCTCTCTTAAAATACTGCTGTGGCCGGCCATGCTGCTGGAGGGAAAAAAAACAGCCAAGCAACTCTCTGCAGATTTGAGACCTACCACGCAGAGTTGTTGTGCAGGTGAAACTAGAAGCTGTTGCAGAGGTTCTTTTGCCTCCTCTTTCATCTGCACAACAACTCTGTGCAGTAGGCCTCAAGTGATTCAACTCCACAACAACCTACGTGGGAGACCTTAAATGTTTCTTCTCCTCAACCGTGTCCAAACTCCATATGAACCCTTTCTGCCTGGGCAGCTGATCTTTATACTCTGCGGATGAGCTGTAATTCCAAAAGCTCTCCAGGCCCCACCTGGAGGTTGGCTACTCCTAGGTTGGAGAGTCTGGTTTCCAAAAGTAGCCATTTTTGCCTGCACAGCTGTGGTTGGGACGGAGTGGTTGTGGGTATGTCCCTCCTGGGCTATGGGTTTTGGCCAGCCCTTACCAGCAACTGTTGGTATTTTGGGGGGCAGAGAGACAGACAGGCCAATATCAATCCTGCGATTCTGGAAAGTTCAGGAAGATCTAAATATAGAATATTTACAGTCTGAAACTGTAAATAGTGAACAAGTAAATGGCTGGAGAGACATGGGAACTAAAGTGACTTTTTTCAAGCTTGGCCTGGTAAATAAAAACTCCTATGAACTCAAAGATATAAGTGGCCCAGAATTTCAAGTGTAGTTAGCTTTACAGGAAAGTAGACAGTCAGACTTTGGGGAAACTAGGTGATCCACTTTTATTAGGCAACGACTTAGCCTTGCAGACAACAAGTATTGCAGTTGGTAGCAGTAGGTCTCAGGCTTCAGAAGGGCAGACATCACCAGCCAAACAACCAAGTGGATTCTGGGGCCATGTGCATTCCTTTTGAAAGGGTGCATGAGAGGGACAAGAGCTTTCCCTTCAGCATAACTACCTAGAGATGAGCTGTACTTCCAAGGGATTCTCGGACCCCACCTGGAGGCTGGCTTCCCTAAACCTCAGGGGGATACAATGCTACACAGTCACCCCTCCAAAGTAGCCATTTTTGCCTGCAGAGGTGGTCTGTATAGTAGGGAGATGAGTAGCAATTCCAAGCCCTGCCTGGAGGTTGGCTGTTCCTGGTCTGAACATATTCCTTGAAGTCTGAAAGTGGGGCCTCAAAAGTGTGTAATGCCCCCCCCCAGCTACCTAGCACCCCATGACATATTTTAGGTCAAGAAAACATTGCAGAGAGGAGGTAAGGTTGCCATATTGGTGTAGATTCATCTTTTGGAATTCCACACTACCAAAGTGTGCATAAACCTGACTAAGGTCAAGACTGCTGTGCACAGAGGGACCTTCTCTTAGGGTTGCCATCTTCCAAGTGAGGCTCTCTACCCCACCACCCTCACGGAGAGTCTGCTATGGGGAGAGGAAGGGAAGATGATTGGAAACTGCTTTGAGACACCTGAAGCCTGCTGGGTCACTGCGGCCCATTCCCAGTTCTCTCAGACCTCTCACAGCCCCACATCCCTCATAGATTGTCTATTGTGGGGAGATGAAGGGAAAAGGTGTTTGTAAACCACTTTGAGACTCCTTTGGGTAGTAAACAGCAGGGTACAAAAATCCAGCTCTTCTTCTTCTAAGGAGTAGCTGTGAAAGAAGCATTTGGCCACATAACATTTTATCAACAGTAAAAAAAAATAGAGAGAGAAGAAGACACCTGTGTACTGTGACTACCCCATGTGTATTAGGGCAGGGGGACAAGAAGGGAAATGAATGGAGAACTGGGAGGAATTGGTTGCCATGTAATTTCCCCCTAAGAAGAGTCTCTTAGTCTGATTTCCCCTTCACATATCTGAAGATATGGCTCTGGAAAGCTCATCTGTAACCACTATGCCGCAATTCCCAAAGGTCAGTCCTCTCCCATACTCGAAGAACATTCCACACCACAGGTTCTTGACACCCATATCTCCACACCCATGCCCTCATTTGTCTCCACGCCACCACAACCTCCCATACAACACACACATTCAACCCTATGCCCTTACAGACCGGACAACTCTTCCCCTTCCTCTTCCCACTGCCAAGCTCTAACACCCATTGTATTCTTGGATACAACGGGCTTTGCCTCTAGTGTCCCAATAAAGCTGCTTTTTCACCAAGGAGAAGCTAGCATACAAGTTAGTTGGAACCCAGGCAGGACATGATCAAAATGGACGCTGGTCAGAACATTGCACAGCTGAGGGAGGCAGTATGGGACTGGGGATCATGGCAACAGGTGTGCCATGGTATCAAAAAGAGTCAGACATGACTGAATGGTTGAAAGCCACAACAACAACAATAACAACAACAAGGCAAGCCATCTGTTGATAGACTTTGAGGCAGACAGCTAGCTATAATTTTAAGTCAGTTAATCAATTAATTCTGATTTCCATCTGTAAAATGTTTATTTATATATATTCAAAATATATAGATCTGGCAACATTAATGCTGTGTGTATAAACAAAAGGCAAGCTTGAGTTCCTAAATGTAGTAAACTAATTTTTAATGCCTTGTTCTAATTATTAATCTTACCTATAATGTATAATTGTTTCCTCAGTAAATTTAAAGGGGCAGTTCTGTTTAATAGGCATGTGGGGAAGTGACAGATAAGACATGATCCAGATAAAATGAAGTAACAAGGAATAACAACTTCCTTCCAATGAATACTGCCCTGATTGGTTATATAATTATTTTTTATGTGGTGGCAGTTTTCTTCATTACACTTGAATGCATGGAATTGGCCAGCCACAGAATCAACTTCTCTTTTCCAAATATTGTTTGCCTACTTTATTTTATATGCTTATGTATGTAAATATGTGCATGTTCAGGATCCATAGAGGGTGAATGTTTCTTAAAGGGTCCTTTAAAGCAGTGGTCCCCAACCTTTTTACCACCGGGGACTGGTCAATGCTTCACAATTTTACTGAGTCCCAGGGGGGGGGGTAGGCTTTTGCCAAGGGACGTCTCCACCACTGCCTGAGCCCCTGCTCCATTTGTTTTCCCACCAGCGCCCCTAACTTCCTGCCGCCCACTGGGGGCCGCTGCCAGCAGCAGCTGTGCAGTGCCACGCCGAGGGGGAGCCCCACCCATGGTGGCCGCTGGAGAGCACCAAAGGTGAGCTAGTGGCAGGGCAGCCCCCGAGGCAGCAACTGGGGAGGAGGAGCCGTGGCCCGGTACCGACTAATCCATGGACCGGTACCAATCTCCGGCTCGGGGGTTGGGGACCACTGCTTTAAGGTCTCCTACAAGTAACTGAAAAACTTTAGGAAAGAACAGTTTACTCATTTCTGTAAGCAATCCAGGTATGTTTCTTGAAGAAAGAGAGTGACTGCAGACCAGTGAACTCCAGTGTGTACCCACAGGTGGCAGGGTTCCCATTTGCTTGTTTGTCAAGGCATCTCTTTTCCCAAAGCAAAGAGCCAGTCTTGAATTTTCTCCATTAGAGTAGGTGATCTAGATGAACCTAGGAAATCACCTTTCTGTATGTAAGGAGTACCTATACAGAAACAGCTGGCTGGTTTGCAGTCTCCTGACAATGTGAAGCCAACCATTTAATAATTGCTCAGAGTAGCAGTCATTTGGTGGTGGTGTGCATCTTGAGATTTCTACAGGCTTAACAAGTTTGAAGATCGCTGGTCTAGACCTTCTCAGGCCTGCTGCTCCAATTTCCCATGCATCTTGTTAGCACATAAGGTCGTTTGGGTAGTAAACAACAGTTTGTGTGGTTTGTGTGGTTCCCTTGCAAGCTGATCATGGTCTCTGACTGGCTTGTCACTGGTTGGGCGAGTATTTAGTTGCAGTGGCATTAATTCAGTGTAAGCTTGCCAGTCACTGAGCCTGTGTATCAATGATTTAGAAGACTTGATTCATTCTCCTGTAATGCTCTCAGGACTTTGCAGCAGTTTTTTGCAACTCTCCCAGCCTCCTGATGCGATAGCCTTTTTGGAGCAGTGGCAAAGGTGGCAGCTCTCAAGTTAATGCATCAAAAGGTCAAGAGGAGAATATTTCACTTTCTCCTTGCCACAGACAAAAAAAAAAAACCACAGTAAAAGCTGTCCATTTATTGGCAAGATTATATATAAACACGTAGTTCATATCTCCAGCTACCTCCTCGGCAGCTTTCCAGATGGAGCGGCTGTCATCACCTACCTACCTAATCAAGTGGAGGATTATCTTGTCCTGATAAATTGGAGCCAACATCTACAGGAGGAAAGAAAATGTCTTACATGAAGTACTTCACTAGCCTTTAGCTAATAGGGGAGCAGATGTCTGGATCAAGCCCCTGAGCATGCAGTGAGTAGCACAACCGAATGATTTGTGGCAAACAGCGTAAATGTCTTTAAAGGAAGACATCACTAAACAGGCAAACTGTTAAGCATGATGTATTTGAGGCCAGGGGACAAAAGGGAAACTGAAAGGCTATAATGGGTATGGTTTGAGAGAAGAGCTCACGCATTCTGTATGGCTGATGTGGTTGCATTTGCCCTAGAAGGGGCCGTTTTTATTAACTGAGCTCTTGAGCAACACGTTTGCATTTTAAAAAAAGAAAGAAAAAGAAATGTTCCTGGTTTTGCCATCCTGCATTGTTGTGAAACAAATCAGAACCACTCAGCCGTTAGACACTCGCTCATTGTTCTTGGGGGTGTGCGGCTTGATTACAGGCAACTTATTCAAGGTAAATAAACTATTTTCTCTCTTTCAAGTCCCACTGAGACAAGCATTAACATTTGCTAAGCACCCAACTGTGTGGGAAGGTTTATTTAAACAAAAATATATAAATAAGATGGGGGAAGAAACAAAGCAGGAGAGCTTTTGTTCTGATAAACAAATCAAACCTTTTTTTAAAAACTAAACAACAGGAAGGCGGTTTTAAAGTGACAGACCACACATGTAATATATTGCCTCAGACATAATGCCTGAAGTAGTTGCAGAACTGTATCTGGGGAGGGTTGCCAGCTCTGGGTTGGGAAATACCTGGAGACTTCGGGGGTGGACTGGAAAGTGGGAGGGATTGGGGGGGAGGGACTCCAGTTGAGTATAATGCAATGAGGTCCACCCTCCAAAGCAGCCATTTTCTCCAGGGGAACTGATCTCTTTAGACTGGAAATGAGCTATAATTCCAGAGGATCCCCAGTTCTGCTAAAGCCAATATCACCACTAGATGTGCTTCAGTTGAGTCACAGTTGCAACACTGCCAAAACTTAACAATGTGCCTAAAATTGAAACCAGTGGGATTTAAGAACAAGCTATGTGTTCTCTCAAAATATCTGTAATGATTCTTTTTTTGGAAAAAAAACTGAAACTGCCACGCAAAGGCGCATGCGCATCTGTGGCTGCACATGGCACAAATGCGCATGCACGGACCTGCCTCACATGCGCGTTTGCACCGGTGGCCACGCTTCCCTTTCCCCCCCCCCCTTTCGCAAAAAGAAGCTTGCCGGGCCGCAAGCTAATTGGCCGCTTTGGCGGCCGATTTGCTTGCGGCCAGGGAATTTTTTCACTGCGGGGGGGGGGGGGCAAGGAGAGGGAGCCACAGCCCGGTGCCGGGCCGGCGTGTGTTTGCACACAGCCCGCACCCATGCGCTCGCTGCCGCTGCCAACTCCATCGCTGCCGCATTCGGGGTCGCAAGGTAAGAGCAGTTGAAAACTGCTGGTCTATATGTACATTTGAGCTGAGGATTTGTGACTTTTTATTATACACTTTATGAGCTAATGTCTCATATCAGATAATTACACCCACGTTGCTATTTCCATTATGATGGACAGTCCAGACACCTTTGATTTCTTTTTCTTTGATAGGTAACCCTTTGTCCCTTTATCAGTTACTATGGCATATGAAATTGACTTAAAACTATATTTAAAAAATTGCATCAGTAACTTTTGTCCTTTTTTCACAGGGGAACCCCTACATGTGTAATGAGTGTGACGCTGCTATAGATGAACTGGCTCATCCACCTGAACTGATGTTTGATGTCGAAGGAAGGCATCCTTACACCTTTTGGCAGTCTACTACATGGAAAGATTACCCAAAGCCTCTCCAGGTTAACATCACTCTCTCTTGGAACAAAACTATCGAGCTAACAGACAACATAGTCATCACCTTTGAATCCAGCCGTCCAGACCAAATGATCCTAGAGAAATCCCTCGACTACGGTCGAACATGGCAGCCCTACCAATACTATGCTACAGACTGTTTAAACGCTTTCAATATGGAACCAAAAGCAGTGAGGGATTTATCCCAACACACAGTTCTTGAAATCATTTGCACAGAAGAATATTCTACGGGGTACATGGCAAACAGTAAAATCATCCATTTTGAGATTAAGGATAGGTTTGCATTTTTTGCTGGGCCCCGACTTCATAATATGGCTTCTTTGTATGGCCAGCTTGACACAACCAAGAATCTAAGAGATTTCTTTACTGTCACAGACTTGAGGATAAGACTGCTCAGGCCTGCAGTTGGGGACGTATATGTGGATCCAGCCCATTTGACCCGCTACTTTTATGCGATCTCAGACATAAAAGTAGTTGGAAGGTAAGAAAATATAAAACATTTCTGTATTAATTTCTTTATTTGAAGATGACCACTGTTTTCCATCTTCCCTTTCCCTGCGGATGAAGCTGTTAGTCTATGCTAGAATTTAAAATTTCCCCAGTTTTTAGAGACTCATTTGTAAAACTATTATTGCTTAGGCAAGCCCAGCATATCACTTCAGCATTCATATCCAGGAGTCTTCTGGCTTGGTGCACGTATTTTCAGCAATGCAGCCGATCAAGCTTTTGTTGCTTGGCTTACTTTTGTATTGACTGTGTTTTACAGCAGTGGTCCCCAACCTTTTTATCACCGGGGACCACTCAACGCTGGGGACCACTCAACGCCTTTTACTGAGGCCCGGTTTGGGGGGGTAGTGTACTCCTCTACTCTCAACCACTGCCCTAGCGCTCTCTGATGGCTATGGTAATGTTTAAACATCCCTTCAAAATAAGATACAGACACGCCACAACAATGAAGGGGGGGGGGAGAAGGCGTCCTTCGGGGCCCACCTCCAAGTAGTCGAAGGACCACATGTGGTCCGCTGCCCACAGGTTGGGGATCGCTATTTTACAGAATCATTTCTTGTTCAAACACAAGGATAGAAATTTGTGATGAGTGTATTAATCTGCTTGGTCATCAGACACAGGCTGGTTTGTGTGAATGGGTCCTAGCCTTATGAGGAACACACACAAAAGACAGGGATCAAGAAAGAAAAAAACAGTGGTTCTCAGATGGTAGAATGTTTCTCTGGGAGCAGATTCAAGTGGGTGGCTGGGTTTGTCTGAAGCAGCAGAACAAATGTAGAGTCCAGTGGCCCCTTTAAGACCAACAAAGTTTTATTCAAGGTATGAATAAAAGGTATGTGTGCTTCCTCAGATACAATGTCATAGAATGCAAGTAATCGGTTAACTTTATTTGAACAAGTAGATTGTAATGTGACCATGGCCAGTTGTCATGAGTCAAGGTGAGGTAACTAAGCCAAGAAGTAATTGGGCATCATTAAGACAACAGTCTGATTAAAGCTGCCTTTGTATATTTCCTGTTCATTTCAATGGGTCAGGTCCAGAAGAATGCTAGCAGGAAGGAGTGTCATTTTGACTCTCTGCATCAGGAACCAAAAAGCATTTAGGTTAGTCTTAGGTGGGAGGATGATTCTTCAAATTCCAAGTCATGTAATGGTTGAGGTCGTAGTTAGGAGTGCTGACTTCTAATTTGGCGAACTGGGTTTGATTCCCCGCTTCCCCACATGGAGCCAGCTGGGTAACCTTGGGTTTACCACAGAGATGTTCTGATCAAGCAGTAATATCAGGGCTCTCTCAGTCTCACAGGGTGTCTGTTGTGGGGAGAGGAAAGGGAAGTTGGATGTAAGCCTCTTTGAGACTCCTTCTGGTAGAGAAAAGCAGCTGGCCCTTGAACTTTCAGAAGGAACAGGGTGGACACCTGTATACTGTGACTAACTCACGTGGATTAGGGCAGGGGGACATTTCTGTGTCTGGGGCCTAATTCACACAAGAAGGGAAATGATGTTGAATGAAAAACTGTGAGGAATTGCTTGCCATGTAATCTCCACCTAAGAAGAGTGTCCAGTCTGATTTTCCCTTCACATATCTGAAGACATGGCTCTGGAAAGCTCATCTGTAACCACTATGCCACAATTCCCAAAGGTTTTAGTCTATGCCTCTCCCACACTCAACGAAGATTCCATATCACAGGTTCTTGACACCCATATCTCCACACTCATGTCCTCATTTGTGACCATGCCACGCAACCTCCCACACAACACATACATTCAACCCCATGCCCTTACAGACTGGACAACTCCTCCCCTTCCTCTTCCCACCGCCAAGCTCTAACGCTCATTGTATTCCTGGTTACAACGGGCTTTGCCCCTATTAACTTCATAAAAGCAAGGGCTTTCTGCATAGAATGATTGAGGTGGTGAGTCCCTGAATCTCCCTGGAGTGGATATGCTAGCACACAGCAGCAGATTTGAGTTTAGTTTTGTCCCCTTATTGTTTGGATGGAATGAAAACTGACCACAATGATTATCTCATGAGTTAGTAAACAAACATTTTCTACAAAGGAGGAGCATTTTCGCGGTAGAATAAAATTTCTGGAAATGCTTTGGTTCCTACGTTTTTCTGGAAAACCTTTGGTTCCTTTGTTTTTAGAAGAAAGGGCAGATTTTTTAATTCCCCACTCTACCTCCACAGGCAGCCAGATGGCTGGCCTTGGGCCAGTCACAGTTCTCTCAGAGCTCTCTCAGCCTCACCTATCTCACAGGGTGTCTGTTGTGGGAAGGGGAGGGGTAGGCGATTGTAAGTTGTCTTGCGATGCCTTTGGGTAGTAAAAAGGATATTAGAAAACTGGCACTTCTTCTTTTCACTACCTGAAGGAGTCCCAAAGCAACTTATAAACTCCTTTCCCTTCCTCTCCCCAAAGCATACACCCTGTGCGGTAGGTGGAGCTGAGAGAGCTCTAAGAGAGCTGATCTGTGAACATCTAAGCAAACTGTGACTAGCCAAAACTCACCCACCTGGCTATATGTGGAGAAGTAGGGAATCAAACCCATTCTGCAGATCAGAGTCTGCTGCTCTTAGCCACTACACCATGCTGGTGTGTCTGGCACAAACAATTCAACTATGGCAGGTCTGAGGGGTTTGGTCATTATGCTATTTGAAAACAATCTTGCAGTAATCCAGAATTAACAGTACAAGAAGCTATGTCTGTAGTGCAAGCCTGGTGGCAGGGAAAATATCTTTTCTCCAGCTAATGTTAACAACTCAGGCAGGACTAGCATTCCTTTCCCTGATCATTCTTGCTGTTATAGATTCCTGGGGAAATGTTTTATAGTTCACTGGCTTTTGCCTAGTTAAAGTTCAGACTAAAGCCCCAGTCTAGAGATAGACGTGCACTTCAAGGTCTTGAATATCACTAGTTATGTGCACACATTTCCTGTAGCTTCAGACAGCCAATGAGAATAAAACTGATCCTCTTCCACACTGTGCAGTGTTCATGGAGCTCACATAAGCACCCAGATCTTAGCTGTGCTGCTCATGTGTTAGACCAGGGGTAGTCAAACTGCGGCCCTCCAGATGTCCATGGACTACAATTCCCATGAGCCCTCATGGGAATTGTAGTCCATGGACATCTGGAGGGCCGCAGTTTGACTACCCCTGTGTTAGACACTATGCACAGTGTTCCCAGTTCACCCTCAGGATCTAGGGGCACTGACCCATTTTTAAAATTTGGACCTGCCTTGTGGGAATCTGCATTAGGATCTCTTACTGAATGGGACGGGGACAAGAAAACATGACTAAGATTACTCATTTGTGACTTTACCATATCCAGTTACCTGTAATTTTGTTGTTTAACATAAATTGTGGATTCCTGGTCATTTTAAATTTTAAGAAGCTAATGTGTCCTTAATGCAGTATTGATAGCTAAATATATACCAACCAAGAAATGGGCTCAGCATATTAGAAGGATACAGAGTGTTCTGTAAGAGCTGTTGTCAGCAAAAGATAATTGATTTTTGTGATTATGCTCCAATCTATTGATTGCTTTCAGTCTCAAAATATGACTTGGTTGTCTTATGGGCCATTCCTAAGCACGGATGTTTTTATACCAGAGTGAACGTAATATAGTGCTAGGAACTCATTTCTTGTATTAGGACACTACAAATAACCTTGCAATAGCACTGGTCCCCAGCCATTCATTGCACACACACTGATTAAATTCTGACGACCCCCAAGCTGTGTGTTTTGGTAAACTATAAATGAACTGTGGGCAAGCATAATTTGTTTTCTCTCCCAACCTTGAACACTATCCATTCCAAATTATGTTTAGCACTACCATAGATTGCTGCAGTATCTGAAGTGCCAAACTAGGGTTCACATCTGCCCTCTAAGCCAACATTAAGAAACATGGTTAAACTGAATTTCCAGTTCTTGTTTGGAAGGACAACACTAACACTGATCTGAAAATATGAACAGGGTTAAATTTGGTTAACACTGTAACAGCAACTGAAAATGGAACAGAGCATGAAAGGGATAATTTACCATGATACTCAATCCACAAAGCCTTGGTTCCTGATCTTCAAAACGATGATATGGGTCGGAAATGCTCTATCAGTGTTTTCTTTCCAGAAGTCTGCCCACTTCCATTACCTTTTTGCATAGGTACTATGGTACAAGCACTTGCATTCATCTGCCATGGGAGCAAAGAGCAAAAGCATCTCTTACAGTGCTGTCGCCTGGCATCTCTTAGAACCTTGGTATTGATGTAGATGAGCTCAGGCTGCATGTATTAAGGGTCGGGAGACAGGTTTCACTGGCAAGGAGCAGAGCTATGGCACTCCAAGGAGAAGATGGTTCTCCATATGAGGCAAGAAAAACCCACCAGATGGAGTCCTGTGGCCAAAAAGTGTCTCTAGCTGTCCATGTGTACAAAAGACCCCTTCTCACTTGTCCTTGTTCAGAATAAAAGAAAGTCTATTTATTTCTTAGGTGTTAATACCGTATTTTGAGTACTGTTAAATAAATACAATTTAGTACACATATCTGCTTATCTTTTTATCACTCAGCAGAGAAAACATAAGGCAGGAAGTAAGTTGGTCTGAACTTATCAACACTGTATCACAGTGAAATTGTGTTCTTAATGAGAAGAAATAATTCAAATTGTAAAAAAAGCAACAACCCAAGAGTGTGTTGTAGTTAACATTTCTCATGCCCTTTCTCTAACACATATTAGAAGTTATTAATGTAAAATGTCAAAACACTGGAAAAATGCCATTAGATTTATAATTTTTATTTAAATGCACAGCTATTGTTTTGCTGACAAATGTTAATGTTATTTGGAGATCTCTTTTATACTTGTTGCAGTGTTACATGGCTTCATATGCCTTGTGCAATTTCAGTTGCTCTCTCCCTATCAAAGGGGTGAAATTCATGGATATATAGATCTAAACTTTAGACCTCTTCCTGCCCTCTGAAGGCATTATTTCTAATTTGATGATGAGGGGCTTACAGATATGATGGAAATTTACAGTAAAGATCAAAGTACTGTTCTGGAGACTGTTCTGATTTAAATTGCACGTAGAACCCTCCCCAAAACCTCATGTTGCAGAATCACAGAATCATAGAGTTGGAAGGGGTCATACAGGCCATCTAGTCCAACCCCCTGCTCAACGCAGGATCAGCCCAAAGCATCCTAAAGCATCCAAGAAAAGTGTGTATCCAACCTTTGCTTGAAGACTGCCAGTGAGGGGGAGCTCACCACCTCCTTAGGCAGCCTATTCCACTGCTGAACTACTCTGACTGTGAAAATGTTTTCCTGATATCTATCGTTGTACTTTAAGTTTAAACCCATTACTGCGTGTCCTCTCCTCTGCAGCCAACAGAAACGGCATCCTGCTCTCCTCCAAGTGACAACCTTTCAAATACTTCGCCTTTTTTACCTTTTTTACCGCTGCATCACACTGCTTGCTCATGTTTAGTTGACAATCCACAAGTACCCCAAGGTCTCGTTCACACAGTGTTACCTAGAAGCGTATCCCCCATCCAGTAGGCATGCTTTTCATTTTTCTGACCCAGATGCAGAACTTTACACTTATCTTAATTAAATTACATCTTGTTCTCATTTGCCCATTTTTCCATTGTGTTCAGATCTCGTTGAACTCTGTCTCTATCTTCTGCATTTGTTGTATTGACTTTTAGAATAACTTGACAATTAGGCATGCATGAAGAATAATCACATTCATTTTTGAAGAACTGTCCCCCGCTCCTTGCTGGAGTTCTGCCCTTCCCTTCTAAACTCAAATGGAGTTTGAATCTGCAACTGAAGAACCAATTTACCATCATATGATAGAAGTAGGAAGACAAAAATAATAATTACGAGGCAAGCATAAGAGGGAAAGGCAGTTGAAAGTGAATTAAAATAAGCTGCCTTCCAGAAGAGGATTTTTGAAAATGAAATAATCACATAACAAACTTATTCTAAAAAATTAAATGTAACAATGTTGGGAATTTATTTGATGGTGATGTTTATTGGTTAAATCTTCCAGTAATTGGACACACATACTACAAATCTGCTATGTAATCCTATCCCAATATATTAAATAGATGCAAATTCATTTCTCCCTTCCTTTTTGCATTCAGCTGGTACTGATAAAACACTTCTTGCAGAGGTCTTTTCCCTCCTTGCAACTCATGTGGATTCTTACCTCCCTTTCACTGATAAGAGCTTAATCTGTTTCTCCTACAAGTAGGAAACAGCACAGCTTTTGATCCAGGTTGCTCTCACTGCTTGAACAAAGAGCAAGCTGATAAATCCAGATGATATCCAGAAGAAACTACACTGAAGATTTGGGGTTTCATCTCTTCTATAGGGAGTCTGACAGTCTATCATATAGCCAAGCACATTTTCTCCGATCTATTTAGGTAACTCATTAACCTAAGATAACAAAAATCCCTGAGCATGCTCCAGCCTCCATCCCTTCTCCCTTCCACCATGAGCCAACTGGCCAAGCCATAGGAACTCCACCAGTATCTCCAGGGCCAATTGGTTCAGACCCTTCCTTCACTGACAGTAGCTAATGGTGCCAGCTTACTAGTTATCTCCTCTTGCTTTGCTATCAGTTTGTGGGGGGAAACAGTGAGTGAACAGATGCCCATTGTTGGTGTTACTGAACTAAACATCCCTGGCTTATAGCATGGCAGGACCCTTCAGTGTCGCTTGCTTCAGGGCCATTTTCCATTCCACTCCTGGGTAAGTTACAGATCTTACTACAGATGCAAGCTGCAAGCTGCCACATCTTTAATCACTCCTAGCAGAGTGGATAAAATATTTTGTTAAGGGCACCAAAGGTGGGCCCTCTCCGTGATGAGGAAGGGTGCCCATAGGCCCCTTCCTCTGGAATGACAATCGGGAGGCCCAATCGCCAGGCACAAAGTGCCTGCTGATTGGGCCCTCCGATTTTCAGTCCGGCGGCAAGGGACCAATTGGGAGCTGCGTACAGTGCGGCTCCCAATTGGTCCCTTCCTGACGGACTGACTAATCGGCAGGCGCAAAGCGCCTCCCGATCCGCCCCCCTTCCTCCTCATCCACAGCCGCCTGCCCCGCCACCATAACTTCACTCACCTCTACCAGGCCAGGACGCTGCCTCGCCGCAACGCCGCGCCCTCGCCGCCACACGACGAGACTCTGCACGGCTCCAGGTAGCTGCCGACGCGGGCGGGGGGCCTCGACGAGCCACTCCGCACCACGCCAAGCCCGCATCTTCACCGCCGAGACCCGCCCAAGCCATGCTGCGCTGTGCTGCCCCATCCCACACCCGTGCCGGCCCTGCTGACTCCCAGGCCCCGCTCGAGCCCTCAGCCACGGCCACGCCGGCCCCGCAGGCCCCGCCGACTCCAAAGACCCGCTAGTGCCCGCTGCATTAACACTGCAGCGGGCTTATTTACTAGTTTTAAAAATAAAAAGACATTTGGCTGGATGCAGCATGACACTGGCTTTGAGGGCTCCCTTCAGAGGTCTTCCTCAGGCTACACCTGGGACAGACCAGACCACTGCACCACTCTTGGTATGTTACTGGTGTGAATGGAGGCTTGAGGGCAGGCATTCAGAAATACTCTGAGTTTACACACAACAGAGGGAGGTGCTAGGTATGCCTATGCATATGCATGTGAGGAGTAATATTTTGTGTGGTTGGAGAATGCCATGGAGCTGTCAGGAAATAAAAGTCTGCAAAAGGCATTTAAAGTGGACCTGGCATCTTGAAGGTGGCTTGTGGTGTTGGGGAGCATTGCAGATCCCCATAAAGTTCCAGCCTATTGCTGAATTTGGGACTTTGACCGAGGGAGGTATTGGACTGTGTGACTGCCTCAGCTTTCCAGCCTCCCCGAAGCCTGTTGAATGTAGCAGTTTCTTTAAGGCAGGGCTTGTTGGTTTCCCCAGGTTGATGTCACTTAGCTGCATGTCTTTAGCTGCCACACCTGAAGCAATGGAATGCAGCACTTATTGCTCCAAAAGCTTCTGAATTGTGTCTGTCCTTAAATGAGAAAAAAATTAAAAAATAAAAACCATTGATGCTTGTAGGGAAAGAATCTTTAATACTTGTGAAACCCCTATGTGTTCTGAGTTAAGTTTCCTTGGGGGTAACACTTTAGATTAGAAGTAGAATGTTACTGTTTGATACTTATAGGAAGGAAAGTAACATTCTACACTTGGGGGTTTCACAGAGATTAAAGATTATTTTCCTTCAAGGATCAATTGTTGTTTTTTGGCTTTTTTCTTCATTGGAGTTGGTGAAGCTCCTTTCCTTCTTTCATTAGTCTTTAAAGAGCCACAAGAACCTCTGGTTGTTACATCTTGATTGTCAGGCAGTAGCTTTCTGGGCTGTGCAAAACTTCTTGTGTATATCAAGAGAAGGGTGGTTAGTTAGGTACTGGGGAGGGGTGTGGGTCATGGTCAGTGATAAAATATTTCTGGTACCTGGCACTACGTGTTATGGTACATGTGGCCTGCTCCAAAAAGTGACATTTATGTAACAAACAAATTTGACATCTCTAGGCTATATCTTTACCAGGGAAATCATGATAACAATGGTTTTCTCCAGATGTGCGGAATGCATAACTTGAGCAGAGTAAACTATGTTTTTTTTTCTATATATGGATTCTTAAAAGGTTCAAAGCACGAAACCATGGGCAGTGCACCAGGTTTGATAGTGGGAGAAGTTTTGGTTTGACTAAAAGGAAGACAGAGGAGAGCGACGAAGATGATCTGCGGCCAAAGGACCAAGCCCTATGAAGATAGGTTGAGGGACTTGGGAATGTTCAGCCTGGAGAAAAGGAGGGACATGATAGCCCTCTTTAATTATTTGAAAGGTTGTCACTTGTGGAGGGCAGGATGCTGTTCCCATTGGCTGCAGAGGAAAGGACACGCAGTAATGGGTTTAAACTACAAGTACAACGATATAGGCTAGATATCAGGAAAAAAATTTCACAGTCAGAGTAGTTCAGCAGTGGAATAGGCTGCCTAAGGAAGTTGTGAACTGCCCCTCACTGGCAGTCTTCAAGCAAACGTTGGATACACACTTTTCTTGGATGCTTAGGGCTGATCCTGTGTTGAGCAGGGGGTTGGATTAGATGGCCTGTATGACCCCTTCCAACTCTATGATTCTATGATTCTACATAACTGACAAGAACCTGACATAGCAGGAAAACGTTTGAGATGCTAAACAAATCCAAAAGTGAAAGCCAGAAAAGGCAACTGGAATGTGTTTAATGTATATCCTGTTAATGGTTAAAGTCCACTTTAATTAAATGAATTTGAAATTCAACTATATTCTATATCTGCAGACGCCATTGTTCTGTGATATTCAGCTGAAGGTCAAGCACCAATCAGTCAACCTAGGAACTAGATAAGCCACTTGTAAATTACTCTGTTTGCTCTCTCAGTCCTTTGAGGATGTTAAAAATGCAGCAGAAGATTTTGGTCTTGAAACTCCTGTAGCAAGCATTGAAACAAAATCCTTTCTGGGACATTCAAGCCCGAAAAACCTGTCCTTAATATACAATTTGTTTTCCCATTCAGATGCATTTTACTGTGAAATGAGTCTAATGTATATAGTTCCAGAGATGATGCCCTGCATTCTCATGATAAACACTCAAGCCCTTCTATTACCACTTGTTTATTCAGCTTCCATTTGCTACCTTTCATTGTGTGTTTATTAAGATAATGAAAAAAAAGAGGAAACGTGGCTGTTAGCAATTTCAGCAACCCCATTGTGCAGCTATTATTCGAGAAACCTAATAATCCACGTAAGCTAATTCTGACTTATGGATGGCCTGCTTCACTAAATCAGGGCGATTTTCTCGGGTGAATAACAGACAAGTTCAGTGTGCCACTACCTTAATTAAAGAGAGCCTCTCTTCATCTTGATCTCGTTTTAATTTACAGGATAATACTACAATAATATCACTAATGGAAGGTACATTAAAGGGCATCAAGTAGCATTAACTGTATTAAATTATGGCACTTGTGTTAATTAACTTCTGGAGCAAGATGGTCCTAATGGCTAAAAAGGTCGACTAATGCATAAATTGCCTGGCTTGGTGAGAATTGGAACAGGGGGAAGAAAAGTGAGGCTGCCTTTGGTTCATTCTTTGCAAACTCTTAAGATAATGCAAAAACTAGACAATGTGTCAAACCTCAGGAAAGCTTTCCCCTCTTGTTATTGTTTTATAGTTCTGAATGTCTTTGATTAATTGAAAAGTTTCCCCCTGACATTTGGTTGGATGGCAACAGGTAAAAAATGTTTATTCCGGGATCTATCCAAAGACAAAGGAATGCTTTCTGCAAATTATTCTTTTACTCCAAAATACATTAGTTTGAAATAAAAGGTGAGAGCTAAAGCATTATTTCTATTCTACAAGACTCCATAAACTAAGGTGACCAGATTTTAACATTGGTAAAGCGGGACACCATTGACCGGGGGGGGGGGTTCTTGATTAAAAATTTGGTCTATATGGAGCAACAAAAAGTTTCATAGAACGCATAGAACGCAAAAATAGTATTGTAATATATATATTTAATTTCAACATAATTACAATTGGCCAGGTACCCCCAGATGTCCCTCCAAAAGTGGGACAATCTGGTCACCTTACCATAAACCGACAGGTGGTATCTTATCAGTATAAGGGCATCTTATAGATTTTGTGTACAATTTTTAGGAAGAATTGTTGGGGATGGGGTACCAAAAGTAATTTTAACGTAACTCTGTATTCATTCATAAAAATTCTGTGGATTTTGTTTTACTTAAACAGGAATATTCACATTGTGAATGCTTCAAACGTTCTCAGAATTTATCCCTGATTTGGGAATTCCAAATTCTGTCCTGTTGTTTTTAAGGACCCCAACCTCTAGGAATCATCTTTTACTTGATTTTTTTTAATAACAAATTTATGGAAAGTATATGTACAGTTTGCAGCATCTTCCATTTAATTTTCCTTCTTTCCATTACTGATATTCATGTGTGCACTAGTACTGTGAAGAAGCAGTGTTGATATGATTACACATATGACTGCATGATGATTCTTTTGATGAAATTTGTGCTTTGGTATTACATCAAATCTCTTTTTTTGCATAAGGCTTCAGTATTACACAAGGCAACCTGAAGGACTGAAAGCTGCAGTAAATGGTATATGAAAACTATTCACTTCCAGGAGTAGTTTTAGGAATTCATTTAGTAAAACCAGAATTAAGGTGCAGTTGAGCTCAGATTTCAAGAACAATAAGGAAAATGTGTTTGTATACTTCATTTGCGCATTAATTTGAACAGTCAGTTGTCACATTGTTGTAACCATGTCTGAAGTTCTACTGTTCAGTTTGCACATGAGAACCAGCATAGAGTACTGGTTAGATTAGAGTGTTGGGATAGGTTCTGGGAGACCCAGGTTTCAACTCATTGTGCAAGGGTGACATTGGGCCAAACTCTCTGCCTCACACACACATATGCACATGAGTGCTATGAAGATAAAATGGAGGGAAGGAAACCATGTTTTAAGCTGCTTTAGGTCCTCATTGGGAGGAATTTATATATTATATATATACTAGTAATCAAGCCCGCTGTAATCTAAATACAGTGGGCGCTAGACCAGGGAGCCCCCTGCAGTCGCGCAGAGCGCGGCTGCCGGGGGATCCCTTTGTGGGCGGCCTGACGCATCGGAGGCACTTTGCACCTCCCGACGCATCAGGCTGCCATCAAGGGAGCAACTGCAAGACGCGCTCCGCGCGGCTCACAGTTGCTTCCTTGTCAGCAGGGTGGGAATTGGCCCGGCCGATGGTCTGTCCGGAGGAAGGGGCCAATCAGGCCCCTTCCTCATCACGGACAAAGGCCTCCCACCAAGGGCTTAACGAATTATTTAGTCCGCGGCGCCCGCAGCACCACAGGCGTGTTAAGGATGGAACCCATAAGGACTTGCGCAGTGAATTTCCCTCTACCCTACTATTTCCTTCTTCCTTGAAAGCCCCCGTAGCCTCTTTCCTGCCTCCACTTCTTCACATCCACAACTCAGCCTTGCCCCCCACCCCCGCGTTTAATAATGAAATTCAAGCCAAGAGTGCTATGGTTACCTAGCAACAGCCAATCATTTGGGGCTTTTTTTTTTTTACCCAGTGCATATGCTTATTTTTATTTTAGATTTTGGATTTTCTGTAGATCTGGGTAATTTTCATGTCCATTCGTGGCTCCAGTCACTCCAGTATCCTCAGATTTGCTGTTAGAATATATGGAGGGGATAAATCCGGTCTTCCCCTCATCATTGTCTGGCACAACTAAGCTTGGAGCTGCTCTGAGCCTGGGGTAGTTCCCAGTGTTTGCTGCAGCCAGAGCAGCTCCCAGCATCCACTACCACTGCAGCTGGGCCCAGAGAGGCGCCTAACATTTGCCACTACCAGGCCCACAATGGCTCCCAGGCTTCACCACTACTGCAGCCAGGGTTCTGTCATGGCTGGGCTTCCAGACTCCACTATCACAGTAACCATGACCACCAAGGGCCCCACCAGCTCCATCAAACTCCCAATTGTGTGTTGTCTACACATGCACAGACAATGCTTTGTTTATTTTGAGGGGAATTTAAACTCCCCCTTTGTATTTTTTAAACATTTCAGATTATTCTGCAAACCTAGATATCTGCAGATTGAGGCCACACTTGAGGAATACAGAGATGATAACTAAAATAAAATAAATAGGAAACTGTGTGCATTCCAAAGCTGAACTTCATAAATTCTGAGGAAATGTGAAAAACAGGGAAAGCAAATTGCTCATGCTGCTTATCCTGTTCCAATGCATGATGTGAAATACCCGTCCCAGGGATGCATTTTTTTAAGAATTGTTTCTTTTGCTATAACATTGCTTGGGCAAATTCAGTTATTTATAGTTCAAGTGATTAACTGCTTCCATGAGGGACTTTTGCTCCTGAGAGTTCAAAAAGGGACTGTCAAGGTAAAGGAACAGAGCCATTTGCTTCATTCTTCAAATTCAAGAGCCGGTGCTTTATTGTGGGACTTAAAATATCTTCCAGTCCCTTTGCAATACATACCATTAAGCCTTTCACTTTATTTTTATACTTCCCCTCTGTTGGAAGCTTCTGTATTTGAGCCCCAGGGCTTTTTGAATCTGTCCCGGCAATAACAGCAACTCGGTTTTTGTCCCTCATATTATCAGTTTTAAATTTAATCTACCTCAGAGTCTGAATAAGTTACCCTTGGGGGAAAAAATCAGTTTACTGTGGATTTTTTCCTCTTCAGTCAGCATGCCTACAATTTCACTGTGACTCTTAATGCCTGCCATTGAAACACTGAGCCCAAGTACTTCAGCAGCTTCTTATTTCCTCATTCTTCAGCTTGTAATAAAAAAAGCAAACCCCCTCAATGAATGTTGTCAAGAAAATGATCTAGTGTTTCAGGCCATGTTTCACATGTTTTCAGGTGTCTACAGACCTGATGCATGCTCAACTGGTTGCTTTCAGGTTGCTTAAGCAAGACTCAAAAGCTTGTTGATTGTTGTACAAAGAGGGGAGGGAGTACTTGTTTGGGGATGAATGCTGATTCGGCCCTCTGTTGGGTGGGCCTTTGCACTATAAAAGGCTCCTGCTCACCAGGGGTAGAAGCCTTTCAAGGCAAACGTTTCTCAATTTACGGGAGTGCTGGAAGATACAAACTACTTCTGCAGTGGACCAAAGTAAGATGGCTGCTGCTGGAACCGAGGCAGTGACATGCATTGTCTGTGGCATGTTTGTCACATGGAGGATGGAGAAGAGTTGTTTTCTGTTATCCCATAGAGTCAGACCATAACCAGTGGGATGAAATTATTTCAAAAGAATTTTTGGCTAAACATCCGGAAGAAGTTCCTTGACAGAGCAGTTCCTCAGTGGAACAGGCTTATTCTCAGGTTTCAATGGGAATCTTAAACATCATATTCCCTGCATTATAGTGTGGACTTCAGCCCAGTATTTGTATACTTTTTCACATTTCTACCACATATGATAAAAAGAACCCACTTTGTCTACACATTTCTAACATTTGTTATCATAATTTTTTGCAAATTTGGCTACTACTTTTGGTATTACATACCACCTATAAAGCATTTTGTACTAATTTTCTCTAAGTATTTGACTGTTAGTCAGCTTTGGTATTCTAGACCAGTGGTCCCCAACCTTTTTATTACCGGGGACCGGTCAATGCTTGACAATTTTACTGAGGCCCGGGGGGGGGGTTAGTCTTTTGCCGAGGGACGTCGCTGCCGCCTCCACCACCTAAGTCCCTGCTGCACTTGCTTTCCCGCCGGCGCCCCTGACTTTCCGCCGCCCCCTGTGGGGGTGCTGCCATCAGCAGCTGCATAGTGCCACACCATGGTGGCCACTGGACAGCACCAAATTGATCCGCCAGCAGAGTGGCAGGGCAGCCCCTGAGGCAGCAACCGGGGAGGAGGACGAGTAGGAGCCGCGGCCTGGTACCAACTGATCTTCTAGACCATACATATTCCCATTGTTCTATTGTCACATTCATCTCAAAATTTTTCATCCATTTAATCATACCTGGTTTAACTCGTTCCATTTCAGAATGAACTAGTTTTTTGTTTAATGTGTTCTATGGGAGCAACTCTAATATATCCCAATGCAGAATTTCATTAGTGATCTCAAAACAGCAATAAAAAAATCACAAAACATAATAAACTATAAAGATAACTCCCCAACAGAGTTGCCCAGCAGATGTAAAGTAAGAATCAGTAAGAAGGAAACCAGCATTCAGTGTCCATATCATCCAGAATTAGCCAACAGCAAAACAGCTTATCAGAAATCACTAACTGAAACCAAAGCCCTTCGGAAGAGAATGATCTTCACTTTCCTTCTGATGCTAAGAAGGGATGGAATCTGAGATATATCCTGGGTGAGTAAGTTTCTGTTTGCACTACTGCTTGGGAGGCTTTGGGAAAGGGCCACTGGTGCTCCATTGGTGATGGAGCACAGGAAAAGGACCTTAGTGTTTGGCTAAGCATCTATGGCTAAGCAGTAAGAGAATGCTGTAAGAGTTGTTGATGTTACTAAGACCCCAGTTTAGAATTCTTTCCATCATTGATATTTAATCTGTTGTTATGCAGGTGCAAGAGAACTTCCATTTGATTATGCTCAAAATCCTATAATAACTTAAAGAGTTGCTCTGGTTTCATATTTATCAAAAATGCCCTCCTTTATGATTCATCTCAGATGTTAAGATCTCCTAATAATATTACATACACTTCCAGCTGCTAGGGAAAGATCAGTATGTCACCATGGTTTGAGAGATTCAGTTATAGCACATAAAGATTCCTTTATTTGCAAGATTACTTGCATAAGCTTCTCCTTTTCTTTTTTTGAGACTTATACAACTGTTTGGAGTGACTACATCTAACAATTCTTCCTGTTAAATTGCAGACTTCATTAAGAGGATGGAGGGAAAACAGCTTACATACTTACGATCTTGTCAGTTTATCCATAATTCCCTTGCGCTTGTAAGAAATATTTTTATAGCCACTGTACTAAGTCATTAAGGAAACAGAGCACTCATCTTCTATAAACAACTCAAAGGCTTTAAGAAAAGAACATGAATACAGATTAATGAAATCAGTCCGACACCCATTGGCCAAGATTGACATACATAGTTTGAGCATGCAGTTATCTGCTTATGCTGCTGCAGAGCTCTTCGCTTTGTGGGTATGAATTTGCTGGTTGTCCCAGGCCTCTGTGACATTTGTCTGGCCTCAATCAGGGCCAGGGCCTTTTTGGTGGAATGAGCTCCCAGAAGAGCTAAGGGCCCTAACAGAGCTCGCTAGGTTCTGCAGGGCCTGCAAGATGGAGCTCTTCCGCCAGGCGTTTGGTTGAGGCCAGGGTGCTGACCAGAGATACCATCTGTGAATCCCTTCCCATGTGTATGATCCGCTCCCTGGACAGACAGGAATATATTGTTGTAATTTGGGCTTTTTGCAATCTTACAGAGTTTTTAGTTCATTAGTCGCCTGCCCTTTATCTGATAGAATCAGGTGGATAACCACCTTGGTCTGAAGTAGCAGAACAAAATTTGAGTCTAATGCCACTTTTAAGACCAACAAAGATTTATTCAAGGCATGAGATTTCATGTATCTGAGGGAATGTGCATGCGCAGAAAAGTTTACATCTCGAATAAAATTGTTTGTCTTAAAGGTGCCATTGGACTCAAATTTTGTTCTGCCTTTTATTTGTTTATTAATTTAAATAAAATCATCTTTTCTAAACCAAATTGCTGAGATACTAAAAGTGTGGGATTCACTTACAACTTATGACTACCCATGGGGGGGGCAGGGTCATGTTTTGTTTTTCATTTCCTACTTATCGAAGCACTAGAACTAAAGCAGCTTCCAAAACTATGCAGCTTTATCCTCAACTTGCATTGACTTCAATTAATACCTGTCCTTACTAAGTAAAATTGATCCCCTACTTATTAATCTACAATGTTTAGTTGATCTATTTATATTCCTTCTTCTAATTTTAATTCCAGCGTTTGATTCTTTGAGTTCCGTCTCTCTCATAATGATCTCAGCATAGAAGTTAAACAGGAAGGGGGAAAGAATACAACCTTGGTGTACTTCTTTCTTTCAGTCAGTATCACCAAATGATGTACATATAATGGCTTCTTAGTTTGCATAGAGCAACTGCATCAGTTGATCAAATGCAGGTTCACCCCCAAATTTTGCAAAGCTTCCCAAATTTGTTGTGATCCACATAATCAAAAGCTTTCTTGTAGTCAATAAAACAGATGTAGACATCCTTCTGATATTCCCATAACTTTTCCAAAATCCAGCACAGGTTTGCTATGTGATCATGAGTGCCACACCACTGTCAAAAGCCAGTTTAAACATCTGGTAATTCTCTTTCAATGGTTGTTACCATGCGTTGTATGATTTTTGAGCAGGATCTTACTAGCATGAGAAATGAGGGTTATTGTACAGCTTTTTGAGTCACCCTTTTTGTTAGTGGGATGAACACAGATCACTTCTATTCCTCTGGCCAGTTATTAGTCTCCTTGCACAGAAATATTAATAAGAGTTTTAAAACATCGTATTATGCATTGCATACTCATTCAAATCATTTTTCTAAAATGTATACAAATTACATTCACTGGCTACGTGCACCCAAAACGGTATTTAGAAATGAAAGCCACTCTTGTTGATTTTCAGAATATTATAGGCATCTATTTAACAGTGTCAAAACATTCTCCATGATGTACACAATGCAGCCAACCTGATGTGGATAACAGGTCCTGGAAGCTTGAGGACTCAGCATTGAAAGAGCCCCTGTAAGGTGTCTGTTTCTTTGTTGGAATGGAAGACTTGATATTCAACACAACCTTAATCCCAGTTCATGAAATATAAATATTACTTGCGGATAACCAGAAAACAGCAAAGGCAAAAGGATCTGTGCTGGTATTCTTACTAGAAGAACCTTTGTGCATTACATTATTGCCGGGGGTGGGGAGGACAAAGTATAGACTGTCTCAATCCAAGTGAGGTTCCTTAAGGGATTGGGATAATGGGCACTGTGTTGCTTATGCCAGAGTCTAGTTCTCACGGTGTGTTTCACAGTAAAGGTGGCTTTTGTTTACAGATTGCCAGTAGAGAAGGGAAAAAGAAACGCAGTGTCAAACAAGATACCACAGACAAACCAGTCTTGGCCCATCACAAGTATGATCCTAGATTATTGTCAGGCTTGCACATTTGGGGCTGGCCTAAGGCTTTTGAGTGTCTAGGATTTGGGGTGCCTTCCCCCATCCCTGCCTTCCCCCATCCCTGCTTCACTGCCTCGCAGGAGATTGCAATCCTGAAAACAGTTTCAGGGAAGTAAGACCCATTGAGTAAAATGGCCCTTTCTTCTGAGTAGTAGACCTGCGTAGAGATTGCTGTCAATGTCATTCCACCTTCCATTTATTCTGAAGATTAAGCAGAAGATTAGCATTTTGTTTGTTTTTAGATTTTATAAAGCAAAATTCCTGGGTAAATGCTTGGGTGCCTTTTTTTTAATTAAAAAAGCTAAGCCCTGCCTGAAACACAGAGGAAGGAGCAAAGGGCAGATTCTGTGCCAGAAACACAGGTCAGTAAGACAGCAGAGACAGCAAGGGTGGGGGACAGAGTGGATCCTCACCATGTTTGGGTGGGCCCTGCCCCTCCATGTTTCTGTACCTTATACTTTTTGCCCCAAAAGTCTTTCACAAAATTTGTTGGTGTTCATGTTTCTGAAACCAAGAATTAAAGAGAAACTGTTTTTCCCCATTTCTTGGTATCCATAGAGGCCATGGACATAGGGGAGAAATATTCCTGTGAGTCCTGTGAGTATGGGCTGCTGCAGCTCCCTCCCCCCAATATGTTTTAGCACATGCAAGGCTAATTTTGAAGATATTTCTATTTCTGCTTACTTTGTTTGTTGACAAGAGCAACTATGCACTTGACTGCCAAACAAACAAACAAGCAGAAACCATTTCAGAATGATATCACAGACAAAAAGAATTAGCACATATGTTTTGGCATACATTGAACTAATTTGGAAGGGTTTGTTTGTGCTGTCCTTGTTTGTTTCCTGTTTTCTTAGAAAACCAATGAGCATTTCCTGAAATCCCTGAATGTCTGGATGGAAGATGGGTGACTATATAAGTGTTTAGAGAAAAAAATTCCCCAGTGTTTGCAATCTCTGGAAGGAGGGAGATTGAGGGAAATGAAAGCTACTTCAAAGTGTGAACTCCTCTTGGACTGCTTGTTAGAAATCCCATAGACTGTGTATCAGTCTAAAGAACCACAAGAGAATATCAAGATTTGATTGCAAAATCATCCCTAATAAGCATTTATGGTCATCCAGACTACGGTAAGGATTGCTTAACACAGTCTTTCACACATTCAGACAGTCATTAAATCTGGTGAGCCAGTCCTTGGTTACCCTGTCTAATTGTCCAATTTTTGCACACTAATGCAGAAATTTTCCAAATGTGACTGATGTATGTATTAACACTTCAGGCTTCAGTTTCAACCCTTACCTTCAAAGAAATCATTTGCAAAAAGCCCTCAAGAACCACAACATAAGACCTCCCAAACCATAATCCTCATTCTCTAGCCTAAGAGCTTTTGCTTCTTACCTGGTAGGAATGCAATAGCATATTGATCATTCTTCTCTAAGAGCAAGAAGCCTAGAATGATCTGCTATCCCAAGACTCATTCATCTTCTGTCCCATACTTTTGAAATGGAAAACTAGGGAGCACCCTTTCTTTATTGCATCAGAAGAGAAATTCCATCCAGCAGCCTTAAACTCTAGGATAATGTAAGGGAAGTGTTCAGATGCTATATTACTGAAAGTACAATCAATACAGTAACAGCAGGAGCAAATCTTCAGATTGCAACAGAGGGAGTGGGGAGAAAGAAAAATCACATATAAAAATGATAATGCATCGCCCAGTTTGAGTGTTTGGTTCTGAGCAAGCTATCCTGAAGTCTCCTGCAGTCCTCCCAATTAGGTGTTTAAAAAGGGAAGCAGAGGGCTAGAACCAGCCACAGGAGGTGTGAGTAGGGGAGAATCAATGGCACTGGAAGGAGAATTCCCTTCTCTCCTACCTGTTATTCTTTCCTTATAAATTCTTCCACACATTCACAACAAACACAGGTTTGTGAACATGTAGTCCTGACCATAGTGTACTCTCCACTGCATAATAGAAATAATAAATGTGGGCTGATAATTACAGTCCTGGCAGAAATTCTAATTAGTTAGAGTAGTGGCATTGTGGAGACAGGGGGAGTTATGGTTCAGGTTTAATTGCTGTCAGCATTTCTATGAGTGCAACATACAGAGACATAAATGTGTGTAGCACAAGAATGTGTGCACTCAGATATGCGCTTTCACACTCAACTCATTCTTTGCCCTTGACTGCTTCTGACTAGCTCAGCAGAAAGTGACACATAAATCATTACCAGATATGTTAAATTCAAATGGTCGCTAATAGAATAACCATCTGTTTGATGTCGGAAATTTCAGAAGGATGTAGCAAGCAAAGCAGGCATAAAGCATGGGGAACTTGGGTCCCTGTCAGTTGCTAATATGTATATCCAAACATGAAAGCAGCTGCTTGTACTGTAGTCAGTGATGTTGCTAATACATCTTTTGTGCTCGCCATTTTTGCATGTCAGGCATGTATCCTACGAGATAATTTAGTGTAATGGCATTGTTGACATTCATCTCATGGCTTGATCTTGAAATCTTGATCCAAGATTATTGTCTTTAAATAGCTTATAAATAAACAAGCTGGTCCACCTTCCTCAGAACATCCTTTCATATAATTGGACTCTGTTCCCCTCTCTACCCCACCTCCTATTGGCTACCTCTGGACCCCATGGGGAAAAATAGATGAGATTATTTCGTAAATGATAGATCAGTGACATTTTCCTGCCTGATAATGTATTACAGTAGACTCCATCAGTGTGCACTTTCCATCTCGTAATCTCCCCTACAGTATTACTATTAAAGATCTCTCTGCGAGAGAGGGGGAAATCGATTCTCTTGCCCCAGACATACATTAGTGGATGCTGTCACATACCTTCCTAATGAACATTGCTAGACAGACTTGTGAGTGACAGGGTAATGCATTAGGAAATTACCAGCAGGACACACGGGACTGAAGAATCCAGTTGCCTGAACAAAACACTAATGTTCACGCTAGAAAGGTTCCTGTCTCTTCCCCCCTTCTGAGCATTGCACCACTTGACTCAGCATCAGAGTAATGCCACCAGAGCGACATGCTGCAGGGAGGATTATTGGTGGCCCACAGAACACATCTACTCCCTGCCCTGTTAGTTTTTCTTTCCATTTCCTCCTTCTTTCACTACAAGCTGGGAGTGAGCTGTCCTGCATCTTATTTGGCAGGTACTTGCCCTTATTTATAGCTTGCCAGGTGCCAGGGATCTCAAACCAAGGACTCCGACTGTGGGATGTGCACACTGAGTTTGAATGCCATTGATGCAGATGGCCAAGGCTGGGATTGCAGCTAGTAGCTCAGCAGGAAATATAGTAGGTTGGATTGTTTGTTTGTTAAATGTATATGCCCCCTCTTACTACCAGGCAGTCCTAAGATGGTTAACAACAGTTAAAACATCAACAAATCTCAGTTTAAAAACCTAGCCCAAGTTAAACTAGAGACTAGTCCACATAAACCAAACCCAAGCATTCTCTCACTCTGAGAACCTTTTACTTGAGTGTCTTTCATAACATCCCTTCTGGTTTAAAATGACTGCAAGCCTACCTCTGTGCTTCTCTCTCACACAGGGGTGATTCCGTATTCCTCTGAAGAGGGACACTTCTTGTTTTACTCACCATACAGAACCAAGATTGCCCCAGCCAACTTCCTTTTTGGAGTGACTAGGAGGGGGGAAAGTGCTGACATTAGGAGGGGGGGGTATCCAGACTCTGAGTAGTTTTGCTGTAGAACAGTGGTCCCCAACCTTTTTATCACCGGGGACCACTCAACGCTTGACAATTTTACTGAGGCCCGGTGGGGGGGGGGGCGTAATTTACTCCTCTGCTCTCAACCACTGCCCTAACGCTCTCTGATCGCTATGGTAATGTTTAAACATCCCTTCAAAATAAGATACAGACACGCCACAACAATGAACATAAGGAACATTTTATTTTCATGGAAATTTTAACTCATGACAATGACAAATCAATGGGAACCCTGAGCTTGTTTCTCTGCAATGAGATAGTCCCATCTGGGAGTGATGGGAGACAATGACACCCGAAGTGTGTTGTAAAGGGCCGGGGGGATGAAGTAAAGGGGGGGAGAAGGCGTCCTTTGCGGCCCACCTCCAATTAGTTGATGGACCACATGTGGTCCGCGGCCCACAGGTTGGGGATCGCTACTGAAGAATATTCATTCCTCAGACTTGCCTGCCCCTGATTTATTGCATTAATACCATCAAAAGAGAGGCAAATGGCTTTACATGCTTAGATATTCATAAATGCAGTCTTGGCTGTGAAAGGATGCGCCCAGAAATTAATCTGGCTGTTATTAATTACATTTTTTCTTAAACAGGAAAAAAAAAACAGCCCAGGGGATTTGATTGCCTCATGATTGCTCTGGCACTGCTGTGGCTCCTGTGGCCCTGCTTAAGTATCATGAAGAGGAAGCCTCATAGACATTATAAAAACAACAGGCAACTTTATTGTGACCACAGATATTCATTAGGAGAAAAACCCTGAACAGAACTTTTAGCATAAACCCCATTGAACTGTGAGACAAAATGACTCTTGCTGAGAAGCTGAAATCCAGCAGTTTCTCGTATGGCAAGCCCCAAAGACCAATGTTCCACACTGGTTTTATTTTAAAATACACTTACTTTTGGGTTGTTAGTATTTATTTGTAGAGCCAGAATGTTTGATTTCAGGCTGTGTATGTGTCAAATCAGAGGCTGCTATTGATCGTCTGACTCCCTGGACAGTTCCGGGATAAGGCCTTCTGCTCGTCAGGAGCCACAGCAGCCTGGACCTTTTTGAAAAGGTGCACAGCTCCCGCAGAGTAACAGAAGTGTTCTCTATTGTGTGTTTAAAAGGAGAGGGCGGGGGAGTCATCATTTTGTTTGTACTACAGCCAGCTTTCTTCTTTCTATTTTTTTTTGTACTGTACTGTACTGTACTGAGCAAGTGGCTCACTGAGCACATTTTGTCAACTCCATTTTGATGTCGAAAGAGTACCAAACAAGTCAGAGAAACGCTTTCGAGGAAACCAAGAAAGGGCATCAGCTGGCACTCTAATGCCCACAAGGAATTGCAGAGCATTAGCTTTGAATTGGTAAACTGAGCCCTCAATTAGATCCCAGCCTCAGCCATGAATCCCTGGGAATTCTCAGTGGATAGAGGAGGATTAAAATATACCAGGATCCCTTCACTTTAATGAACACAGTACTGCTTCAGTTCCCTGAACACTATATATTTTTAACAGGAGCTGTCAGTGACAGAACATTAGCACTGTTGTTGATTGTTTCTGACTGAGATCAGGTGAAGCTGCTTTGATTTCTTTCTTACCAATTAAAAATCTGGAGCAATGCAGATCTGAGATGTTGGGGAGAGTATTTAACTGAAACCATCAAAGACATGTTGATCCTCGTGCCCACTCACTGTTATTTTTGACCACCTGAGAAAAATAGAACTTCATATATCCATGTTTATCATCAAGTAATGATTGGCATGTGTGAATGAGCCATACCCAAACATAGCTTTCCTGTAGTGTTCACAGTACCTCAAACATAAGGGTTTTTTGTGTAGAAGCTGTTTGTACATTCACTTGAGAAGTTATGCCTAATCCTTCACTTTCTAGAGACTAGTATATGTATGTATTTATGTATGTGTGTATGTATATGTGTGTATGTGTGTACACACACACACACAAAGCCCGTTGCATACTATAAAACAATGGGTGCTAGCTCATGGCTTGGTGTGGGTTTTATGCCTAACTTGGAAGCTGACAACCCTATGAGGAGGTCTCTCTGTGCAGAACAGTCCTGAGCCAAGTCAGGTTCAAGCACACCTAGGAAGTGTGGAATTTTAGAACATGAATCTACACCTGTCTGGCAACCTTACCTCCTCTCTGCAATGTTTTCTTGACCTGAAACAGGCCAGGGGCGTTGGTGGCTGGTTGGGTAACTGAGGAGGCCCTTTTGAGGCCCCACTTTCAAACATCAAGAAATATTTCTAACCCAGGGGTAGCCAACCTCCAGGTGGGGCCTGGAGATCTCCTGGAATTGCAGCTCATTACCAGACTATAAAGATCAGCTCTCCAGGTAGAATTGGCTGCTTTGGCTGGGGGGGGGGGGGGGTTAGACAGGGCTGTTGTGCAAAAAAAAAAAAATTTGAGGCCTCCCACACAGTTTGTTGTGGAGATGAAACGCAGCTGCCGCACATGCGCGCCGCCGGGGCTGCCAGCTTTCCCTCATCCCCGGAGGCGGTCCTCAACCACAAAAAGGTTGGGGACCGCTGTGTTATACTAAACATGCGGGTTGCATTTAGAAATGGTAACTCCCAGTTCACAGGGAAACTTCCAGGCAGTTTGAAGCCTCTGCTGGAGTAGTCACTATGGTTATGTGAGGAAAACTCCTCTTGTAGTGCCACAACTTTATGCTCTTGTACCGTGACAGTGCAATCTGGTAGCATCAGAAAACAAGTTTGTCGCTGCCCTTGTCTAAAATGTCCTTGTCCCTCTCTACCACCACTAGATGTAACCAGATGTTTTCAAAGATGAACAGGCAGACACGTTCCAAGACAGCTAGAAGGGTGCTCTTGGCAGGTGGATGCAGAAGTCTGCAGAATTCATATCTGTTGCAAAGCAGGGTCTTGATGCTATGGAGGCTGTGTTCAGCACTCCTGCCTTAATTTTCATTCCAAGCCTCATCTCATGGCATTCGGAAGACATCTCTGAATTCTTGACTAAAGAGCAATCAAGGAAGCACCAGTCTGATGAATACATTCTAGATTTGCCGGTTGCTGCTTCCTGCAGTTTCCCAAAATGATTTTTTTAAGGATTCAGATTCAGTTATTTTGTCTTAAAATAAACCAGAGATGGTTTCTTTAATATCAGAATTAAATCTAGCTACATCAATTGGGGAAACACATAGTGGTTTACATTGAGCTCAGTAAAAATCATGTATCCAGATCTGATAATACCCCCTGACACACACACACCACATGCACACGTTTGCATCCAATTAGGATAGAATTTTCAGGGCTTCTACCGGTAGATGAGGTCTACCAGACTGCACATGGATAGGGATGACAACACTGGTGTGTGAATAAATTGTCTTTCTCTATTTCTGGGATGCTCAAGCATCAGTTGAAGGGAGGAAGGGAGGAAATAAATCAAGTGTTCAGAAGTAGGGTAATTTCTTGATCACATATCTCCTGCTTCTTGTATCATTTGGCCTTGTACTTCATGAGATAGGAGGAGCTTCCCCCTGTGGCTGTTCTCAGCCCCCTTGCAGGCCCATTTCCCATGCCTACCAATTGCAAGGAGAGGAATATAACAGCTATCTTCTGCCTCTGATCCTCTTGCCAAGTCTGCAAAGCAGGCAAGTTGCTTTTAAAATGGAGCTCCAGGCCCATCTTCTAGCCCTCTACCAAGACTGACATTGGGTCTGCCTTCCAGGAAATATAGGTACCATCCTAATGTATGAAAAATTTTATTCCAGGCGTGGCCAATTTATTCCAGGCGTGGCCAATTATGTTCATGGAATTGCAGTCCATGAACATCTGGAGGGCCACAAGTTGACCATCCCTGGCTTATGCAAACATGTCTACACAAAATAAGAAAGCTGCCCCACAGTCTGAGAATTGGTGAAAAGTCAGGAGATATACTAACCAGTAAAATCATATTCCATGGGAACCTCAGCAAACTGTTTTGATTGGATGACATCCTTGTCATCTGACTGGTTCCTGTCTCTCTTTGTTCCCCATTCAGTCACCCACTTCTCAGAAAATGTGCACAAACAAAACAAAGCATCAAATAAATAGACAGAAGGTTTCCAAACACTCCTGAACAATGGAAACGTTTATAATATTAAAGAATGTAGGTCGGACCTTGATTAGTAAAATTCTAGTGACACATTCATCTTTTTCAGTTAAGCTAGTGATACTGAATGCATTTGTGCCGGATAGGTTTCCAGTGGTTTGAATTAAGATGCTGCCAGGTATCTTAGGAAAGCAATAAAAATGCCATGCTGTGTATTCATCCATGCATTTTTCAAAGCATGAATGTTTCAGCAGTGCAACAGGCAAAATTATAAACAGATCAACAGAAAGAAAAAGACTTGCCCCAAGAGGAATAAACAAACTTGTCTTGAACTGGTGAGGCTCCTAGGCAGCTGCTAAGGGCACAATAAGGCACATGAACAGGTGACAGTGTGACAGTAAGTTGTGTGATGACTTTTGTCAAGTACATTGTCACCATACTGGATCTAGAGTACACTTGCCTCAGGGGGAATTTGCACATCTGTCATATATTTAGATTACTTTTATAATAAAGCAGCACACATGCAGTTCATGGGCAGAGATGGAAGTACAAAAGACCAACATGTGTAAGGCTAAATTCAAACAAGCATTTTGCAAGTAGCAGGATATAGATGTACTGATAGGGGTGTAACGAGTGGATGTTGTGAAATCATTTGTTAGAGGGTTACTAGCTCCAAGTTGAGAAATTCCTAGGGATTTGGGGGCAAAGCCTGGGGAAGGCAGAATTTGGGGAGATGAGGTAGCTTGGCTGGAATGTGTTACCATAGACCAGGTTTTCTCAACCAACGTTTCTCGAAACCCTGGGGTTTTTTGATTACCATGGAGGAGTTACCCAAATGGGTGGGAGTTAATTAATTGTAATATTTTTTAACTTGTTAAACATTTGTCAGATGATATGACCATATATGATCATGCCAACCTACACACTCCTCCCAAAATAGCTAATGATGGGCCTTGGAGAGGGTGGGAAGGGGAGGAGGTATGGGTGGGTGTGTACACAGCTATGCTTTCCAGCCATATTCTGCATGATCATGCCACTTCTGGGGTTTCTCGAAACCTGAAGAGTGTTTCAGGGATTTTACAATGGTAAAAAAGTTGAGAAAGGCTACCATAGTTTACCCTCCAAAGCTCCATTGTCTTCAGGAAAAACATGCCTTGGAATCCAAATCTACCTTGAACGACTAAAATGTGTTAGAGCAGTGGTTATCAACCTTCCTAATGCCGCGACCGTTTAATACAGTTCCTCATGTTGAGGTGACCCCCAACCATTAAATTATGCAAGTGTTCTTTCAAAGAAAAGACCCATCGTCGTGCCTCTGCAATAGGCTAGTTCGCCCCCTCATCACTGCAAGGAATGCGTTGTTGTTGTCTTTCAAAGAAATTAAACCAAAACTGACCAATGGCATGAAGATCCATTGTTCATTATTATTGTATATAAATTGTTTTTTCCCCCAGGGTTTCTCAGCTCAGTTCTGCCTCTTGTCCCACCATGCTGATCTTGCTCTTTTCCGCTGCTCCAGACAGATGAGCGCTTTATCTCGATCTACCCCACAAAGCTGGATGGCGCCCCCCCCAGCCAAGCTGCTTGCTTTGCTGCGACCCCTGTGAAAGGGGTCCCGACCCCCAGATTGAGAACCACTGTGTTAAGAGGGAATATAAGGTTTGAAGGAAATAAGTTTGGAAAACTGTTTAATCCATCTCATGTTTTCTACTTTATCCCTTGTACACAACTACTACCAACAACTAAGGTTTACTCACAGGTATTTGACATGGCTTGGGGAAATCAGCTGGGAGGTGTGAATATAGTAGAGTACCAGTAGGGGGAGGATTGCACACCTCTCCTCTACTGCTTCTCTCTTACAGGTCGCAACCCCTCCCCCTTTCTTTTTAGATTATTAGTACCTTGGTCCTCATTCAACTACTACTCAACTACTGGCTGAGCAAAAACCAAACAATAAAGAAAAAGTTAGTCTAGGCATTCATACTGCCCAGGTATACTGTCCCATTTCTGTTATCTTAAATTTAGAATGCTTTTGTAATCTGCACTGCTGATAAATCAAAAAAGCCAATACAAATTGGCTACTGTAGAAGCAAAATAGAAACATAAAAGTGACTTTGCCATGTAGCTGCCTTAAGGCATTTTTGTCAAGGAGGATTGTAATACTATGATAAACAGAGTTGCCACTCATGTTTTTTTTTCCTGTTGGCTCTTTCATACTCACATTTTCACTAGTTTATCTATTGCTTCAGGGTGGCTTTTTTCTGCATGTGTTTTGTTTCTTCTACTGGTCAGTTCTATATTACATCTCTTTATGTCCAGCATAACTCCTTGCAGAATTAAACTGCAAATTTTTATGCCACTAATACAGCAATTGTAATATAAAACCAAACACTTGAGGGAGCAAAACATGTGGGAAACCCAAAGTGATAAGGATACACACATGACAAAAATGAGGATGCAGAAGAGCCCTTTATCTTACACCAGTACTTTAAAGGAGGACTGTAGACATACAGAAAGAGAGTTTGGAATCAGAACACAGTGACCAAGTAAATGCATGAGGCCACCAAAAGACTTGCCTCCTGTGAGCACGATACAAACTTTCCAAATATTTGAGGCCAAAACAGCAGGTTTGATAGGGACAGGTTATAAACCAACAATAAATAAATAAATAATGATCAAGTTATTACAGAATTCTTGAATCAGAAAACTTGGGTAACAAGCTTACAAATTTACCATATTTACAAATTTACCATTTACAAATATACAGCACACAAAAACAGAGAACTCCACACAGTAAGTGAAACCATACACTATAGGAATGTTAGCAGCAACTCCATAGCTGAATTCATTGAAGGATTTCTGAAGATGAAAAGGGTTGGCTTATGCTCCCTCCCCTGGCAAACCATTGTAGTATTTTGATTCTCCATAGAATTTTCTACATTGTTTCTTCACAGAATTGTAAACTTACTTTGCTACAATTTTTTCCCTATGCTGTTCCAGGGATGCTTTTTATGGCATGCATAAACATTACTGTGCTTTCTGTCTCCTCACCTGAACTGTCTTACACCAATGGCTAAACAGAAAGACCATGAATTATGAATCCCATGAGGCTCTGCCAGCAGTATGTGTCAATCAGGTGACACTGCTGCTGACCACAGCCTACAAATGAGCTCCTAGTATAATGCATGAAGTACCCTCCCACTTAAGGATAGCGCTCTCAAATGCATATTTGCTTACTTCAGTCTACTATGGTATGCAAAAAAAAAAACACATTTTAAAAAGGGGGCAATTTAACAGGGTCCATGAACCAACTCTAGTGAAAAACTGTGAGTGCATAATAGCCCTTGGTCTGCACAGACAATAGAATGAGACTTCTGAGTTGATAGGATGGGCTATAGCCCTTGCAGAATGCAGGTGCAGGGAGTCACATATGAAAAGCTTTTTTATGCTGTTGTAGTGCTCTACTTTCCATTGGAACAAACCCTTACCTGCAGCCCATTTTTCCACCTCATTCTGCTGCATGAGTAATTGTTGTTGTTAGGTTGTTGTTAGGTACGAAGTCGTGTCCGACCCATCGCGACCCCATGGACAATGATCCTCCAGGCCTTCCTGTCTTCTACTATTCCTGAGTCCATTTAAATTTGCACCTACTGCTTCAGTGACTCCATCCAGCCACCTCATTCTCTGTCGTCCCCTTCTTCTTTTGCCCTCAGTCGCTCCCAGCATTAGGCTCTTCTCTAGGGAGTCCTTTCTTCTCATGATGTGGCCATAGTATTTGAGTTTCATCTTCAGGATCTGGCCTTTGAAGGAGCAGTCAGGGCTGATCTCCTCTAGGACTGACTGGTTTGTTCGCCTTGCAGGCCAAGGGACTCGCAAGTGTCTTCTCCAGCACCAGAGTTCAAAAGCCTCAATTCTTTGATGATCAGCCTTCCTTACGGTCCAACTTTCACAGCAACTGGGAATACCATAGCCTTGACTAGACGCACTTTTGTTGGCAGGGTGATGTCTCTGCTTTTAAGGATGCTGTCTAGATTTGCCATAGCTTTCCTCTACAGCTAGTGTCTTTTAATTTCTTTGCTGCAGTCCCCATCTGCAGTGATCTTGGAGCCCAGGAAAATAAAATCTCTCACTACCTCCATTTCTTCCCCATCTATTTACCAGGAATTGAGAGGGCCGGATGCCATGATCTTTGTTTTCTTGATGTTGAGTTTCAAGCCAACTGTTGCACTCTCCTCCTTCACCCGCATCAAGAGACTCTTTAGTTCCTCTTCACTTTCTGCCATTAGAGTGGTATCATCTGCATACCTGAGGTTGTTGATATTTCTCCCTGCAATCTTGATCCCAGTTTGTGACTCATCTAACCCCACCTTTCTCATTATGTGATCCACATACAAGTTAAATAGGCAAGGTAACAGTATACAGCCTTGCCGAACTCCTTTCTCAATTTTGAACCAATCAGTGATTCCATTTCCGGTTCTCACTGTTGCTTCTTGACCTGCATATAGGTTTCTCAACAGACCAGGCCTTATTTTCAAGGCCACATGTTCTGTCCCACTTCCTTTCTCATATACAATGTGCAAGTGTTTAAATCAGTCTGAGTGACATCAGGAGATGCTGGCCTCGTTACTGGAAAATTAGGGAAGATCAGCTCCAAAAAGTTTGAACTGCTCCCCCAATCTGTTTGATTTGTTCTTTTTTTTGGGGGGGGGGCAAATTAGAGTAAGATTGTTTATGTTTTTAATCACGTTGTCTGACATCATCCACCCTGAGCTATACAGGAAGGGCAGGTTAATAAAATAAATATTTATTTTATTTATTAATTATTTTACCAGTAATCTGTTTCCCTAACTAAATGGTCCAGTAGAACCCATGTACCAATAAATATGATGCATCCTAATTCAAATACCAGCTTTGGTCTCCTGGAGCAGTTTAGGCTGGGGACCGGCAGGGCAACTGCCCCGCCCACGCATCGCACGCCGCACCCGTGCATCGCGCATACACCATGCGTGGCCGAAATCATGCATGCGCTGCACTTTCGCGCATGCGTGAAAGTGCCGCGCACGTGCGATTTCGGCCGCACATGGCGCATGTGCATGTGCGCGGCCTGGCCGCGCATGCACAATGCACAGGCGCAGCCCTGATTCCCTCTCCCCCCCTCCCGCAGTAAGAAGCTTCCCGGGCCACAAGCTTACAGCCTGGGAAGTTTTTTACTGCAGGGGGGGCGGGGAGAGGGAACCGCGGCCCGGCACCATGGCCTTAGTGGCTTTCTGCTCTGATTCATTTTTGCCAAGTAAAATATCAATTTTTCCCTGCTGAGTGTTATGAATTTCATACTTTACTGAGAGAAGCTTTCTTGGGAACAAAGCCTACATAATACATGCCCCATTCAATGTCCAAAAATAAGTCATAATAGTAAATGATGAGCAACTACAGAGAAATTCAATGCCTTTTGTGGGGGTGTGTTCCAATCGCTTGTATAGTCAATTACTTAAATATTAGGTAATACATCTGCATATGAAAACCCGCCTTCCCAAGGGTTAAGTAATCATGTTGAGAAATCAAGTAATGTATATATGCGTATGGCAACCAGTCATCTCTATGTGGTAGAAAGTGTCATCAAGTCACAGCTGACATATGGCAACCCCATTGCCTACCCGCATCACAACCCTGGTATACCATGATATATACTAGTATATACTTATACTAGTGTGCTGGTCTTAGGTTCTAGCTCTCTGCTGGAAGAAAACACAGACAAGCTGACTAGAAGGCCAAGAAAGTCTGTATCCGAAGCAAGAATGCCAAAGGAAAAGGAAGAATTCAAAGTCACACAGTCTGGTGAGTCAATGGTTCATTCAGGTAGTCCAGGGTAGAAATAGGCATGAGCCAACCCACAGGTCTCTACAAACCCAGGCAATGAACGCAATTTCCGGAGATGTGGCAAGGAAGCATTGCCAGCTGGGGTTACTGGAAACCTGAAGAATATTTCAGGGGTTACTCCATGGTCAAAAAGTTGAGAAAGACAATGTTAGGTAATGGTAATCAGAGGGAACAAGTGTACCCACAGCTTCAGTTTTTAGTAACTGGCACTGCTGGCCCAAAATACAAGGTCTAGCAGGGTCTTTGGCTGTTAAGTTTTCATTTTTTTAAAAAAAACCCCTCAGTTATATCATTTTAGCTGCAGCTTTGATTAGGTTTGGGTTTTTAGGAGACATCATAATGGCAATTATTACAGGAATAGAGGCAACATTTTTAAAAATCTGGTTAATAATTTTCTTAAAGAATTAACATTGACTGGGTCACAAGTATGCAATATACCATGGGTTGCCTACAACGAGGGTGACGCAAAACAATAGAGGGTAGCATTTTTTGTAGTGTTATGCAATTGGTCAGAACTGGGACTCCCTATACCAGGAGTCAGTGGAAGTATCTGCAGCAGATATTGGCATTTGTTTAAACTTTGTTCTTTCCAGAGAAGAGGGAAAGTACCGTTTGGATTTTCTACCCTAAGCTATAAAAAGTCTTAGACTGGTCCTGGATAAAGTTTAATTGGTGGGTATGTTCTTTGCAGCTCTGTGACTTGTTCAGCCGCTTTTCCTGAGATTTCCCTACTTCCCTTTTATTACAGATTATATAGATACACACACATATACACACACAAGAAATGTGTCCTGTACTGCTGCTAGTCTCCTCACCAACAACTTCCTCATGAAGTTCAGGGGCCAGGCCTCAGAATCTTCTGTTTCCTTCCTTGTTTACAATGGGAGTTCAGACTGGGAATTTTCTCCCAGTTTTATATAAGAGAATGAGAGGCTAAGGAGAACAGAGCTGCTGTATTTTTAATTTGTAAATTTTACACCATTGGGTGTATCCCAACAGGGACAGGGGTTAGTTTGGTACAGAAAGTGATTATCTCCATCTGTTAATTTGTTTAAAACATTTATACTCTGGGGTCTCAGAAGAAATGCTCTCACTGCAGCTTCAGCACACAAATAATAAATATTCACATAAACAACACAATGAAGATCAAATAAATCCCACAATATTAATACCATGAAAGCAGCCCTAGCCCTAAAACTCAAAATGCCAGACAAAGTGATGGGAAGAATGCACTTCACATTAGAGGCAACAGAAATGAAAATGCTTGACCCTAGTGCTCTTCCGCTCAAAAGATGGAGACCCACTCAACATAACCAGTGTAATAGATTTTAATGGAAAGGCATGATCATATAAGAGGAGGTAAATTTTAAAATATTCTAGTTCTAGGTGTAAATTCCACGGAGCTTTTATTCCAACCCCAGGTCAATTCAGTCCCTGCCCTCTACACAGAATGCGATTTCCGTTTTGATTTGGGGCGATTCAAATTTTCCTTCTGCAGCAAGAAGGATTGAACCGGAGTGACCCTACCTTTATTGTGTGATATCTTAGAGTGCTTTTAATGCTCAATACATTTTAAAATCTCATTGTTTTGAATCTGGGCTCTCCTCCATGGTAGAGAACCCATGATTGGCCACAGGTGGTCATGTGACAAACTTGCCTTAAAGGAGAAGTCCCTAATTTCTCTCAACTTCTGTCGGTCTTGGATATTTTTCTGCCTTCTTCAATCCTCTCCCCCCCCCTTCAAGAAAACAGAGAAAGAGTCTCCATTTGTCTCTCCCCCCCCCTCTTCTGAGGCTCCATAACCACATGCAGAACACTTTCCTGTTTCAATGGGGGGGGGGGAGAGGAAGACCCGAGTTCAAATCGATCTGAATTCAACAGGATTGACAATGGAATAAACAAAGTAAGTGCAGGCTCTGCCCTAGTCTGCACAGGGATTTGTTGGCAATAATAACCACTATTAACAAGCAACTTGGCAGCACTTAACTCTCTCTCTCTCTCTCTCTCTCTCACACACACACACACACATTAACTAGCTCTCTTTAAGCATTCCTTTAGCTTTTCTATTACTGGCTGGCAGTGATTTATACCCATTAGAGTTGGTTCATCCACATCATTTTCAGTCTTGCATTGGTTGCCCCCTTGGGCCTTTGTGAAAATATTCCTATTCCGTCTGCTTTTCTTCTGTGTACTTCCATGTATACCCAACTGCACCAATTGAGTGTAACCTTTAATTCATCTGATAAAATGGATCCATACCCAGGAACCCTTGCATTGCAATAAACATATTTCTTGTTAAGGGGTCACAGTGTGCTGTGCTAGCACTGGTACCATCAGCTCCCTGATTATCCAAGCCCCTTGTGCAAATTCTGCAACTGTTTATGAATGCACACATGAACCCTTTAGTGCTGAAGTCCCTTTCCACTTCCTGGTTTAAATGATTAACATAGGCATCAAGGATGAGGAGCAAAACCCTACTGTGGTCCGTCCCATTCTCCCTCCCCTTTATCCCCACTAAGTCCTTTGACAGTAACCAAGGCCTCAACTGCATTTAATCAATTACTACTACATACAGCTGGCAACTTGTCGAGCTATTTCCAGACTGAATTAAGCTTTACTGGACCAGTGAAAGTTTATGGACATCCCATCTTGCTGTTTTATTGACATAATTTTAGTAGCATGCTTACAGGCACTGTAGAAGATATTTTGTACAACCCAGTTTTTCAGATGCAAATTTTTATCATGCACATATGCATTTCTAATCCTTGGGATGGTGAGATATCCCCATTTGCTTATTTATTTTCTGATTATGTTGGGAATTTCTTTGTGAGCAAAAGGGGCTTTTGCATTTTCCATTGCTGAGTGTGGCTGAGCGTAGGAAGCCTGAATGACATTTAAAAGCGGGAGGTAGACATTGGGGGGGGGGAGGGGGGAGAAGGCAGGATTGTAAAAAGCCAAGTCAGGCGCAGCAGAGCCGGAAAGGTTCATCCTTCAATATGAGCATTGTTTTCGTCAGCAGTATTTCACAATCTGTTTTTCCTTTATGACAGTCATAAATTATTTATAACGGACAATCTACTCCTTAAAATGTTCAGTTCTATATTGTCATTGCTTTTGCGGGTGGGGCAATCTGGAATGAAGGGAATATACTATCGATTGGAGTATTTAAAATATAAATGAAGTTGTTTAGTCCTTCTGGTAGATGGGATCGTAAAGCAATTGGATCAAATTCAACAGACCAGCAGGATCCCTCCCTCCCCTCTTCCAAAGACACTAAATAAATAATTGTATGAAAAATATATACCCCAGCTCACATTAGTGAGCCAAACTCTGTGCCTCGTCAGTCATATTCCACTTCTTTATTTCACCTCTGTTTGGGAAAATTTAAAAATAACGAGGAAATATATTTTCAGCATTAAGAAGGAATACATTCACTTTGGAGTAGTCGCACCGAGCTCTGTTCATTGATCACCCTTTTCACTCAGTGGCCCCAGGTGCATATACATCTGCTCAGGTCCAAATCAGGTATATCCAGAGATGCAACGTGCATACTGAGGCAGTTTTGAGGTGTTTTTGTTTTGTGCAAGTAGGCAGATTGGGCAGGCTGAATGAATGGGCCAACCACAGCTGGGTGGGAGTTGATAATATTGGCTGTCGGCTGGAGGGGAGTTCAATTTAAGACTAGTCTGAGCTGGGTTTGATTCTGATCCTGAGCTGATAAACTCCTCTGAGGACAAACTCCAGTGCAAAAGAGCAGACTTTTCTATTGACAGTTAATCCACACAGTATCAAAACAACTAGGGTAGTTATTTGGCAGTGAGAATTCGGGTGGTCTGGTGTTTACTCTCAAATTTGGCCAAAGTGGAAAGCAAATCCATCTAAAGAAGAGGAGGAGGACCCCTGCCAAAGGGAGATCAGAGTTGAATTTCCTAAGATACATGTATGTGCAAAAGAGCTTCAGTTACCTCAGAAGGCGATGAGAGATTAGTTCATCCAAAGAGGGCAACAGTGGTGGTACAAGCTAAATGTACGTACTTTCTAGAAACAAAAGGGAGTCCAGGGGAAGTCTGTAGATTAAAAGAACAAAAACAACCACCGTGTTTTGGAAATAATCTGAGTAAAGAAACCTCTCAGTTTAAGGAGACTTTAACATCCAAAAAGCCTGCAGGTAAGAACTAGAATGGTTCTGCACCTTCCCAAAAGGTTCCTGGACTGAGTGAAGTCAAAAAGATGTAAAAGACAATGAGCCACATTTATCAGTGAGGAAAACTATGCTACAAAGGCTAGCTCAATCTCTGAAGAAACAAAATTGCATTTTGGAGGGGAAATTTACCCTTACAGTGGGGGAAAGTATATAAAGGCATATGTCATACACATCAATGTTAGTGATACTATTTAACAGCATATTTTTATAGTAAGGCAGTCCCTGCTACTTCAGAGCACCATATTTTCATGTGGGGCACCTTGCTATTGAGAAAGAAGAAATACTTCAGGTGATTAAACATATAGAAAGTCATATGGAAATTTGATTCTTGAAGTACTTCTGTGGCCCTCTTGTATAACATTAGCAGTAAACTACCTCTTAGAACTACCATAGTAGTTTGAATGGTTTGAATAGACATAAGACCTTAGTGCACAAGAAGGCTTTCTTGGCATTGTTATTGTTAGGCGCAAAGTCATGTCTGACCCATCGTGTCCCCATGGACAATGATCCTCCGGGTCTTCCTGTCCTCTACCATTCCCCACAGACCATTTAAGTTTGCACCAACTGCTGTGCCCTCCCATGGGACAATCTACACATCTTGTGGAGCATATATTTTTTAATTTTAAAACATTTCTGACTCACCTTACATATTTCTTCTGCCGCAAGGTAGGAAACAATGCAACAAACAAATTTATTATTCTATTTGAAACATTTTTATGCCACCTTCCCACGAGATTAGGACCCCCAAGTTGCGAGAACACATACACACATACGATGTAGTCCAATTAACACAATTAAAATACAAATTAAAATGCACAAATTACAAATAGAAAAGGTTTTCAAAATTTTAAAAAAGAATAAAACATAGGACATAGAACTTGCAGGGGAGCAAATGGATCATTCAGAACGTAAGGACTGCATACAGCCCCTTCTTCCTACTTGCAATAGGTTTGGGCAGCCAACAGAGGAGAGCTTTTTTTTTTTTTAACTGTTCATCCCACCTTGAAGATAAAATCTCAAATCTCTCCCACAGAAAAAGCAGTGAACAGCTGCAGACCTAACATTAAGGAGTTTGTCTGGAGAGATGTTTTATGACTTGATTTTTGTGTCTCTTTCTTGTGGCCTAGATAGGGATGCCAGGCTTCAGCTTGCTGCTCCTGAGAGCAATTGGGGATGGGGGATGGGCCTGGCATGCCTATGTCACTTTTGGTGTGAACCAGAAGTGATGCATGGGCATGCTCTAGGATTTCACAAAAATATTTTGGTTTTACCATGGAGTTTCTGTGGAATGCTACAATGTTATATGTTACTTCCAGTAACATATTCTAGTTTAAACTGGAAGTGATATAGACACACCAACATGACTATGGCATACAAAGACTTTCCTTCTCCCTTCCAGTTCCTCCCAACAGTGTCTGAGGCACCAGTGGCATCAAAGGGCCACCCACTAGACATGTCATTCCTGTGCTTAAGGAATATATAGTAATAATGTTATATGCTTGGGAGCAGTAGTGGATTAATAAATGACTTTACTAGATTAATACATATCCCTTAGTTTCTCGTTTGATCAACGAAATCCAGTTACTTCTGCGTGATCTGCCTGCTAAGTAAGCCTGGTCCTGCTTCTAGCAATAGTTGGTGGGGCAGCCTTGGTTAGTGGTACATGCTGTAAACTTGCTGTAAGCTATGCTTATGGTAGCCTGATGAGAGCAGAAATGTGATAGAAAGGAAGAGACATCCTGTTGCAATTATCGATGTGGAGCATCTACTGGCATGCCCCCTCCAACGGAAGTCTATGGATATGACATCTGTAGTCCCACTCCCAGGGACCACACCAGTAGATTGACTGCGGCAGCAGTGCCAGAGCACTGAGGCACGTTCATTGCTCTGCCGTTGTCGCCACTACTGCCAGGCTTCTGAGGCTGCTCCCACCCTCCAGAGAGTGGGGCCATCCCCGGGCGACTGGTGGGGGTGGGACCAGCCCAGTGCAGCACAGTGTTTTGCATTACTGGGCTGGGGCCACCTCCGCTATGCCTCCAAGGCCACTCCCGCCCTCAGGAGAGTGGGGCCAGCCTCGGGAGGCTGGTGGGGGGTGGGGCCAGCACAGCACAACCAGCAGGAAAGGAGAGGGAGGGAGATGAGAGAGGGGGCAGGGAACTGGCAGGGGCGGGGCCAGCCCAGTGCAACACAGCGCGGTGCATTGCTGGGCTGGGGCCGCCTCCGCTATGCCTCCAAGGCTGCTCCCACCCTCCATAAAGCACAGCATGACACACCAGCAGGTAAGGAGAGGGGATGGGGGAGGGAGGGGCAGAGAACAAGGATTCTCGCCTCTTATGTGGATGTTCCACATAAGGGTTGAGAATGCTTGTCAGCTGGGTTTTTTTTTTACCTCCTTTACTACACTTGCTTCTTTGTCCCAAACAAGTCAATGGCAAGGTGTAAAAGCCAGAGATAAAGGAAGAGGAACTGCCAGTTTTATAAATAGGATTGTTGCAAAAACCAGTGGGAAGCGTTAGAGACATCTGAGAATGGTATTTTGGAAAAAAGAGTCATGCAATGCTGAGATTTAATTAACCCCTTCCCAGCAAGAATTTTTTTATGCCTAAAAAAAGCCCAGGATACCAAATTCTGACTAGCTGAATTGATATGCCACATAGGACTAAATCAACCTGTCAATCATATTTTATCATCCAAACAAGTTGTGGCAAAATAGAGTACTAGGAGGTAATCCTGCACTGAGCTATGAAGCCTGTAAAGAACCTAATGTTTTATTGCCTCTTTGGGCTCATAAACAATTTAACAGGAAAACATCCCAGAATGCCCACTTCTGAAGCAAGCCAATCAACAAAAATGAAACATTGCAGACTGGCAGATGAGAATAATGCAAAATGAAATAAATCAAGCTTTCAAAGAATTGAAGTTCCACTCTGTATACACACCTGATTCAGCAGTGAAGATCACACTGCTGGGAGGTGGTTTGGGCTTTCATCAGTGTACCACTAACATTTCAAAAACTGGCATGTTGGAACAAGAAAAAAAATATGTATGTGTGTCAAGCAATAATTATAATGCCACCTCCAAATCAGAATAATTATCATGAATTTGGTCAGTTTCTCAGAAGCATATTAGCAGTTCCTCAGTAAGGTCATAGTGCCAAAGTGGCTTCTGAATGACAGCTTGGCTGTGACTTCCAACCCTTCTCTGAACTGCAGGACTATAGAGGAATGCTGTTTTTTTCCTAATAACACTTGCAATTTTTTATATGGAACACATCTTCTGGTGCGCTCGGTGAAACGGAAGTAGTCCATAAGTCCCATCCACCAAGAATGCCAGAAGACGTTGAGTGGCAGCCACCATGGAGGCAGCCTAGGAGGCTGGCCCAGCCATGGGGACACCACCCACTAAGTCAGGGCTACTGCAGTGGAAGAGAGGGCCGGCCAAGCTGTGGAGCTGGCGCCTGCAGAGGCAGCCACTGTGGCGGAGCAGATGGGCCCAACTGCGGAAGCGGCATCTGTGAAGGCCAGGTTAACTGCTGGGGTGGAGCTGGCGGGCCAAGCTGTGGAGCTGACGACCATGATAGCTGCTATAGCGGAGCAGGCCAGTCCAGCTGCAGTGCTGCAGGGGCCCCGCAGCAGCTAGCCACGAGTCGCCCAGCTAAGGCAACAGAGGACTGCCAAACACAGCAGCCCTCCTGCTGCAAAAGGTGAGGAAAGGAAAGGGTTGGAAGAGAGAGGAGTCTGTGTGTGTGTGTGTCTATGTCTGTGTGTCTGAGAGGGGGGAGAGACAGGGATGAGGTTGTGTAAGCAATAAGTAAGGAGAGGACAGGTTGGAGTGGGGGGATAAGTCTGTTTCTCCATGTGTGCATGTGTGTGTGTGTGTGTCTAATAGAGAGGGAGAGGGATAGGGGGAGGGGGGAGGGACCAGGGTGTAAACTTCACGGAGCTTTTATTCCAACCCCAGATCGATTCAGTCCCTGGTCTCTACACAGAATGCGATTTCCGTTAGGATTTGGGGCGATTTAAAATTTCCTTCTGCAGCAAGAAGGATTGATACCTTTATTGTGCAATATCTTAGAGTGCTTTTAAGCCTCAATATTTAAAGGCTGTTTTGAATCTGGGCTCTCCTCCGTGGTAGAGGACATGTGATTGGCTACAGGTGGTCATGTGACAAACCTGCCTTAAAGGAGAAGCCCCTAATTTTTCTCAACTTCTGTCGGTCCTGGATTTTTTCTCCCTTCTCTGCCTTTTTCGATCATCTCCACCCGCCTCCAAGAAAAGAAAGAGGCTCCCTGCTTGGTTCCTCTCCCCCCCCCTTCAAGAAAAGAAAGAAAGAAGCTTGGCTCCCCCCCCCCCTCTGAACTACCCTAACCACGTGCAGAATGGGGAGGGGGGAGAAGAGGAAGATCTGAGTTCAAATCGATCTGAATTCAACAGGATTGACAATGGAATAAGCAAAGTAAGTGCAGACTCTGCCTAGGAAGGACATCATGAAAGCTAAAGGTAAGGGGGAGAGGCAAGGGAGGAGTGGGGGGGGGAGTCTGTGCCAGCACTCCTTTATGTGGATGTGTTTTTCAAAAAAATACGGTTTTAGGTATCCATAATTAGACATCCCAACTTTTAAGCCAAGAAAGCCAGTTGTTCCTATTTGGATCATGTTGTGTCTGTGGGCATTCAGAAACTTTGAGCTTGAAGCAAAGATTGGAATCCTCAATTCTTGTTAGGGATTTGTTGACTCCCGGTTTCTAACCTATCAGCAAACAGATTTAAGGACACATCATGGGCTCCCTTGGGCCAATCACATTTCTTGGCAGGAGTCTCAAACGTGTGTGTGGATTCCCCAGTTTTGCTTGTTAGTTTGGGGGGCCCTGTTCTGGAAACCTTGGCTTATAATTCTTTTAGAAACAGATTCTGTCTTGGGTGTAGTTCTCACTGACATGATAAACTTGTCACAGCTGAACCACTTCAGACTTCAAGTGGAGATCTCCATGACTGAATACTTCTCCATACCTAGAAGTTTTTGTATGCATAAAAAACAAAATGTCAGAGAGAACAGCTCTAGCTTGCTTTTTTCCTCATTTATTTTCTATGCAAGGAATGTTTATAAGTGGATGATTCAGTCATGTGATCCCACCCCCACCAGCAATATGAAGTGTATTTCTCAAAGACAAGCTTTTAAAGGACTCGGCTCTTGTGTCTGTAATGAGGCACACATTATTAACACATATGTAGGCATTAGCAAGTAATGATGGTATCTCTATTCTTTGTACTATCAAAAGCTTCCTCTGTAGTTTATTGCAGATCTGGCCCAGAAGCAGATTTGGGGGGGGGGGGGGTCTGGTCTGAATTTCTGGGTTTGGATTAAAAAGGCGATAACACTGAGTGTGATTTTTTTTTAACTTCCAGAATGCCTAGAGTAAATTGGAGTGATACATTTGTGGGTGAAAAGATACACAAAGTAATATTTTTGTGTTAATAGTAAAAAATAAAATGAACAAGCTGAGTCCCTATATTTTGCAATGTTGCTACTCGGATTTACGTGTCCTAGTCCAAAGCAGCCTCATGCCGGTGTCAAAATGGGTAATTGTCAGAAAGCCCCAGGTTCTGCCATGAAATATATATCAAATGTAGTTAGGTGCTTAGAATTTGGCCTTGTGTAAATTAGAGAGAGCAGCCTGTCTCTGATGTATGGTTTATAGCAATCTCATTCCCTCCCTACATTCTTTCACATCCCTCCCCTCCACCTTGCACCATCGCCTGAGTTTCCCTGCCCCTGCATCTTGGAGCCTGGACACTTATCAAAAGGTCTCCAGTTGTATGGGATTCCCACGGGGTGGGGGAGAGGAGGCCAGGGAAACATACATGCAAAGATCTGCACCTTGAACCCCAGTTTCATCAATGCCTTGAATAAGTGTACTTGCTGGCTTAATAAATATAACCCTTGCTTAAGTTATGAGTGTGCAGTTTTGGCCTAGAGAAGATCCTTACAGTAATGGAGGAAGGAGAATACAGTGCAGCATCCCAAGTGCAACATTTTGCTTTGCTCCAGTAAGAATCAAAGTGGGTCTGGAAAAAGTAATAGAGGGACAAAAGAAACGTGAGTCCATATACTGGGCAGTGATACCTTTATCTTTACTCTCTCAAAAAAACTATTTTTGTCTCCAGTCTTGCAAAGCTGGGAGGGAGATATGAATGAGCTGCCAGGAGAAGCCATTCAGAATTATGAATGGCTAGGAAGCTCTAAGCAACTTCCATTAATAAATATTTGAGACTAGCAGTTCTACCGAACGTGAACGCGAGCCACTCGAACAACAGCAACAAAAGTATAAGGCATAAAGCCCCCCAGGCAGATACAAACTTTTAAAAATAACTCTTAGATGGTCTCAGACACAGAAATGCGTCTATACCTATTGGAAATAAACAAATATACTGCAGCAGTGAGCAGGTTCTCCTACTGTGTGCTTCTGCACCTACTGCTGATGTGCTCAAATACAGGGTTTTTTATGTATTGTTACAGGAATGCTATTGTATTATTTCAAGTGAATGGATAATCTTCACTGTAGGCTTTTGTATAATACCTCCGGCCCAAAGTGCTTCCTTAAAGGGCACAGATGGTCAGTTGATATTTCTAGTGCTGGAGATAACAGTTCATTCCTGCTTGACAAGGTGAAAGGCTAGCTGGGGGAAAACAGCTTTGCAGTTTGAAGCCAGCAAAGGAGATTGTAGATTCGAAGAGGGGATTGCTGCTGGCTGGCAATAAGTAACCATGGGGAGCAGCCACAGGTATGCTGTTCTTTTTAAAAATAGATGCTGCTTTAAGGAGAGAGTGCTAAATTAAACAGGCAACTGTGTGACTGCTTCCCATACTTATAAAGCATTTTTCTTACAGTAATAGAAGTGTGCAGGTTAAAGGAACTACATCTTCCCTGTTCTCCAACCTTTAGGAAGTAACAGTATCTGAAGGACAAGCTAAATGTGATCCAATTGTAGGACTGCCAGGTCTTCCACTATGGCAGGAAGCCTCCCACTAGTGGTCCTAGTTGCTGAGCAAGAGAAAAAAGCAGTATAATATGTAGTCTTTCTGCAGTCTTCCCAAGACCATCACAACAAAGCAAATTTGAGACCAATGGCATAGAAGATGGGGAAACTGTAGTGGGGGTACAGAAGCACCATGAGGTCATGGGGACATGTGACTTTCCAGTAGAGTTTCCCGGTAGAAACCTCCCAGTAGAAGAAGAGGTTGGGGACCCTGGCTCAGGAATGTTCCTTGAGGTTAGGAGGCAGGGCCTCAAAATTCCAAGTGTGAGCAGGAGCTTTTGCCATGTAGCCTGCCCCTCAGAAGGCTACAGACCAGGTGTGCATCCTAGTGCCCGTCGTATTCCCGGGTAACAATGGGCTTTGCCTCTAGTTTAAAATAAAAAACAAATAAATCCAGAACCACTTATTACAGCCCATCATTCTTCTTCTGCTCAATTGAAGGTGCCCTACCTGGGGCTCCCATGAAATTGTCCATCCTGTCACTGACCAGGTTTTATAATAGCTCTCCAGTCCAGCTGGGGAAGGTGCAACAAAAATGTTACCTGAGGGATGAGGTAGATATTAGCAACCCTAGATTTTGTAGCTTTCTTAATAAAAACAGAGCTAATAAAAATTGAGTTCCTGAAACCGGACTTTTGCATTCTTTGAACAATCCAAACACCAGGCTGACATTTTCTGAGACAGGGCTCCTTGGCCTTTCTGCCTTTACTGCTGATTGTCAATTGTATGAGTTGGGAGATGAGGAAAATCTGATGACCTCACTGAATTCATTGGCTTAGACTGCAAAGTATCGTGACAAGGGGAAACTGAAAGAACCATGGCAATTAAGGCTTCTTTTTAACTTACATTTCTGTCTTCAGACTGTATTACGTTTCTGCACTAGTGTAGTCAACCTCTAGATGGAGCTAGAGTTCTCCTAGAATTATGGCTGATCAACAATATGCATAGAACAGTTCCCTTTAACAAAATGGCAATTTTGGAGGGTGGGCTTGGTGGCACCTAAAGTTGCCCAACATGGCCTAGAAACAAGCAAAAGATCGGGAAGGAAGAACTTCCGGGGGGGGGGGGGGTGTTGACTATCCTGATGCAATGATGTTGTTTCCAGTGCAACCCGGATGTGATGTCATCATGCCAGGGGTAACACTTTGGTATAGCCCTCAAACTCTGAGTCTTAATCACTGTCACCCGGCATGATGTTATCACTTCTGGTTCTTGATGGAAGCCACATCCAAACTGAGCCTCCCATTTCACCAAGGTGTTTCCTCCCAATGGGAGCTCAGGGTAGGAGATCATCCAGCAGGAAATGAGCAATCCAGGAAACTAGTCATCCTAATGACATCCCAGCTAAGCTTCTTCCCCAAACTCTATTTTCTCAAAGCTTCACTTTAGGAATTTCCCAAATTGGAGTTAGTTACTGTTCTCTTCTCACAGGCATACATTCTCCTCATACATGAGGTATGAGGTAGCAGAATACAGAGCCGGTAGAATGGGCTGTGGTAGAGGACAGGAAGGCCTGGAGGATCATTGTCCATGGGGTCGCGATGGGTCGGACACGACTTCGCACATAACAACAACAAAGAATGGGCTGTCCAGTTTCAAAGTGCAGGCAGGGACTCTACCTTAGAATGTGCCTTACCATGCAAAATTTAGTGCACATATAGAATCTAGCAAAGATCACGGTCCTGCCCCTCCTTTTGTTTCATAAGTTGGTTTCCTCTCTGCAGGAGTTATTAACAAAGGGAAGCACTGTAAAATTTGATCCTACGGCAGCAGCCTGGAGTAGCACATTACATTCTGCTATTCCTGCATTCTGTGATGGCATTTTGCTGCATCCATCAGAATGAGGTGATTAAAAGGTGACAGAAGGGACTGGATTTCTTCAGACTGCAGGAGGAGGATCTTGAAGCATCACATTTTGGCATGCTATCCTAGATCAAAAGGTTTTTGTCCTGACCTCTTTTCTCAGAGGATTTTGCACCTATTACTGCAAATTTTCAGAGCAGTAAGCCTTTAATCTTGATTTTGGATTCTGTGCTCACCTTATGCACCATTCTTTTTCCTCTAGTGTATTTATTCTGCAGCTACAATTTTTAAACATGCATTTTTCTAAGTCAGGGTAGAATGTCACTTGTGATGTGTGTGTATGGGGGGGTCTCCAAAGTTGTTGTTTTAATTGACACAAAAGTCATATTGCAGCTGTGCAGCAGCATCCATTTAAATCCTCATGGTTCAGGTTTTGTGCACACATTTTAACATTAGTTTGTTGAATAAAAGGCAACATGCCGGCAAGGGAGGGGAAACCTAATATTGAAACTGACCAGCCTTTTTTTTTTTTAATTGATAAGCTGCTGCAAAGTCCCCTTTTCCATATTGCCAAGCACTAAGGGATCCTCTGCTGTGTTATCAGCCACTGTGAAAAATGGGAGTCACATAATATAATATGGGAAAACATGTTGAATGTACAGAATGCACAGTAGAATCCACTGACTCTAGTATTGCAAGCTGTAAATGTTGGCAACATACATATACATGCCTGTGCAAAGTTTGCAGGCACTCCACCATGCTTTACACAGGGCTGCCATTTGTATGAGAGAGGAGTCCACTGGGAGAAGCTCTGGAGAGCTTTTTTAGTCTTGTGCTACTAAAGTAAAAAAATGAGGTGGTGGTATCTTCCCATGCACAGCTGCATGGTGATGTTAAGTTCCTGCCCTTCCTTGCAAATGTCATTAATTATCTCTTTGTGATAATTTGAGTCTTGAGACACACGAGTTATGATGGTCTTTGCAGTTTTTCTGCCGTGTGCGGATTGCACTCTTCCTCCAGATGGATCAATCCCATGCTAAGTCCAATGGTTTGCAGAAGGTCCAAGTGGCTCAGCCACCATTTTGATGCTAGATTTCCAGAGAATGCCAAAATGCCCCCCTCCCCAATTTTGTCCACTAAAGCAGTGGTCCCCAACCTTTTTATCACTGGGGACCACTCAACACCGGGGACCACTCACCGGGGACCACTCAACGCCTTTTACTGAGGCCCGGTGGGGGGGGGGGTAGTTTACTCCTCTACTCTCAACCACTGCCCTAGCGCTCTCTGATTGCTATGGTAATGTTTAAACATCCCTTCAAATAAGATACAGACACACCACAACAATGAAGTGTGTTGTAAAGGGCTGGGGGGGATGAAGTAAAGGGCCGGGGGGGGGGGAGAAGGTGTCTTTCGGGGCTCACCTCCAATTAGTCGAAGGACCACATGTGGTCTGCGGCCCACAGGTTGGGGATCGGTACATTAAAGCATTAAAGTGGAAAATATTTTCAAAGCTTAGGCTCCCATCCTAATGTGTCTCTCTCCCTTCACATCGCCTCCCCTTTATTTTCTTTGTATACAGCTCTAAAATATCTTCTTCTTTTTTGCCCTGGGGATGCTGCCTTTTGCCTCCTCTCTGACCCCCCTTTCAAGCCAATACCAACAGGGAACTAAACCTTACACAGCTCCTTTTAAATTTACCCCATAATTGTAATTGTATTTATTTAGCAGTTCAAGACTAGTGAAAGTACAATATCAGTAGAATCATACTGCTTGTTGAAAAAGTTTAAAAAACAAAAAAGAAAATTATTTTATAAAATAAAAGTACAGGGGGAAATGGAGGGGGAGGATTGTGGAAGGTGCAGAGTGGGTGGGGAGTGAACTTCAAGGGTTGGCAAATGGGCAGGTAGGGAGAATTCAAGGGAATCTGTACACTTTTGAATTACAGTATTTGCTGGCGTATAAGACTACTTTTCCCCCCTGAAAAACATGCCTCCAAGTGGGGGGGGGGGTCATCCTATATGTCGGGTGCACTTCAGTTGAGATAGACATAGCTGCCCATAGTGGCCCATAGTACTGTAATGTAATGTGACAAACTCTATATTTTAAGTGGAAATGTTGGGGAGTCATCTTATACGCCCAGTCGTCTTATACGCCGGCAAATATGGTACTTTCAATTTGGAAGCAAAGCAAGGGAAAAATCAACCAAAAACGCTCTCAGAAAACTTGGAAAACAACAATCAGAACACAAAATGAGTGCTGAAGGGAGGCAGATCAATGCAGAAAATCCAACAGACGTGCATGATGAAAGTGAGGGAAAACATCTGTGCATAATAGGCCACAGTAAAGATGTTGTAGGGAGGGTGAAGTCACCCCAAAACTGCTGACCTTGCCTATGTGTCTCTGCTGATTCTGACGCATGCCAGTGCATTCTTCCTCACAGAGGAACAGGAAGGTGATAGAAATATATGCAGGCCCAACCTTGGAGCAGGAAGGAAGCTCTTTCATCTGCATTTCACTTAATGGAACTTTGAAACTGGAGTTGCTGTACTGATTGGCACTGTAGAAAAATGAGAAAGACCAGGGGTGATGATCGAGGGAAAGTCAATCTCTTTTTGCTCTGCTATCTTTGCATTTTTAACATTTTCCTCAAGATTAGAAAAGTGCTTCAGCGCTTCAGGGATCATGGAGTCAGTCCCAGTGATTCAGCCAACCTACTCTGTTAGGTCTTTTCAAGGGAGTAAGAGGCACAAGCTCGCCTGACCATTAGATTTGCTATCAGTTTTCACCTCATGCTAATCCCCAGAGTGAATTTGGAGGACTTTGCTTAAGCAAAATCAAACAATATTTCTGCATTACTTCCACTGTGGCTGGGAACATTTGTTGAGAAGTTTCCACGCATTTCTGATGCAGCAATCCTGGATATAATTACAAGCCCATTGCCTTCAATAGACTTCAAGGTATAATTCTGTCTAGGATGCCATTACAAATCTGGTGGTAGTCTTAGATACAAGACTTGGAGCAGTGTTTGCTGGGAGTTACTGTGTGAGTAGACAGGAAGTGAAAAGGAATGGGTTATGGCTGGGTAGAAACAGCAGCAGTGGATGTCTGTGTTTTAATACCTTAAATATCCTAACACTTTGTACCTCAGTTATATGACACAACATTGATGCAATAAAGGAGGACCGCTGATTTGACTGGCTACTAGCAGGATGGCCATTCTTTTTACAGTAATTGCATTAAGGGGCATTTGCAGGATACCTTGTATAGCTTTTACAATAATGTAGAGATCCACAGGGGTAACATGCTGCTTCTACATGTAGAATTTTTTGAGTATGTGGGTTTTCATCTGCTTTTCCTTTGTATGCATTTGTCAGCATTGCCACTGGGCCTTTCAGCAGAGGATCCACAAGCTGAATAGTAGCTCCTGTATTCAAAGCTCATTATTTTCGGATCTGTCACCACCATCTGATTTTGGGCAGTAATGGATATGGCATTTTTCAGGGTGAGGTCTGAGGTTAGAAGCAGGCATTCATCTATGAACTGGAGAGAGCCGCTGTTTTCTCTGCAAACTAATCACTTCATCAGCCATGTTTCCAAATTCATATGCACTAGTTCCCTCAATACATGTATTGTGTTGATATAATACCAGTGTCCCTGGTCTATATTCACATTGATATGGCTTGTGGCAATTAACAACCATGTTCCCTTTCTATACCAAAAAGAAAGAAAGAAAGAAAGAAAACTTCTTTAGGGCAGCCTCACTTTTATCACATCTAAAGCGAAGACTATAAAATAATACATGGTGTCCTCCTATTCCAAGACAGGATAGAAGAACTGTGAAGCAGTGACAGAGTGTATGTCAAGGATTCTATCTCCTCCAATGCAAAAAACGGGTGGTTCATCAAAATCGTTGTGCATGTGACTAATGAAATATTTTAATAATGTACTTCTTTAATGCTAGAGAAAAAACAAACCAAAATCCCAGCAACAAATGTTAAATTAACCAGATACTGGGTGTATATGGAGGATCACCCTTCCTGATTCCATTTCAGTCCAGGAATAGAGGGATCTGGGAAATCTGGCATTTTTCTCCACTGCAAAGCAAAAGAATATACAGAGGGCTCATCTGTATATATTGAGATTAATTCCTTCAAAAGGAATGTCTTGCTGAGATCGTATCTGTGGAAGGGAGAAAATGCAATCTAGAGAGGTGGCCAGAAGAACATAAGTGCTAAGAATTTACACTGGCATTTTGTCATTGATTTCTGAAAGAAAGAAAAAAAAACTCCCCATGAATCAGCAGGAGTCTAACTTAAAACTGATTGCATGGTATAGCCACAGTGCACTGTGAGAGAACTGTCCAAAGAATAATTTGGTTTTTCCTTTTCTTAAAATGTGAAATTCATCTTCAAACAAAAAGTTGGTTCTACTGCTAGTAGACACCCCAGCATCTTTTCTTTAAAGAGTAGATTGAACCTCCAATCACTTTTGTTTTGATTTTTGAAGACCATATGTTTCCATGTAATGACTGGGAGGTGTCTGTATTAAGAAAAATACAGTTTCTTGTCAATCAATCAATATTTTAACATTAAAAGCCTATAATATTAAAATACAATAACAACTAGTGCTGAATTGTTTGGCTTGATTCTGTAGATTGAGTAGGGATAGTTGTTTCTGCCATCTTTTAGGTTGTTATATGTACTGTTACTGTTTTAATGGGGTAATTCTTATGGTTTTAATTTTTAGCTGCCTGGAGGTGACAAAAGTCACGAGTGGTGGGATATAAATCCAAGAATAAATAAAATAAATAAAAGCCTTCAATTTGTTGTATGTCAAAAGTTTCCCTAAAAACCCTTGCTTATAGACATCCAGTCTAACTTATCTTGCAGTGGTTTTGTGAGGATAAAATGGAGAAGAGAGAAGTGTAATATAAGCCACTTTGGGTCCCCGTTGGAGAGAAAGGTGGGATATAAAGTAGACACACTGTCAAGTTCCTAATATGGCCAGAAAACATGAAGTTTCAGGCTGTGTATTCTCATTTTAAATTTAAAATTAAACAGCTCTGGCTCAGATTGTACAAGTGGCCCAAAGCAAATGTTTTGACCAACTCACAGGGGAGGTGATTTAGAGGGGAAAACAATGTGTTGGAGAGGGGAGCCTGACCACTGCAAAAATAATGGTTCTCTTTCAAACTCACATGAAGTCAAATCATTGTTCTGTCAAGATTAGGGTCATTGTTGGCCACTGGTAGAGAAATTCACATTTGGTCCTTTGAATGGGAAATACCATGGATTGAACCTGGAAACTTCTTTATGTGAAGGGGATGCTCTACTAGACTGTTTCTGCATTGGAAACTCTACTTCCCTGGCTCCCATTTTGGAGCACAAATCCAGTGTGTACGAGGTGCACCAGGCCAAATGTTCCCCATGCAGGAACAGGAAGAGGCAGGGCAACTTGCCCCAGCTAAAACTCCAGCCTGCAGCCCAGCATGGAGCCTCCAATGTGGAAATGGTCCTAGGGAGCCACAACATCTGAAAAACCCAACTGTGGAAAAGCACCTGATGGAGGGGAAAGCAACAGATGAAAGAAGATTTAAGCATTCTCTCCCACCTTCTCTTCAGCTCCGCAAACTGCACCTTACCTGCTGTCCCCAGGTCTTCTACTAAATATCAGATTTTGTTAGCCCACCATTCCACATTGATCTGCAAAAATCTTACAGTGGGATTGAAGGTCTAAAGAGAGTCACTATACTTTGTTCCCATTTCCAAGCAAAAACGCATGGTTTTGCCATCACTATCACTCTGAGCAGATCCTAACCAATGTGTGCTCATTAAGAAAAAGAGAAATACATCTCTCAGATGTCTCTTTTATGGAGCCCGTTAAAACCCTTGAAAGCAGAAGATTACTTGCTGACAATCTGTCAGTTTCTATAATAAGAACTAAACTCCAGGACGCAAAGCCATTTACCTTGGCTTGTTCTGAGGGCACTTTTTGGAAAATCTAGTCTTCGCCTCCTTACCTCTTGCACTTCTTTTTAAATAATTTATTTTATCTGTGCATTAAACATAAATGACAATAAGCCTACTGCAATTATTACAATATTCTAGCAAGGTTCTGCTGTGACCTTTGGGCAGTAATATCTCGAGAACAAATCATGCCACCAGGCTGAGACAACTTGCTTGTCACTAAATCAATCATGCTCTTACTAATAATCCCATTGGAATCAATGAGAGTTTTTTTATGAGTGTGGAGAACAGTATCCTTGAGCGTCTTTCCTGAAGGTTGTGCATAGCACAGAGATGAAATATGGAAGACAGAACTCAAAGAACAGAAACTAAAACATAACTGTAATGAATTTGGCAGTGTAAGTCTCCCGCTAAGGGATTTATCTATGGCTATCTAGTTCTCTGTTGACTCCATTTATTTATTTCAGTTGTTTTCATTCTACTCTTTTGCTCCAAGAAAGTTTACAATAAGGATAGCAAGACAGACATTTTAAAAAGGTGCCACTACTCATATATAAGGTTGCATCTGTTTCCACCAATACTTCCCTCAGGACTTAGAAAAGCCTGGAAGAGCCTAATAGTCAGGACCAGGGAGTACCATTGCTGGGGGGGGGGGGTGTCCTGTATGCACACACACAACAGCCATAACTCTTAAAATGCTAAAATCATAAATATTAAAACACTGAAAACAGAATATAAGAATACAATAGAGAACCAAAACTTGCAGGCTAAAAATATTTTAGATTCATTTAAAAACAGTGAGATATAATAAAAGTTGTATAACAGTACGAAAAAATTATCAGAAGCCTTCCAAAGAATGTCTGTTCGGTAGAACATGGTCAGTTTCAAATGTCATCCAGAAAGAAGCCCATTGAAAATCTCACTAGAAGGCCAAAATAATAACAACAACAACATCAGCAACAAAACTTCTAAGGGACCACCAGTTAAAAAGTTCTGCCATGAATACCTGCCATCCTCATCTCTCCCTCTGTGCATCCTCAGTGGACATGAAAACCAAAAGCCTCCTCTGCCCCCCCCCCAAAAAAAAACTTTCAGAGTTATGTTGCTGTTGAACAGCAAGGCTCCATTTAACTTCAATGCCTAAATAGCGTTGAATCGGGTTTTTTTCTTTTAGGCCCATATGAAGAGAACAAAGAAGTACAGTATTTGCTGACGTATAGGACTACTTTTCCCCCCTGAAAAACATGCCTCCAAGTGGGGGGGGGGTCGTCCTATACGCTGGGTGCACTTCAGTTGGGATAGACATAGCTGCCCTTAGTGGCCCATAGTACTGTAATGTAATGTAATGTAACAAACTCTATATTTTGAGTGGAAATGTTCTTATACGCCGACAAATACGGTACTTAAAATTGTTATAGAGACTTGTCTTGGGTTAAGATAAGTGATGTGGACTGCATTGGTTTTCCGAACATTGTTGTTAGCTGTAAATCTATGTATTAATCAGCTAGATTAATTGAGTAATGATTACAGAAATGCTTCCAATTAGCGGGAAAGTTTTTTTAGATTCTAAGTTTTAATAATGCTAGCACGTACAAAAACTTTGAGACAACCCCCTTACAAAAGAGGCAATGCTACATCTGAAATTAGGCTAACTGTGATACATGTATGCAAAATCATGTGTGTCATCAGGAAGAGGCATTCCCTGCTGTATGTAAAATGGTTGTGACTTCTGAAATGGTACGTACTGTTCGTGGTGTCATGTGATAGTGCAGAACCAGGTGTTGCCATCTGAAGAACCATCTAAAGGTTCTAAAGAACATAAGAAGAGCTCTGCTGGATCAGACCATTGGTCCATCTAGTCCATTTTTGTCTCATGGTAGCCAGACAGTTACCCTGGAAGGCAAATTTGGAAGACAGGCTAAGCTGCCTCGTCTGCAGCTGCCTCCCAGCATTAGTATTCAGAGGTTTGCTGCCAATGGATATGGAAGCTCCCTTCAGTCACCATGACTAGTAGATACTGATGATGAACTTCTCCTCGTTGGATCTGTCTAAACACTTTTTAAAGCTATTTATTACCTCCCCTGACACTGTATTCCACAGTTTATTTCTTGAGTACACTATTTCCTTTTGTCTGTACAGACTTTATTTCCATTATGGGGAGAGTCAACTTTCTCCACTCAATGCATAATTTCCCAAACTTCTATCGTGTCTCCACTTAGCTGTATTTTAGGGTGCAAACTCCCAGTCTTTCCTCATAGAAAAGGCTCTCCAAACTGCTAAGGATCTTGGTTGCCCTCCTTTGTACACTTTCTAGTTTGCAATGCCTTTTTTCAGATACAGTTCGACCGATTATGCATGGGGTGGGACGCCATCCTGGACCCCTCTCAACCCTGGCCTGACTCAGGCCCTCAGATGGCCTGCAGTAAGGATGCCATCGGAGGCTAGGCCAGGCCAGGCCAGCCCCCATGCATAATGGCTCCTTCCCCAGCCTATGTTGTGCCTGCTAGGACACTAAACACCCCAGTCAGCTACTTGAAGGTGCAGAGCCAAAATTACAGCTCTAATCTCTATACTCATTTACTAACTTCAGGAACAATTCGTAGATCTGCTAAAAGTAAGCCCTGTTTTATTCAATGACTCCTAGGAAAATGTTGCAGCCTACATCAAGGAGTAAAGGCATCTTCACTGGTAGCAAATCAAGGATGCTGAAAGATGCAACTGCCTACTCCTGTCCCCCCTGCCCACAAAACTATTCATAAAGAAGTCTTGTCATTTTGAATCTTGTTACCTTATCACTCAGTAGAAGAACTACTCAGAGGAAAGCATTTTTCCTGTTCTCTTCATTCCATACTGCATGAAAATATGAATATGTATATGAATATACTGTTGACTTATACCAAGTCAGAGCATTGGTCTATCTAACTCACTGTGGTTTTTTCTGACTTGCAGTGACTGCTTGGGCCCCAGGAGAGAAGGTCATTTCCCAAATACCTGCATTCCTTTCCACTAGAGATTATGGGGATACTAGTTCAGGATTTTCTTCAAGCAAAGTGCCACAGCTCTTCCCAGAGTTCCCTGCAGGAATTAATTCAGCATACCCTCATAATAAGTATTAGAGAGGTAGAAGAGAACTGTAAAGCACAGGGTTGCCTTCCTTCCTAGATGCCAGGAGGGCAATCCGGAGTAGAGTGACCCTCTTCTAAGCACACAAACTTCCATTGATTTAGAAGGGTGCAGTTCTGCTCAGGATAGCACTAAAAGCTACTTACAGAATTAAGAAGCTTAAAACTTTTATCCAGTATTAGTCCCTGCTTTTTAAATTAAAGAATAATTGGGCTATGTGCAAGAAATCATATAGTAAATTCTTCTTATTATTGAAACAATTATAATTATTTGCAAATGTTGATCTGGTTAACATTTATGGAGTTCCTCCCCCTGCCCAATTTAACAGAAGCTTGCATACATTATGATGCTTCAGCCATGTACAAATGCTGAAGCTCTTTTGGGTGTAGCTCTTTCAGCATCCCTCAAAATTCTTCTGATTTTTTCTTTGAGCATTTGTTTGTTTGAGCATTCGTTAGTTTCTTTTCTTTAGGTAGAAATTAGAGGCACTCCAGAGATGCTGCAGAACGCCTTGAAATTTGTAGCCTCCAGAATTTACTCAGGACCATTTTTGCAGCCACAGAGCTGGAGAGGATTTCCCTTTTTGCTACATGATACAGTGGTGCTTCCAGGGGCAGGTCAGGAAGCCAGAATTTCAGGCTGGTCTGCCCCTTCAGTATTAAGGGAGCCACAGCCCAGGCTTACCACACAGTCAGTTCTGTTTCCTGGCGGGAGAACTTCTCAGTGGCAACAAGGCGAGAAGCAGCAGGGAAGATAGTTTGCAGCAAGGCAAGTAGTAGCATGGCAAGAAGGTGGTAGCGTCTACACGAGCATGTATATCGGGGGGGGGGGGAGAGCCAGAGAAGCAGAGCTGAAATTGTGCTGCCCTCCCCCAGCTGGGGTGGGCCTTTGCTTGAGCAAAGCCCTTTGCATTTCCTCTAGATTTTGTTTGGTTTTGGTGGAAACCAGAGGCAATCCAGGGATGCTGCTGAACCTCTTGGGAAAATGGTAATTGGTTTTTATTGATTTGTTTCTGTTTCCACAAAAATCCACAAAAAACATAGGTTTAGCCTGAGACTGAATATTTGAGCCTCAAATTTCCAGTACATGACAGGAGTTTGGGGTGATTCTTAGACTGATGTGATATCACTTCTGGGTTATCCCCAGAAGTGATGTAAAACCATTGTTGTATTGGTGTCTCTCTACCCTGCACCCCACTTTTGGCTGGCAATCCTAAGGAGATATGTAAGTAAACTGACTGGACTACAGTAATTTCATTTTTAAAACATCTAGAACAGTGGTCCCCAACCTTTTTATCACCGGGGACCAGTCAACACTTAACAATTTTACTGAGGCCCGGGGGGGGGGGGTAGTCTTTTGCTGAGGGATGTCGCTGCCTGGGCCCCTGTTGCACTTGCTTTCCCGCCGGCGCCCCTGTCTTCCCGCCTCCCGCTGGGGGGCACTGCTAGCAGCAGCTGCGCAGTGCAATGCCGAGGAGGAGACCCAGCCATGGCGGCCACTGGAGAGCAGCAAAGGTGAGCCGGTGGCAGGGCAGCCCCCGAGGCAGCAGCCGGAGAGGAGGACGGGAAGGAGCCGCGGCCCGGTACCAACTGATCCACGGACCGGTCCCGGTCTCCAGACCGGAGGTTGAAGACCACTGATCTAGAACTTACAGCTGCAACATATTTAGCAAAATTTTAATATTTAGACAGGTACTTGGAGGAACATAGGGGAAAGTACTGAGTCATTTAATTTATTTATATGCATACTAGGGACAAGGCCTGTTGCATTCAGGAATACAATGGGCGCTAGATTGGGGGGGGGGGTGGAAGAACTCCATGGATGGTCTCTCCCTCCCTGCAGGACCTGGAAAGGCTGCAGGCTGGAGGCCCCAGGGAAGGGAACTCATTGGTGGGGGCAGCTCTCACACAGCTGGGATCTGCAGCCTTGGAGGGAAGTGGAAGGAGGAGAGGGTGGTCAGGGGTGGGGGATGAAAGGTGATTGTCTGGCCCCTGGACAGACAGGCAAGCCGATTGGAGGAGGAGGCACTCAGGGATGAGACAGCCAACCTGAGTGGGTGTGTGGCGCTTAAGCCATGAGACCAACCCCCAGCAGGAACCTAAAATCCTGAGCCAGTGTTATGGAGTAGTTGTGGAGTAAGGATCAACAAAATTAAGTGCATCAATTTCATAATGGAACAGTTTACAGAGTGGATGGCAGAAGGTGAACTGAATTCAGCCTATGCTTACCTGACTTCTTTGCACATGACTGGGTTGAAGCATGTAAGACAGGGAATTGTTGTGACTCAAGAGTGTTCACATATCATTGTAAAAGGCCACCTCACATTTTTTAAGCATCCAGGATGGCTGGAACAGGAGTCATGCCAAATGTGATTTTTGGAACAGCCAGTCTCCAAACACTCTTGCCCCAGCAAGCCCCCCGGGATTCTTTTCCAGATTTCTGACGGAATGGATTCAGAAGGGAATAAACACAGCATGTAGCCTTTCAGCAATGTATAATGGTGCAATGATCCTTGTTAAGGCTACATAAAATTGTCACTATTTTCCCTGTGTTTATCTTTGATATGTTGGAGGGAACCTCCCCCCTTCTGTAAAGAGAGAGAGAATAACCTCAAATCGATGGAGATGCCACCCAAATGAATTAACATGCAACAGTTCATCAGACTGGCAAACCATACAGCCTGTATCTTTCACAAATTATTACCTTTCTTAGTTTTGATCTTTCATGTCAAAATGGAACTAAGAAGCAGTAGCTTTGGGGAAATTATCTGATTACCCCTTTTATCTTGGCATGCCCATTGTCTCACATTATCCATCAGTGTCATAGAAACAGAAAGCTATCTGTAAATTGGTAAGAAATCATAGTTCTTCATTCCAGAGGCTTAACAACCACATAAAATGGAATTCTGACAGTCGCTGTGCGTGTGTGTGTACCCTTCTGGCTTTTTTCTGAACTGCTCCCCATATGGGTTTCCAACATGTGTATGAAAGCAAGCACATCTGAAATGATACAAGTTGGAATGTTTAGCAATGCCTGAATAAATCATGCAATTCTGCAAATTCTGGGTTATGTACTTTCTTGACAAAAAATGGATTTTTCAGATGCAGGGTTTCAGTTTTAAGGTGATAGTATGTACGGTTTATAGTTTCATTCAAAGTAAGGAGTAGCTTTTACTCTTTAAAAATAGAGGAAAAACAAAGAGAAAGAATAGTAAAGCAATGGGGGGGGGCTCCATTCTAAATCTGTGCCAGAGAGCCCCTCCCCCCATGGCCTGGTGGTAAAGAAAATGATTGCAACCTTCTGATTGATCATACAATTATTAGGGATTGGCTATAATTCTGCATTCTGGTCTCTCCTCGTTCAATTCTTCAATTCTTACCAGGCAGAGAAAACAGCCTATTCCTCTCTGGAATATAGTTTGTGATAAGCTCTCTCACAAAACCAGAATTTATTTTATAGCTGAGAGGAGATAGTCTTTCTCAAGGCTAGAGAAATGGAAGAAGAGTGTGTCACGATTGTTTATGTAAACAATTGGAGGTGGGGGGGAGCATGTGAGCAGCTTTTTGGACCTGTCAGCAGTTCCTCGAAGGCTGGGTTAAGAGCTACAGGGTGTTCCCAGGAGGTGGAGTGGAGAGGTAGAGACCCCAGGCTATTGGCTCATTCTGCAAGGCATCATCTCTTCCCGCCTCCAAGGAATGTGTATTTAACACTATGTATTCCTATTGTTCTATGCGCAGATTTGGGAACTCCCCTGTGTCTATATTTCTTCTGCAGTAAAAATATTAAAAAGGTTATTCTCTGTGTGATTAATTGGGGCTGGGAAAAAGAACCCTAATTGGGCTGCTTGGCTATGCCCCCCCCCCCATTCATTCACTCATTGTCCATCTTTCTGTCATTCCCTTAAAAATAAACCAGCATCACTTCATCCACCTATCCTCTCATTTTTTATCACTTTCTCAAAGCTGGGTAGACTTAAAATGGCATCCAGCTTAAAGGCCCATTTCTGGTGGGTAACTAAAAGTACCTGCAAGTTTTTATACTGCTTCTGACATTATGATCCAGGGCTCCATGAATGAAAAGAAGCTCCATATGCAGAATCTGGCCTTTTCTTTTAGTCAAGGAATTCATGTTCTGTCTAAGTACATCAGCATTCGTCATTGCTTGGGACTGTACCTATACACATATAGCATCATATGCATCCATTCCTGAGCCTTTGGTATCCTGTGATGATTTCTTTAATGGACTCTGGTGTTTAAGATTTTAAAAAATTACAGGAAAAGAGTCTTCTCCAAGTATAGACACTCAGAACAAAAATTATAGAACAATTTAATGAGATTTGTAGCACAAGAACAGATATTATTACAGTAAGTCCTGCAAGAATAATATGGGAAGACAATATAATCTAATACTAAATAAACAGATGTGTACAATATTGCGTGCATAAATGCAAACTGTCTAGTTTTCAGAAAGTTCTTCGACCCAGCATGGTACAAGCGGCAGCATGGTGTGGTGGTTTTAAGAGCAGCAAACTCAAATCTGGTTCCTCTACATACAGCCAGCTGGGTGACCTTGAGCTAGTTACCAGAAGTTGGATGAGCACCTTTCAGAACTCTGTGATTTTTAAGTATCCCAGAGGGTGCAGGGCTGGACTGGATGGCCCTTTGTGGTCTCTTCCAGCTCAGTATGATTCTGAATTAATGCAGTGTTTAAGAGGAAAGCTGAAAAATCTCCAAAATGGAGACTGTTTTTTAAATTATACACACACACAATATTATAATCCAAAGCAGCATCCCTACTGAGTGTTGGCTTTTAGCAAGGAGTACATTTTCAGCTTGGGAAATGGAGCACAGAGACATGCCATGGCTTTTTCAAAACCCTTTTCTCTTATCTGGCTCCTCAGCTGCTTACTACTATTTACCCCGTGTTTTGTCCTATGAGCAGGAATAAGCAACTGAGAGGCACAATAGGAGATAGATTTTTGAAATCCTGAATGTTTGAGGAGAGGGAATTAAAGAGCCCTGATTCTCAGCTGGTGAGACTGTGGCTGAGGTGTGTAGTTCCATGTGTAATAGGAGATACTTGAGATCAGGGTCTCAAGGCCTGAAGGAAGGTGTTTTGACCTCCAAGGTGCCTTTCTGTCATCTGTATATTGCTTGTAATCTGATTTGTTAAACCTTGGCAATAACGTGCAAAGCTCCAAAGACGTATCTGAAGAGATGAACATATGGCTCATCGTTAAAAATGTATCAAAGAACGACTCTCCCTTTCTCTCTTCTTTTTTTGTCAGCATGAGAGATCCCCCCATGTGACCTTCAGTCTGCTGGTTGGCACTTACAAACAAGTGAATCAATTTACTGATAGCCGTTACCTTAGTGATATTTATGGCATTTTAATGTTAATTACAAAGATGTAAATAGAATCTGTGAAAAGCTGAAAATCCCATGGTTTGTTCTCCCAGGAAACCTAATTCCTTCCTTGGATGTACCAGAACACTTCCTACACTTTATGCAACTGGGGAGGAAAAACAATTCTGTAGAGAGAGTGTGTGTGTATTTAGATTGGGTTATGACAGAATAATGAGTGTAGCAAAGATGAGTGGTCTGAAAGATAAATTTGCTCTCCCACACAGTGAGATTCATACTCTGTAGGGTGGGACAGGAAACTCAGGTAGGTTTGAGGGATATGGGCATACCCTAACATTACCAACATATAGGGATTTTTTTTTCATTTGATTTGGAAAAGTAGAATTGGCTGAGCTGTCAAAACTGACACTTCCAGGCTTCTTATTACAAACAGATTAGCATGCTGGTATTTTCTTTCATAGTTTCCACTGTGATAAGGTGGCTGTTATAGTGACCAATAAAAAAACTAAAATCTACAAGTTATGTCGATTTATTGCCTGACGGATGACAGATACAACTTAGCTTTGTATGTATGTAGGTCAAGTACCACCAGATCACTTCCAACCATGGTAATCCTAATAAGTAATGACCTACAAAATGTAGCTTCTGAGGACTTAACAGAAACAAAACCATTAATATTCTGTTCAAAATGCATATATTTCCATCAACCATATTTTTCTAAAACATTTATCTGCTTTATACTTACGTGGTACAGAATGCATTGAAGTGTCCAGTTGAAAAGCCAAGAATATTGCTTGTGATTTCAATGCACCCATATCACTCATTATATTAGCTACACTATAAAGGCAGGGACCCTGGGAAAGTTCAGGGACTTTCAAGTTATCAGACTGCTTTTTCCTTCCTTCCTTTGTCTTTGCCTTTGAACCACCCAAATAGCATATTTATTTTACCTATGAGATGTCTGTATCACCCTAGCTGCTGGAGTCAAAATGGGGTACCATAGTTTTTCCAAATGCAACAACTTCCGTTCTATCTCATACATTGGACTACTTCTCTTGGTAATAAGGATGAAGGGAAGAAATAAAGTTTTTTTTATGTTGGTGCAGTCTTCTAGATCGGGGGACATCAACCCCTGGTCTGTGGCCCGGTGCCAGGCTGCAAAGGCCACGGTACCGGGCCACCATCAGCCGCACCTGCATCCCCCCGCCCAAAGCGAGAAGGAAGGGAAGAGGCAGGCGCAGGCGCCGTCACGCCGGTGACGCAAATGCACATGCGCACAGTTGCCACGCATGTGTGTTAACACTCCTGGTGGCAAAAACGCGCATGCACGGCAACCGCATGCATGCGCATTAGCGCCACCTGGTGGCGGAAACACAAATGTGTGGCAATTGCACGGGCGCGTTTTCGCAGCACCTGGGCTGTCGGCTCTCCCCTCACTCCGGAGGCGGTTCCTGACCTGAGGAAGGTTGGGGACCGCTATTCTAGATGATGCAGTTCCAACAAGAAGTGTGCACAACAACACTTTCATATGCAGTCAGAACACAAAGATGGTAACTGAGCCAGCCAGCTCCGCTTTTGTTGTTTGGAAATCACTAAGTAGCTTCAGTAGCTTATTCCTAGTTCTTCATAAGAACATTGCATTTCTTCCAGTGTTAAGTCTATTAGTGTTCACAGCACCGATTGGATGTGACATGTGACTAAATACCAATCTGTTCATGCTATTTCGATTGATCTGCTTATCTCCTTATTTTTTTTCTTATCACTCTTCAAATTCCATAAGCCTTTCCAATCTTAGCACACATATCACTTGTAGGTTATTGTAAATTTTTCTTACTCTTTGTGTTTATAATGTTTTATTACTTTTTTTGTAAACTTTCTTTCATTGGTAAGAGTCTTTACCCTGTCCATAATGAGGATCAAGGTGTCACTGCAAAAGCCTACCATTAATTCAGTGCTAGCCACTGGAAGCATTATTACTAGGGTGCAAAATGCCTCCCGTGGAATAGCTCTATCTGGAAAATAGGAACAGAACATTAACATTCCCAGTCCTGCTGATATTAAAATAGATGTGGTACACAGAATGCACCTTTTTATCAACAAAGTGATGGTCCCTTACTAAGAAATAATATATAATAGCAATCCTATAATTTATGGGCAGTATCAAAGGGAAATGCTTACATTTGCTTCTCCCAGTGCAGATATGTATATGACTTCCATATACATATCTTGATAAGGACTCATGCATGCAAAATGGGTATTTCTTTCACAATCATGTTATGAGGCTCCTTGTGCATAGCATTTGGTAATCACAGATAACATTGATCAAGAGTGCTTTACTGAGGGGAGTAAGTGATTGTTAGTGTCAGTATCAGAATTTATCTCCCCCACCCTAAGCAAGACTATAGAAGACCTTCTTAACCAGTGAGGGATTAAGCACACCAATCCCACAGTCCTCTATTCAGATGACTCATGCAATCAAGCCATAGAACAACTCTTTTTAAAAAGTCACCTTTCAGTTTTCTGTAGTGCTAAAGAAAGGACAGTGTCATTATTTTCCCTAATTATGCTGCCAAGGGGTAATGTCTACCTCTCCCTAATCCCTTTGACTGCCTACTCAAGTTCCATCATCAATAATCACTGCCAGTAGTGGAAATTACATTCCCTGGCCTTGTCCAAAGGAGCAGGGTGGATTTTGCAGTTAAGATGGGATTTGGACAGTTATATGATATCAGCAAATTCAGAAGACTAACTCACCATGGTAAATGTCCTTATTTATTTATTTATTATATATTTATATACCACCCTTCTCAAAGGCTCACGACAGTTCACATAAAAAAGAAACAGTACAGATAACTTAGATTAACAATAATGAGGTTATAACAACAAGCAACATGGAACAGTAGAAAAATATGGAAAACATTAATTTAACTCATACTGATAGCCCAGTGGGTTAGGCGGAATTATGGTGGATGCCATACAGATGGATGTCTAGTCACAACAGAAGCAGCAAGACATGTGGAATTCAGGTAAAATAAAATGGGGTACTTTTTGAGATTCGGCTGGATGGTAAAGCTGTTTTCTCAAAGTGGATTGTGGCATTTGGGCAGGGTTGACTAATGTAGCGATCTCCAACTTGTGGGCTGCGGACCACATGTGGTTCTTTGACAACTTGGAGGTGGGCCCCAAAGGACGCCTTCTCCCCCCCCCCCCAGCCCTTTACTTCATCCCCTCCAGCCCTTTACAACACACTTCATTGTCGTGGCGTGTCTGTATCTTATTTTGAAGGGATGTTTAAACATTACCATAGCGATCAGAGAGCATTAGGGCAGTGGTTGAGAGCAGAGGAGTAAACTACCCCCCCAACTGGGCCTCAGTAAAAGGCGTTGCGTGGTCCCCGGTGATAAAAAGGTTGGGGACCACTGGACTAATGAAACCCAGGTGAACTTCTGAACTTTGGTTTAAAGAGATGTGTAAATTTTGGGAACATAAAAATATAAGAAATAACGGAGGTTACAATTAAAACAATTAAATTAGATTAAAATACTAAACTATCTGTTCTGAGCACATAAACCTATAAGGTGTGCCACAATGGTTTTGGTCTTCTCTGCCTTCTAACAAAGTACAAAATCTGGAAATTGGAGTTTTTTGGCCTTCACACTAAGAAATTATGAGGGTTGATTCAGATGCCTTGAAGCATTTTGTGAGAATAATCTGCCTTCTCAGAATTCTTATGACTAATAACATTTATTTTATTTATTTTTATTTATTTATTATGCTTATTGATAGCCACTCCCAGCCAGCCAGCTCAAGACAATTTAAAAAGATAACATAAAACTCCTTGACCCAATCCATCCCACCTGATCCATCTCCAGTGGGCTGCAGCATCCCGTGGCCTGTGGGTTGGGTACTTGGAGGAGGGACTCAACACATTTTCTGCCACCTGGCCTCAACCAAGCACCTGGTGGAAGAGCTCCATTTTGTAGGACCTGAGAAACTGCAAGAGCTCCTGCAGGGCCCTTAGGTCTTCTGGTACCTCATTCCACCAGGTAGGGGCCAGGACCGAAATGGCCCTGGCTCTGGTTGAGGCCAGGCGTACATTCTGAGGGCCAGAGACCTCCAACCAGTTGGAATTCACAGAGTGCAAGGCTCTGCAGGGGACATAAGGACTAAGATGATCTCTTAAGTATGCTGGGTCCAAACCATGGATGACCTTGAAGGTCAAAATCAAGAACTTGTAACCAATGCAGCTGGAACAGCTAATGAAAATTTATAGTAACTTACCTTTCTGGCCTCATCAGGTGAGCAAGGCAGCTAATGGGTTAAAAACATATACAATAAAAACACATTGCAAACTATTAAAACTAAAAAAAAACATTTTAAATCAACAAAACCCAAAGTTTCTGCTCTGTTTTAATTTTTAAAAACACATACAAAACATTTAAACAACAATCAAAACATAATGTAGAAAGGATCACTGAAGGAACACTAGATAAAACAAAAAAGTCTTCACTCACTGGCAGAAGATGGCAACAGAAGGGGAAATCCAAGTCTCCCTGGGGAGAAGTTTCAGGAATTTTGATGTCACAACTGAGAAGGTCCCCCAGGTTGCTACCTGCCTAATCTCAGAAGTTGAATTGCCTGCATCCACTCTAAAACTACCTGTAGGCATCAGGTGTCTACAGCCTCCTTGAAAATCAGTCAGAAGTACAAGATAGACCTTAGTGCCATCTACGTATGTGACAACCCAGCCCGAATCTTCAGATCCATCTTACAGATGCTGGAAAGCACAGGAGATAAGATGGAGCCTTGCAGGACTTCCCATGCAAAAGGACAAGGAGCTGAGAAGCAGCTTCTAATCAGGCGAGACGCGTTTGACTTCTAATCAGGCGAGACGCGTTTGCATGCAAAAGGACAAGGAGCTGAGAAGCAGCTTCTAATCAGGCAAGACGTGTTTGACTTCCTGCTTCTCCACATGCAGTCAATTGGGTGATCTTGAGATCATCACAGCCCTGATAGTGCTGTTCTGACCAAGCAGACCCGTGAGAAGCTCTCTCAGCCTCACCTACCTCACAGGGTGTCTGTTGTGGGTAGAGCAAGGTAAGGTGATTGCAAGCCACTTTGAGACTCCTTTGGGTAGTGAAGAGTGGGGTATAAAAGGCAACTCTTCTTCATCATGGCAGCCGCCACGAAGGACAAGCCTACATTTGTTACTAGTCCCAAATGGCAATTATGGTTCTCAGAAAGAGAAAAACCTCTTCCCTGTCTACATAGCCTCAATTACATAGATTTGGATCAAGTTTCTGTTGAATTTAGGACAAGTTCTGATTTAAACTTCTTATATTGTTTAGGAATACAATATCCATCTACATTTTGTATTCCTAAATAATTCTTTTCATGTCTCCATTGTCTCTGAGTAGGACAAACAAGCATTGAATTGCTTTGCAAGGCACCATAAATGAAGTGTCTGAATAAAAATGAGCTCCCAAACCGTTTGCATACTTGATTTTATTTGCTGTTCTCCAGTCCACAAGACTTCAATTAGAATTGTCCCCTTTTTTTTAACACATGACTTTATTATTATTATTATTATTATTATTATTTAGACTTATAGCCTGCCACTTTCCAAAGACTCGTGACAGCTTACACCATAAAAATCCCCATAAAATCCCCACATAAAACCCATTATTCCCACGGCACTCAGCCCCCTGTGACCACAAAAGATTGAGGGCCTAGAAATCTCTCCCTCAAGCAGATAATGAAAAGATGGTTTTGCCCTAGTATGTAAAGGGTATTTGTTTTCCAGATGTGCACTTGGATACTAGTTTACTAGTTCAATATATTTGTATTTCTGTTCTTCAGTTTTTATTTTGGTGTGCATGCTCTTCAAGTCATTCAGAAGCCCTTCAGTGCACTGGTATATTTCAGCTGAGCTAAGCATTTTTTGGTCTCTTAGCCATCCATTATGCATCTGTCTTTCCAGTACACAAGTCACTTTTGTAACTTCAGAATGAATTCTCTCACTATGACATGCACAGAACCAAAGAAATTCTCTTATATCAGATTGATAAAGATATAGGGAATCCCATGTCTGTCCTTTTGGAACGCGGTGGGGGGGGGTCACTGTGGAGCACAAAATATCAGTTCCATTCTCTACTTTTGCAGCATGCATCCCTGATGCTTTCCCATGATATCTAATGTCTAAAAAGATAATTAGATCACCCTTCATGAAATCCCATAAACCTTTAGAAATCTGCTTTATAATTACCATGTCATGATCCCATAGTATATGCACTCAAATTTATCATGGCCACTGTATGCCAAAGTTTAATGAGCCCCTTCTGATGGTATCTCTATTGAATGTTGGGAGAATGTTCCATCATTATTGAGGCTAATGAGCCTGCACTGAAGAAGGAGAGCAGTCCAGAGTTAAATTTTTCTCTGTCAGTGGGCTTGCAGTGCTATACTCTACTGAGGACTGCACTATTATGTAACTAGTGAACCAACAAACTTCAAAGGACCACATTGAGCTTTCAGAGGTTAACCATCTGTGAGAATAGTGATCAGAGGTGAAGAGCAGAATTTCTTTGGCATGTCTTAAAAAGAGCAGATGCTTCCAGAGGCTGGTGGATGTATAACAGAGGCTGTCCACATAACAGTTGGACAGAGAGGTGGTAATGGGGAAATACTACATATATATGTATTTTGTTGTAGTTATTGTGAATTCATTAGATTAAGTTTTATAAAAAGCAATGATTATGCACAATCATATGAAGGGTGTGGTAAATATGCACAAATGACATGAGTAGGGGAATTCACACATTGCTAAATCTACAAGCATAGTCTCCAAGGAATGCTGTGGGATATGCAGACGTGGATAGTGCCTGTTGGTGTAATAAACAATATGTGGTCTCCATATGAACTGTAGGGAAACCATGTAGTTCAGAATTTGAGAGTCAGTGAAGGTCAACTTGACATTGCATGAACTAGTACTGACCATTGTACATACTCTGACATGCTTTAATATAGCAGCATCTTAGCTTACTTTATACAAAATCAAAACATTGTTACAGTCTTTCCTGTCTGACAATTGCTTGTGGAGATTTCAGACTTCAGTCTTTGCAGCCCTTATAGTTGATGGCTTTTTAACTGGAAGTGCCAAGTAGGCTGATTCCCTACCAGTGGTGCTGCTGTGGGCTCCCAGCAGTGCATTGTGGCAGAGCAGCTAGCTCTGCCCTTTTTGTGTCTTGACGGGGGACCTTTTACTGCAGCAGACCTGATACGCCCAAATTTCTGCATTCCCACAACACAGCTGGAGCGAAGGATTCTGACACACATGGAGGCAGCGGTGGGGAGGGGTTATTTGCAGGAAGGTGAGATTGCATAGCAATGAAATCCCACCTCCTGCACATAAAAAAAATGCCCCATTTGGCCCCACAGCGCTGTGGAGCCAACTTGGGCATTTTTTGTCCCTGCCAACATGCTCTTCCATGTCCACCCAGGCCTGCAACTGGCTAGGCCCCATTGGCCCCTGGAGTGGTAAGGGATTGTGGAAAAGATCCGCATTCCATTAACATGGGGCAACAGAGCCCTAAAGTGCACCAGGCCCAGGAGGGGGCTGGCCCAGCAGTGACAACATGTGGAATCAGGGATTAGCCCTGCTGCCATATGATTGCCCAACCAGCCTTTTCCCCCCATGTGGAATTGGCTATACTGAATTTGAAGTTTCCTGTATGCAGAGTACATACTATGTGCTGAGTATGCAGGTTAATGGAACCACAGAGTGGGAACCATACTTCAGACACCAAGTACTTGTAATGGCATTAGGCAACATGCAGGATCCAACCTACTACTGAAATGTTAAAATGGTCCAAACAGTTTTAACTTTGGGAACTCTCACTGGGCCAGCAACCCTAAAGTGTATATAAGCTTGGGTGATGGGCTGTTCAGTTCAGTTGGTGTGATCTAATAATGAACTGATGTTTTGGCACACGAGCAACTGTGTGACTTATTGAACCCACGATTCAATACTATGGCATTTAGCTTTGTCCCAGGATAGTGAGGAACCTCCTGGATTTACTGTTAAAAATTAATCCCTGCTATGGTGTCTATAAAAGTTTGATTGGAATTCTGGCAGACCATTTCAGAATGACAAAGAACTACACAGTACAGATATTATAAATATCCCATGGTTCCACTAGCAGAGAGGGTTTCCTCTGACAGAAGGAGTCTTTCCTAAAAGAAGGCTCAGCCTTGTGGAATGAGCTCCCATAACAGCTGTGGACCCTGCAGGGACTAATGCAGTTACACAGGGCCTGTAAGACGGAGCTCTTCACCAGGCCTTTGGTTGGGGCCAGGCTAAAAGGGAAATCAGAGGCCCATCCTTCTAAAATGTTCCCAATTATTCCCCATCTGGGTCACATTTTCTCTTTGGGTATTGGCAGCTAGAAGGGAGTAGGGAGGGGAAGGATGATAGGTTGTGATTGCTTATTGTAATATATTTTGTTGTTTTCATATACGTATTTGAAATTTGATGTTAGCTGCAGCGAGTGAACCAGCTGGCAGCGGCAGACTACAAATCTAATGCAATAAGTAATAAAATAAATAATAGACGCGTTTGTGCATCGGAATGACTTTTCCATTGGAGAAAGATGCCACTACTAGTGGAACAGATTTGTGGAATCCAACCACAGTTACATTGTAATAAAATTTGGAGCCAATTGAAACATGTAAAGAAACCAAGCAGATCATTTGTTCCAAGACTATAGAGCAAGGGTAGTCAACCTGTGGTCCTCCAGATGTCCATGGACTACATTTGCTGGCAGGGGGCTCATGGGAATTGTAGTCCATGAACATCTGGAGGTCCACAGGTTTACTACCCTTTTGCTGGCAGGGGGCTCATGGGAATTGTAGTCCATGAACATCTGGAGGACCACAGGTTGACTACCCCTGCTATAGAGCTTCAGATAATTACATGTAAAAACCTTCCTCATGTAAATGATGCCATAAATTTGAGAAGCAAGCACATTAGGAAGAAGGGTTTGAATCTAACCTTCTCCTTTATGTTAAACCTCTTGGGTGGGGGGTACACAAACATGTAACACCATTCACACCCCTGCAATCTAAAGTCATAGATTTGGGCACAGGAATGTAGGGGTTGGGTTTTCCCCCATGAACTGCTTTTGGTACAGATTAGACCTTGCCATTTGCTGGGGATGTGTTCCTGGGATCACTACAAAGGGTTAAATCTATCTACTCTGGGAGGCCTCACAGCAACAAAATTTCTTGCAAAATATAATAATGTAGTGGTTATTATGATAACACCCTGAAAGCCAGATGACATGATAGGAGTGCAGACCACGAATAAGTGAAATTGTGAGCCATGAAGCCATGGATGGTGAGTGTCCTCCTTTTTTGTGCATCCTTTATTATTCCAGTATCAAGAGCAATATAGTGAGCTAGGTTTTCTGTATATTTACATATGTAGAACTCCCTTTCTCAAAAGTGTGCAAAGAAAATAAACCCTTTGTAAGAAAGTCTAGCACCATAAATGTAGAATAATTATGCCGGCTGCTTAACAGGGCCTCTTTCCTAGACTAGCTTATCACAATATTTTTTCTGCCAATTTTAATTAAAAAGAAAAAGGAGTTTGTTAATATTCCTAGCTAGAAATGAGCTATCATTTAAATACCAGCCATTCAGCATGCTTTGTTTTTTAAATTGCAGAAAGAAATGCCTGCTCGTCTATCCAGTTACCATTTCTATTTTCTATTATCATGAAGCTCCTTAAATCTACCATACGTTTGCTTTACCCAAGAGATGTGTGTGTGGGCTGCTGCTTGCTTCAGGTCAAATTTCCTTTAAATGGAAGTCAGGGTTGGCAGCTGTTCATTTGCACATGTTGAAAAAAATATATTCCTATCCATTCCTTGTGTTGCTTTGCCTAATTACTAGTCACTCTGTGGAACAGGTGACAAATGCCCACAGAAGAATCTTTTCAACCACCGGATGTAAAATCATTAGGAAAATAATCAACCAGGGTTGCTAAATACCTGGGCACCATTCCAGCTTTCTATTCAAAGGCAATTTTAAGCCATTTCTGACATCTACTGGAAAGAAATAACAATGCTGTAGTGCTGATACAATAAGCTTTTTTCCCCATTTAGAAGCATCTTGGAGGAAATTTTTAAAAGGGAATTTGATATTGGGTCCAGTCTATTGTTATATGCATAGGTGAATTAATCTCCAACTCACCCAGGGGTACCCAAAATTAAAGTGATGAAAAGGGCTTTCCTTACATTTAAAAAAATATATATTCCCCAACCAATTTGGGTGAAATTCTATGTAAGGAAACAGACTTGTGTAATAGATTTTGATTGAAGCATCCTGTGGTGAAGTGATTAAGCTCATACATAGCCACTTTTTGTAAATTACCATAACTTGTACAATGGTTTTAATTAACTTAAATTAATATGGGTTTTTAACATTATTTTTGATTGTATTTTACTGTTTGATGTTACTCAGACTGAGCCTCACAGGAAAGGCAGGTTAGAAAAATTAAGTTTATTATCTATTTTATCTTATTTGTTGACCGCCCTTCTCTGGCAACAGTCTCAAGGCTGTTAACAGCATGTAAACCATACATACATGGTTTTAAAAACAATAGACAGTCAAAACATAATTTCTTATTTAAAATGTATAAAATGTTCCAACTGTCCCTTTAATTAAAATTTCAAGGTTGAGTTTCGGGTCTCCAGTGATGGTGAGAGGTGGAGAGGAGATAAGGGAGGCCTGTTCTGATGTTACTATGTGCTTGTGTTGTCCTCAATCTTATGCCTGGTGAAAGTTGTTGTATCGGTAATCTTGGCCCAAACTGAAATGTTTAATCTAGCAATTAATCTGGTTGTACCTAAAGGATACTTGAAAAGCTTACCCCTCTTGGTAGGCAATTGCAGGCTGGTGAAAGAGATGTGATACACTTTTGTTCTGCATGCAGTGTTCCTAACACTGGCAGTCTTCAAGCAAAGGTTGGATACACACTTTTCTTGGATGCTTTAGGATGCTTTGGACTGATCCTGCGTTGAGCAGGGGGTTGGACTAGATGGCCTGTATGGCCCCTTCCAACTCTATGATTCTGTGATTCTGTAACACTATGCCAAAGGGGAAAGTTGTAGTCAGGTACAGCAAGACAAGCACTCTCCCTTACAAACAAGAATAATGGGGCATGTGTAATACAATTCATGAAAGGCAATGAAATGTGAATTTTACAATGGGTTAGCAAGTATTTGCAGAGAATGGAATGTGTCAGTTGTTTTTGTTTTGCAGCTGGGGGGGGGAGAACCAGTTGCAATATGTGTGTGCATCTGCACACATGTGTGTAAGCACCCATTGTGTGGTCTCCTAATAATTTTTTGCTAATAGGACTGATTCACAAATATAGTATTAAGATGCTATAGAGAAGGGTGGCCAAACTGTGGCTCTCCAAATTTCCATGGACTACGAGAACCATGAGCCCCTGCCAGCATAGTTCGGCCACCCCTGCATAGAGGTTGCAGTGGTCAAACTCCTCATGGAGTTTGAACTGGGCCTTGGTATTCCAAGTTAGAGAGAATCAGCTTTATTCCCTTACTAGAAAATAGGCCCGCTGTCGTATAAATACAGCGGGCACTAGGTATGACTGGTGGACCCCCCGTCCACGCCACAGCCTACCTGAGGGTGCCAAGTGTCTTGAGGTCTGTGTGGGCCGGGCGGGTGGGCACGACTGCGGGCGTCATTGTTGTTTCTTGAGGCAGCAGCGTTCGCGGGGCCGGAGGTGGCAATCGCGGCTCCTCCACCGGGCGCGCTGATCGCGGCACTGCTGATGTTGGGGCCGATGGCGGCTCGTCTTCTTGGGCCAGCGATCTCGGGGCGGCGAGTCTGCAGGGCGGCATGCAGGGAGGAGCCGCGAGCCGCGCTGCAGGCAGCTCGCAGCAGCTCCCTGGCCGGCGGCCTGGCATGTCGGGAGGCACTTCGATTTGCAGTTGCTCCCTTGGCGGCGAGCGGGCAATTGTCAGTCCGGAGGATGGGGCCAATCGGCACCCTTCCTCATCATGGACTGAGCCCGCCTTAACTCCTCCCACTCGCCGCTTACCGCATTATTTAGTCCGGGGCGCCCGCGGCGCCGTGGGCGGTTTTAAGATAGAAAAGGACCTGTGAGTGTGGTAGTATCAAAGTCCTATCAAACTGCATATTCCGTTTCAACTTGAATGTACCGATTTTTCTAGGCTGATAGCAGTGGCCTTCACAGGTATGGGGGTACAAGTCCAAATATCAGAATCATCATCTTGCACCACAACCTCCCCAAGTGCCTCAGGGAGATGCCCATGGGGGCCAGATGATACCACTAAGCCAGGGAGGGGCCTCTTATTTCACTTACCCTGGTCTCAACCAAATGCCTGGCAGAAGAGCTCCATCTTGCAGGCCCTGCAGAACTATGACAGCTCCATCAGGGCCCTCAGTTCTTCCAAGTAGGGGGCAGGACCAAAAAGGCCCTGGCCCTGGTCAAGGCCAGCCACACCTCTTGTGGGGTGGGAAACAGATTAGCACCCACAGCATACAAGGCCCTGCAAAGGGCATAAGGCAATAAGCAGTCGCTCAGATATGTGGGACCCAAACCGCAGATGACCTTAAAGGTTAACACCAAAGCCTTGAACCTGATCCAGAACACAACAAGCACAGCTGCCTCAGCACTGGCTGGATATGGGTCCTCCAAGGTGTACCAGTGAGAACCCTAGTAGCTGTGTTCTGCACCAACTGTAATTTCTGAGTCAAGGATAAGGGCAGGCCTACATAGAATGAGTTGCAGAGGTGGCCGTCACATCAAACCTAGAGGTGGCCATCACATCTATCACCATTGCTAGATGCTCCAGGGACAGCTTTTCCTGTTATAGATGGAAAAGCGCTGTGTAGGCTACTCTCATGACCTGCACCTCCATCGATAGAGGCATCAAGAATCACCCCCAGATTCCTGGCAGAGGGAGAGATATTAAGCTGCATCTCTGCCAGGCAAGGTAAACGCGCTTCCTGGTCTGGCACCTTCCTCCCCAACCACAGGACCTCCATCTTGGAGGGGGTTGAGTTTCAGGCAACTCTGCTCTAATCATCCATCCATGGCTTCCAAACAACTGGCTATACATACACAGCATTGCCCAAGGAATCCTTGCAAGTTTGGTTCCATGAGGAGCTGGGATTTTTCTGTTTGCAAGCTTTGTGTTTCTAGCTGTCGCACCACTCACAGAACTACCGTTGTTATATTTTTTTGGGGGGGAGAACTTACAGTTGAGCTAGTTTATGCTCTGATTATAACTAACTCTGTTCATCTGAGCACTTCACTTATATAATCAGACACTAAAAGTTTTTCTGTAGTTCACTACTGTTTGATTACCAAACAGCTATATCCAGTGGCCACAATATTTAGGTAAGCAATTTGAAATACTTCTAGAGAGGTGTTTTTTTTAAACAAAGTTAAAATTGCAACAATGAGAGCACAGTTTTTGTTGTCAGTGACATGTTTGTCCCCATGATCTGAATACCAGTTGGAACATAACAGCTTGAAATGAAACCTCCATGTGTGATAACACCTTTATTATTATATTTTAGGTGCAAGTGTAACCTTCATGCCACTGGCTGCAGAGAAGAAAACAAAAAATTATTATGTGAATGTGAGCACAACACAACAGGCCCAGACTGTGGGAAATGCAAGAAGAATTATCAGGGGAGACCTTGGAGTCCTGGCTCATACCTACCCATTCCCAAGGGCACAGCAAATATCTGTGAGTATTTCTGTGAAACTGTAATGATATATTTGGAAGGACTATCCCCATTGGCTAAAAAAATGATGATGCTAGCTCCACAACTTAAAAGAAGCCAAAGCTATAACAGCAAAATGAAGACTTAAAACTGACTTTGTTGTTCTCCTAGGAGTACAATATAAAAATTGTTGATGTGTACTCATATGTACTGTTTCAACAAATTTACATGCTAGAATTTCCCCGTATTTCATACTTTATGTCATAAATAGCCAAGGGCGGTGTGTGACATGGGCAGGAAACATTTCTGGTGTTTGTGGCCATGTGCAAGTCATTCCAGATAACTCTGGTCTGGTTTGATTCTATTTAGGTAACCACTTAAGAAGCTCTAGTGCAGTGGTCCCCAACCTGCGGGCTGCGGCCCGGTGCATGGCGCCGGGCCGCGGCTCCCTCTCCCCGCCCCCCCGCAGTAAAAAACTTCCCAGGCCGCAAGCTTGCGGCCCGGGAAGCTTCTTACTGCGGGAGGGTGGGGAGAGGGAATCAGGGCCGCACTGCGCATCCGCGGCCGGGCCGCGCATGCGCCGTGCGAGGCCGAAATCTCGCATGCGTGGCACTTTCGCGCATTCGTGCATGCCGAAAGTGCCGCCCATGCGTGATTTTGGCCGCGCACGGCGCATGCGTGGCCCGGGCACGCATGCGCGATGCACGGGCAGGGCAGTTGCCCTGCCGGTCCCCAGCAGCAGAAAGGTTGGGGACCAATGCTCTAGTGGTCTAGTTAGCTTTCCTGTGTCAGATTATTAATCTGCTGGCAAGACATAACCTCCTTTGGGAAGTAAAGTTGTTGCTAGAGAATCTTGCTGCTATTATATATTTATTTTTGCTAACAACCATATTTCTCTGTTACTCCTTTGTTTTTTGACCCCTCTCCAAGGATTCTTCATTTCCCATTTGGCATGTCTCAATGTTTATCTGAGAAATTAGGTCCGCTCTGATTCTGACCTGCAGAAGCATCTTCCACAGTGCTGTTGGTCACGACCAGCAACCGGACCCCTATATTTCTAGATCTATCTGTGACAAGAAGAACTCATAGTTCTAGACCATTACTCCTGCCTGCATTATTTGAATTATGCTAATGCCAGCTGCTTGGCTATCTGAGGCTCAACTACATGAAAACATAATGGGTTACATATGTACTTCAGCTTGCAGAATCTATTTTTATCCCACCCTTCCTTCAAGGGGCTAACACTGGCACACATGGATTTTATTCTCAGAGCAGCCCCATGAGATAGGTAGGTGAAGCTGAGTGACTGGCCCAGGTTCACCCAGACCATTTATGCACTGGGAACTTCACTGCCCCAGCTCTTGTGCAGGAGCACAAATCGGGGGCAGATGAGGTGCACCAGGCCAAATGCTCCCCCGTGTGGGTGCAGGAAGAGGTGGGGCAACCTGCCACAACTAAAACTCCAGCCTGCAGCCTGGCATGAAACCTCCAATGCATAAACGGTTCCAGTGAGTTTCATAACTGATTATAGGTTTGAGCCCATGTCTCTCTAGTCTTTGTTCAGGTCGTTAACTATTGTACTCTGCTATCTCATATGAGAGTGGTAATATGCTGAAGAGGACATGCCACACACTTGCCAAGTAGAGAGGTCACCACTGAGCCCTGAGACTGGTGATAGTTCAGTCTCCATATACTCTGGGTGAGAAAGATAATCTCTGTATTAACTAGTTTGTGCAAGAAAAGCACACATATGCCTCCAAATAAAAGACAGGAGAATGGCAGCATTTAGATTATATCGGTTACATGATATTTACAAAGTAAATGCTTCTCCCCAGTTTTGAACAGCAAGTTATGCAAACTTCTCTGCAGTTGCCTCTGCTAAAAATAGTTTCTTAGAATCATAGAGTTGGAAGGGGCCATCCATGCCATCTAGTCCCCTGCTAAAGCAACAAGGATAAGTGGCTGTCCAGCCACTGCTTGAAGACAGTCAGTGAGGGGGGCCTCCTTAGGCAGTCAGTTTCACTGCTGAACTATTCTGACTGTAAAACAATTTTTCCTGATATCTAGCCAATATCATTCTACACATAGTTAAATCCATTACTGTAGGGATCCTTTGCTACCAACAGGAACCTTTCCCTGCCCTCCTCTAAATGACAACCTTTCAGATGCTTAAAGAGAGCTATCATGTCCCCTCTCAGCAGCCTCTTCTCCAGACTGAACATTCCCAAGTCCCTCAGCCTGTCCTCTTAGGGCTTGATCCCCAGGCCATGGATCATTCTCATCACTCTCCTCTAAACCCTCTCCATTTTGTCCACATCCCTTTTAAAGTGAGGCCTCCAGAACTGCACACAGTGCTCCAGGTGGAGTCTGACTTGCTGTTTGGTGTAATTGTGTGGTCCTTATAGGCATATGCTTCTGTATTCCTCAAGAAATTATCCAATCCAGATTTATAAAACATCTTTTTTGTAGTGGCTCTCTTCTACATAGTGACTCTCAGATCTTCACACACACACACACATGCATAACCTTTTGGATATTAGGATGGTATCCCAAAGGATTATAAATTCACAAAAGACTTGGTTCCATGCATAACAATGCAATCTTCAGCAGACTTTGGTGTAATCTTCAGCAGACTCTGTTTAGGATTGCAGTCTTAAGTCACCCTTACTAGATCAGAGTCTGTTTAAACAAAACCTTCTTTCAAAAATGCAAGCAACATCCTAACCAACACTAAGTACTATGAAGTCCTATCAATTTCAGTGGAAGAGATTAAGTTTTCTTTTGTCAGTTATATGAATGGGTATTATGAGTGCTTAGCTTTTGGCTGAATTTTTTTCTTGTATCTATTTTGGCATCCAACTATTAGTATTGAGAGAGAAGCACATATGGGCTGAAGACAAATGCAACACAAAGAGAAGAAAAAGAGCAAAAGAAAAACCTCAGGAAATTGGTAGAACTACTCTACCATGTATACATTAACTTGGATTCTTGCTAATTTGACTTATGTATCTAAATCCCTCAGAGGGGAAGAAATGAACAAGCTGAGAATAAGCCATCAAACCTTTTCAGAGTAGAAGTTATTAAAAAGTCTGAAGTTTTGCCCTGTGTATAAGTAAAAAGCTGGCTTTGGAAATAACCATTCACTGAGAAGTTATTTTGAAGAAACAGGGTTATATGCTGCAGCTAAATGAAAAGTAAAAAAAAAAAAAACTAGCAGCAGTGTGCCATGTTCCAAATGTTATCTCACACTTCAAAGCAGCAGCTGTGAGGAATCAAACCTCCAAAATGAATATCACAGGAAGCAGGACCTTATCACGTTTAATGTGAAAGTAATAGACCAAGTAACAAACCATGAAGTGCGGGGGGCATGAAATTATGATAAAATTCCTACCAAGCAGGGGGAAGTGAGCCTTCAAAAAGAAGAAGAAAAAAACATTTTGTAAGAGCATTAACTTTTAGAAAAACGGACACTTTGGATCACAGAATTAATACTTTAAAGCTCTGTTCAAGATACAGTTTGAAATTCACAGGATTTTCCCTCCTCATATGAAGATGATTCACAACCTTGGGGAAAAATACACTTTACCTCACTCAGCTTGAATGATGCTGCATAGGAAAACACGGTTCCATCTACATCCACATGTATTATTATTGTCCCTCAGAGTGAGGAGCATCCCACGTTCTTTTCTTTTATATTGCTGTTCAGATTTCTCCCCAGTGACAAAGTTCTTTTTATTCCCATAGATGATGAACCTCTCAACCCTGTAAAGATTTTACTGCTTAATGTAGGTGTACTTCACAGAACTACAAAAGAAGCATCACAAGTACAGCTGCCATTGTGTTTCTCCTAAAACAATAAGCAAAATTTCTCATGATTGGTGGGCTGCCCACTGAAATTCAGCTGGTGGAAGTTTATGCTGAGAAGGTTGCCTGACAGTGTGTTCCACTTTCCATCGGTCTTGAATGATACTTGACAAACAAATTGCCTATTCCTTTTATCATATGAATTTTGAAATCATAAAGTTGAAAGGGGCCATAAAGGCCAACCAGTCCAACCTCAATGAAGGATCAGCCCAAAGCATCCAGAATGAGTATCTGCCCAGCTGTTGTTTAAAGCATTAATGGAAAGCATTAATGTTTTTGTCTTTTATCTGACTGAAATCAGTACCATAACAATATTCATGGTATAAAATAAAGTTGTGCAAGCTTTCCCAATCACAACAACAGCATGTTTTGATACCAAAAGGTCAAAATAGTGTTAAAGTTCCTCTCTGAGAACTATGTGGGAGAGCCTGTAGCTGAGTGCTAGAACTCCTGCTTTGCATATAGAAAATCACAATTTCCTGTCCAGTTAGAGGATCTTCAGTAGCAGGTGTTGGAAAAGCCTTTATTTTCCTGATATTTGGAGAGCAGCTGCTGGTCAGAGTGGATAGAACTGAGTTAGATGGACCAATGTTAAAAGGCAGGTTCAGATGTTCAAATAGACACATGACAGAAAGTTGAATTGATGATATGGATGCCAGGTTGACTGATGATGGTTCAACGATACTACCATCAGTTGAAATATTTTGGATCACATAGTACTGCTGTGAACTTCAGGTTATGGGCAATATCTCCAGTTGGAATACTAGGAAACTTGGTTATAAAATGTTTGCCTTCATTCCCTATCTCCACAACAAAGCCTTCTGTACATTTTTGTAGATTCTCATCAGAAAATTAAGACATGTTTACCACCATCAGGCCATGTGTGTGAGACACACCAGGTTGAATTCCATATACATTTCTACTCACACAAAAGCTGAAACAGGGGGAAAAAGTCATTGGACTAAGTAATTGCACTGCCAACTTGACTATATTCAATATTGTGTTTCTGCTTATACAAAATACAGTGCAAGTATTTTTCAGCAGACTTCCACTTCTTCCCACAATAATGACCATCTTCAACCCAAATTGGACTGTAATGATGGCATCACATACTCTTTTATGAGTAGCTGTTTTAGTAACCTAGTAAGATTGGCCTATTATACACAGGAGTTTTCCCTGCACATTTGTCAGGTTTTCTTTTTCATTCTGCATTGATTTTCTTCTCTTCAGCACTCTTAGCTTTCCAGTTGCTTTTACCCTAGATTTTCTGAGAATGGTTTTGTACCATTTTCCCATTGTTTCACTCCCAGTCTGAAAGCAACTCAAAAACATACAGATTCCTTCAAATTTTCCCACACCACCCTTTTCCTGCCCTTTGGAAGCCACTCTACTGTGCACATTGAGGTTACTTCTCCTATTTTGCACTTTCTGACATTCTTCCCCTTCATCAGTGTACAAGCTCCACTGTGAATTATGCATTTGAAGTTATGGGGGGGGGGTTCTACAAGTGGGGTGAGTCTGGTGATGTGAGTTTCCCTCTATTTTGGATCACTGAAGAGGAAATTAGTGACAGTGTTTGGGTAGTTAAAATTTTTAAAAGATGCATGCTCTCAGGAGGAGACATCAGACAGGTGACCAGAGAGGCAGTAGTGTATGTACCAGGAAGGAAAGAAAGGAATGAGTGAGCAGTTGGGTGTGTATTGCGCTGGTGATACCCCTCCTGCCCAGCATATAAATAAACACCCGAGTTTATTCTCCTTGCTAGCTCTGCAGTAGATTCTTGTACAATGGTAGCCATCTGTTCTTGGGCTGGGCTATTGCTTGGTGCTGGTGGTTGTATAGCGAGGAGGGGGGGGGGGAGATCCAGAGCCGCTGCAGGCGGCCATGTTTGCTAGTGGGGCTGGAGGAAGCTTAGGGCTGGAATACAGTGGGTGAAAATCATTATATGTTTCAGCTGGACACAGGTGGTCATGCCCTGTGGAGGCAGGAACATGAAAGTTTTCAACTAGGAAAGCAATTGCCAAGCTACATTCTGAAATCCAGCCGCTGGTGAATTGACTGCAAGTGACCTTGAGACTCCTCCTACTTCACTAGCAAACCCACCTGCCTACAGCAGTTCTGGAAAGTGCCCACCAGCACCAAGCAGAAGACCAGCCCATGGATGGACAGCTGTCAAGTTGTCAGAGTCCTGCCAGGGGCTGATGAGGGGGACAGGCTCAGGTGGCTGTTTGCATGAGGTGCACGGAGGCACCCCTATGCCCCCCACAGGGTTCTTCACTCTGTGGGTATGAATTTTCGCTCACCATGACATATTGTTTCCCCAACACAAAAATCATGCCTTTCTGAGAGATTCATTCTGCCCCATAAGCTCTAGCTAAGCTGGGTAGAGTTTGGGAAGCATAACAAGCTGTGAAAAGTTCTGGAATGTTAGTAAGAAGGAAAACAGCCTTTCCTCAGAAACAACTAAATGTAGTTCAAACAATGGGGAAAGGCTATTCTTTTACAACTAAGGTTGCCAGCTCCAGGTTGGGAAATACCTAGAGATTTTGGAGATGAAGTCTGAGGGGGGCAGAGTTTGTGAGGGGAAGAACTTCAATGTAATGCCACAGAATCCAACTTTCAGATCAGCCATTTTCTTCATATGACCTGACCTCTGTCGCGTGAAGAAGAAGAAGAAGAGGAAGAAGAAGAAGAAGAGTTGGTTCTTTTATGCTGCTTTTCACTACCTGAAGGAGTCTCAAAATGGCTTACAATCGCCTTCCCTTTCCTCTCCCCACAGCAGACACCCTGTGAGGAAGGTGAGGCTGAGAGAGAACAGCTTGCTCAGAATAGCTCTGTTAGGCTGTGATGAGCCTAAGGTCCCCCACCTGGCTGCATGTGGAGGAGCGGGGAATCAAACCCAGCTTGCCAGATCAGAAGCCGCCGCTCTTAACCACTACATCATGCTGGCCCCCATGAAGATTCTCTCATTCCTATTCAAAAATCATGCTCACAAGATTGAGCCATACCAACCAGGCAGCACAAAAAAAGGAAATATCAGCACCTCGACACTATCCGTTTTTTTCTATTGATACGCAGATTCCCTAAAGGAAAAAAGGTGTGGAGTGCAGGCATAGCATTTGAAGTAAAGCCCTACTGACTCAACTTCAGTGAAAATTGAAAGTAAGCTGTGCGTGCATAATAGGCCATTGTTCCATAGTTAAACTAGCATTAACTGGTTGATTAATGACTTCATTTTCCTGCCTCAAACCAGTTCTCTGTGGGTGATCCCCATCAAACAGATGTTTAAATGTCTAATAGGGATACCAAATCTTTTTTCTGCCAGCCGCACTAACATTTTGCGGTGCCAACTAAAATCTTGTTTAACTGCTTCAGGAAATACAAAGAATTTGGGTTGTTAGTTTTAAAGCGTTAGCCAACTAATGATCCAAGCATTAATATAAAAAGCTGAGCTATTTCACAGACGATGAAGTAGTTCATCTTCTATCAATAAGCACTAAATGTCAAAACTGACCGTAATAAGTTATCCTTATTATTTGTAAAAAAATGGATACTGAGAAGGATATTAGCTTAGTTATCATTACTCAATTATGAAATAAAAAGGCCAGATCATTGATACAAATAATTAACTTTCATGAGAGAAAGATGTGCTCTATTTATAGTGTTCAGCAGTTTCTCACATATTTTGTATTAAACATAAATAACGTTCACAATGCACTAAAAAGTTCTGACACGCATTAACCTGTGTGGACATCCCATACCAGAGCTGCCAGATTTTGACAGGAGACAGAGGAGGATTCCCCAGCTTCTGTATCCTACAAATGCTTGAAAGGATGCCAGGAGATATAGTTTTAAAGGCCTGTTGGATCAATATCAGTCCAGCCATAGCAATCCCTAGAGCAGGGGTAGTCAAACTACAGCCCTCCAGATGTCCATGGACTACAATTCCCATGAGCCTCTTCAAGCATTTGCTGGCAGGGACGGAATTGTAGTCCATGGACATCTAGAGGGCCGCAGTTTGACTACCCCTGCCCTGGAGAGTTGAAAACCTAGAAGTGATGTCATTCTGTCACTCATGCCTGCCACATCCCCTCCCCCAGCTTTCTGCTGCTTGCGACATAGCATCTCAGTTTCACTGAGAAAAAGATCACTTTGGAAATGTGCATTTCGCTTTAGATCATAAGCTGGCTATTTTACTGTCATTATATTGGCTGGGAGAGTTAAGAGCTAGAGATAGCACATGACACTCAAAGCCAGCAAGCATGATGTTTATAAATACATGTTTGAATACTCTTGCTAGCAACTGTAGACAGTATTCATGCAATAGTCCTCCATCTGAACATCAGAATTCCCCTCCATTTGGTACTGTTCAAAGTCCAGAATAATCATGGGCAACTCACCCTCCTCAGTTCAGTCTGAAAGCAGGAAAACAAATGGGCAACCTGATTTTTTGCTGATTTATGTTTTCTGTGACATAAAACGCAAGGGTGGATGAAGTTTGCATAATAGCTCAACAGCTATCAAAAGCACCCTATAATATACCATTGCCAGTCTGTTTTATAGTGTTTTCCTAGATAAGCATAATTTGGATGTTCTTCTTTGAAGCAACAAATTCTGTACAGACATCCAGGATCTACAGAATCAAGATTTGCTAGTAAGCTTTTGCCCTGCATGTGGGAATTTTGACATTTTGAATTTTGAGCCCAGGCCAGTCACACGTAAGCTCTTTTTCAAGTTCCATTGGTTTCAGTGAGAATAAATTCAGCACCTCTCAACCTATTGACATCACTGGGATTTCAAAGTGTTTGATTGGCTGTCTCTTGACCTTGTGTTCTTAGTGCTGAAATAATACACAACATACTGGTTTGGCATCCTTAATACACAAAAATTACTAATCAATATTCTTTCTTCTCTTTCCAGGTATTCCCAGTATTTCCAGCATTGGTAGTAAGTAATGAAGAGCAGACTTAGGCCACCTTTGCTTGCTGTTCAGCCTCTGAAAATCTATTTTTTCCAACATCTATTTCTGTTCTAGATAATGATTCAGTGAAATTTGCATCATCATAACTTCTGAAATGTTAACAACCTCCTCTTGATCCAATTGCATATAATACAGTGCTGATGTAGTTCTGTGATTATCAAACAAATGCCCCTACAAGGGATGCTTTTACTAGATTGTTAGAGATCCTAAAGCTGAGACTCTTATTATAGAATTGGATCCCACAGATTTGTATGCTAGCAATGGCTCTGACCATTTCCACACTGGAAACATTGTTGCCTTGGCTCCCGTACAGGAGCATAAATCTGGGGTGGATGAGGTGCACTGGGCCAAATTCCTTCAAATTTGAGGGAGCAGGAAGAGGCGGGGCAACTTGTCCCAGCTCAAATTCCAGCCTGCCACCCAGTGCAAGGATTCCAGTGCGGAAACAGTCTCAAGGAAGTTATCACCATAGAAGAGCACCATAACATAAAGAAGAGCACCGCTAGCATAATGGATCCACAAGATTCAACTGACAATAAATAAGCAAAATAACAATTACCTTTCAAACTGTTAGTATTTATAGGATAACTTCTCTGTAGGTAGCACAGATGATACAGATTTTTCAGTTGTCCTCAGTACAGCCAGTGTTTTACAAAACATCCCATGGTTCAAGATCTCTTTGTGTATTCCTACCTGAATATGAAATACCTGTGCATATATCTTCCTTTATTCAATGGAATAATTGTACATCTGGAGTTCTTCTCCCCCAAATGATAAATTGAGAAAGCATTTACTGGTTAGAAAGTGCATCCACCTCAGCACCCACTTCAGAGCCTCTATGAGATTCTTAGGTGTCAAAACACATTTTCATTAATGTAAGTAAATGAACTTGAAACACTTCTTTTTAACTCCAAATGTTGAAAAGTGAGTTCAGTCACCGAATGATACCTGAACAGACTAAAATGAAGTTGAAGCGTAAAAATTGTGTCATGTGCATTTTGGGAACAGTGCTTCCTAGCACAAGCATAGAGTCTGCAGATGGGATGATTTCTGCAGAGCTAAACAGAACTCTATTTCTTTGTTTTTCCCTTGGTTTATGGTCATGCAGTTTACCAGAACACTGGGGGATCTTGACTTACCTCTCAATTCTCTATCCTGCCTTCCCCTGTGTATAGCGCTTGTTAACATACATAGCTCCAAAAAGGAACTTTCCTTGCACATCTAAAGATGCTTCCCCCTGAACACTCTGTGTGCATGAACCCAAAGGATGAAACTGTGTGCATGAACCCAAAGGATGGTAGAAGAGAAGGCTGTTAGTCCTGTGGAAACCTCTCACCCTGAAACAGGAAGGATTGTTCCTTTCCATTTTATACATTTTAAATACAGAAGACATGACCCAGTTACTCTTCAGCATTTTGATTTTGATGCGAGATGATTAAAATGCATAACACTGACTGAACTGTCCCCAGAAGTTGTGCTGTGTAGGCCCATTATGCATATTTTAACTACCACCAAAACAATTTACAATCCCCAACATCCAGCTGAAAAGTAATACCCTAATAATATAATAGCTGAATTGCCTCTAATAAATGCACAGTTCAATTTTTCAATCCACTCACTCTTCATGAGCTCATAAATATACTTAGAGCCTGACCTGTTCAACATTAGACAATATGCTAGGCAGCATCAAAATGAGTCTTGCCATAGAAGTAAGCAGCTTATTGTATCCATTTGGAGTCTGGATTAACTGATTGCAGGTGGGAGGGTTTCCAGACTAACATAGCAAAATGATGTCAGCGTAAACACTGCAAAGTGAAAGTCTGGCAATTTTAATAGTCTAATTTCTCTGTCTTAGTGTCTCCCTTGACTTTTGCTTAACTACAGATGTATATATATTCAAAAGCAATATAATGCTTTTGAAGCCTTGACAATGAATTTGCATGTGCTATTTAATGCAAAGTTTTTTTAAAAATGGGGGGGGCGGAGCTAAATGAAAGCCAGCAGGGAAAAATATTAGTTCTCTTTTTTAGAGAAAAGAAAAAATCCATTGTCATAGGTAACAGAAATGGATAATTGGCAAAAATAGTTCTTGTGTGACGGACTGTTGGTATTGTCTTGCATGCAGTTTGTGTGATTATGATGTTCACTTCACACTCCCATGCAACTTTCTTCACTGCATCTACCATCTCTGAGCATCAGCAGATGTTGGCCTTTGGACACTTATTAGGGAAACTCAAATAAACATTGATTAAATGAGAAGTGACCTGAAAGGATGCTTTGTTGACCTCTTTGAATTTTGGCGCTCTTCGCAACAGCTATCATGTAATGGGCATTGCAAATAAATCCATGAATTGAAAAGCCCACAGATGGAATTAGCCCATCACTTCACACTACTTGTTAGTAGTTATCTGTTACCCAAAGAACTAACATCAGTAAAACTTCCCCTACCTCGTGGCAATGCACAAGTGCCCAGGTGCGTGGCTGTGTACAAATATACATATGTGATGATATATGTCTAAAACGCAGATACTTTAAGATGAATGTGGAACAAGGCAACCACAAATGGCCTTTAAGTGCACCTAAAATTAGCCAGTTGTTTTTTTATATTTTTGTTGCAGTAGTTGAAATCCTATTGACTGGTATTCTAAAAATCTTTTCTACAAACCTGCTCCTAAAACATTAGTGGATGTCTTGCCGCGTTTCACAAGACTGATATATAAATATATATGAAATTAATAATATGAAGCTGCTTTAATGGATTCTGTGGTAGTTTCTTCTTTTGTCTATGCTAGTCCAATATTTGTGTTCATTCCAGAAGGTTTTTCTCTCCCATGTGGGGATAAAATTGTTCTCAGGTGATGCATTTCATATTATTTGCTGGAAACTGAACTGGTTGTATTTGCTTCTGTATGCCTGGAGCTCTACCCACTTTTGTGGAGATAGTAAAAGAGATCATCACAAAACTGCAAGCATACAAAGGAAATCCATTGCAACAGATGTTCATGTAACATCCATAAGTCTCTTATGATCAAAAGCATGCCCAAGGAAGAATAAAATACGTATATACTTATGTGTACATATATGTATGATTCTGTATCCCCTTTGATCTCAAAGGCTCTTGTATTAAAGCAGCATATCATTAAAGGTGAAGCGCAATGCAAAGAGTCATTGTTAAGTAAATACATCCTTTCTGATCATCTTCATAAAAACTAAACTATTAAGGTCACAGGGACCTGCTGTTGTCCGACAATTGAGTTGTAGATTCTCTGATCTTTTCCAGCACATTTTGAGTCCAATGCTGATTGTTTTTCAACATTTTTCAGCAAAGACTTGGGGGAGGGGACGATGAGATGGTTAGCAATTAATGAGTCCCAAATTCAATTTCAGAATACTGTAAGCTTTTTATGATCAGTTATGCCTACAAAACACTTTACTTGTACTATATTTAAACAGTCGTGATATAAACTGAACACTGAACACTTGTTATTTTATGGCTTCATATAACAGTTTCCCCCCATCCCAAGTTGCCATTTCAAAACCTGCCTTTATTATATAGAAAGAGGTGGTTGAAGTCTGCACTGTTCAGTTTCAGGCTCTTGCTAGATGGATATAGTTTTCATACTCCTCCTGTTTCAGATACCTTGCATGTACTAAACCAGCACTGCAGGGAAATGGTTATGCCAAATCTAACTAGCTGTTTACTTACAGGAAGGTTTTTTCCACATGGGTTGGTATTAAGAAATATGACCTCCTACCTAATGCCTGAAGAGGAACAGTTACTTCTGTTTACCCACCTCTGCATAATATATAGACTGGGCCTCATCCTTCACATTCAGCACTTGTAAAATAACCTTCCTCTTCTACAAAACGTAACAAAGTAAAATCCACCATCATGATTTGCAGTTCATTCTGCATACTTGGCCAGGATCTCATTCTGGTCCTCTGCCTTCCATCTCTATGTTATCACTGCCTGTCCCATCAGTGTAGCCAGGCTCTTTCTGGTACAAGAAGGCCAGGTAGGTACATGACCACTCAGTTTGCTTTAAACTATTTTTGTAGCTATTTGCCATGTCTAATCTGCACGCTAGTACATCAGAATGCCACCAATTATGATAACTAGTTTGTAGGGAAAATATAATTAGAGAGAAAATAGGATTGACACAATGTATAAATAGCTTTGTGGGTGATTACTACCTCCACAGCCTAATGGTGGGCGAGGAATAAGACTTTAGAAACAACATGCTGAATTACAAAGAAAAGGGCAACGAATCAGCAGCCATTTAATGCATTGTGGAGCTGTGTTTTGTTTGTATTTTCCCCCTTCTAATTACCAGATAAATAGCATTTTATATTCCCACTTGCCCAAGCAGTGGGAGGTTTCAGAGCTGTTTTATAGAATTAGTTTCCCAGTCAGTATAAGTTACTTGAGTCTTGTGGTGGTTTTGTCATATATGTGAGTAAAGATATAGGTTGAGCAAGTGGTAAGCAAGCAGAGTTACAGAAAGACAGCACTGGCCCTAAACCAGCATCTGTCCACCTGACCAAGATCCTAAAAAGACAGGCAGAAAACTCTTAGCACCCTTTCCTAGCCAGTGTCAAAACTGAATCTACACACAGATATAGAAAGCACAGATAATGCCCCCCCCTTTTCACATAGCTTTCATAAGCCAATTGAAGCATCAACATTGGATGGGGAACTGCCTCCCAACATGCTTAATAAAGAATGTTTAAGAATGATTAGAACATTTGGAATCTTCACTGTATGTAGACTCACAAAGTATAAAATACTGTGTGTTAAATTCTTTGTGCCAGAAATATGATGGAACATTTATTGAAAATGTGCTGAAGAATTTGAGTGATGATTCGATCATGTTTAAGAAAACATTGATTATGAGACCTGATTTTTGAAAGACTTAAGATTTATCATTTTTGGCAGACTTCCTAAACCTGTGTCAACTCTTAAACTATCACAGTATAATATATGAAGTGAAATAGAAAGTTGGATCTTAAAAGAGTTCTTCTGTTCCTTCCCATTCTATGTTCACTGATCATGCATGCACACGGTGCATAACTTTTCTATATGAAAAGCTATCTAGAGTTCAAAAGTGTTTCATGATATAATATGGCAAAGCTATGATTGGGTTCTAGACCAGGCACAATTGCACTAGTTATGGCTTTGTGCCTGAAATGTCTTAAGTGTGATACCGTGAAACCTTATCACATCAACTTAGAGGAATGGACCATTTGTTCTTGGGGAAGTTGGGAAAGCTATAGCTTTAAAAACAACAACCCCAACATTTTTCATATTTTTTAAGTTCCACTAAATTCAGTGGACTTTAAACCTTTTACATGTAACCTTAGCTGTATGGCGGTTGCTGCTGCTGTGGCTAATGCTGTCTATATGTAAAGCCTTCCATATATGTATTAAGCTCTATGTGTGTGAGTGCATGAGTGAGAGAGAGAGAGAGAGAGAGAATAATTATCCTATCATTCAAAGAACAGAACATATTAGGTACCAGCCATTTCTTCCCGGGCATGGTTATGATACCTGCAGAAGAAACTTCATATTGACATGTACCTGTAGTAGCATGGAAGGAGTCACAGAAGCAACAACAATTGCGTTGCTAAAGTTTCATGTAAAGGAAATCTTAATTCCTAAGTAAGCATGCATAACACTGCAACTTTGGAATAGCTGATAGAGTCTGCTTGAAGGTACCTCTTGTTTGTTAAAAAATATGTGTCTTCCTTCAATGCTAATTTGTGAATATATGGGTGATATAATATATCCCATGCACCTGGACTTTTGCTTGCTATGCTACGTACTTAAACTGCAAATATATTTTAAAACTAAGAGCTAATGCTGCTATATTTGGCTAGCGCTTCAAGAGGGAGTTGCTTTGTAAGAGTTCTGGTTACTCCGATACATGTGTATTTAATTAATTTGTAAGCTGCCTTTCAGACTTATTTAGGAACCACAAGATAGCCCACATTCATTGTATATACTATCTAAAAACCTTTTACAAACACAACATTTACAGTAAAATACCATTAACAGGCAATCAACCAGTCCAAAGGCCATCCAGAACAGTAAAGTTTCTAGTATTGTCCAGGCAGCCTGAAGAGATGGTGCCAGCCTCATGTCCCTGGGAATCCCATAACTTTGAGGCACATCTGAAAAGGCCCTCCTCTAATGAGACCCTGCAAATCTTAATTATGAGAGTTTATTCTGATGTGAAGGTTTATGCAAGCGGAAATGGGAGGAGATGGATCTTTAGGTACTATGGAGCCAAACCAATGAGAGCTTTGAAGCTAAAAGCAAGCATTCTGATTTGGAATCATAAGTGGACTGGGAGCCAATGTAATAGTAGCAGAACAGGTGTTACATTTTCATTATTACAGTTTCCAGTAACTTATTTTAACTTCTTTATTTTGAGCCAAGTGAAGCTTTCAAACAATCATGCATTGCAGTCCTGGTACAGAATGTATTGAAAATGAGCCTCTTTACCTGAAACAGCATATAATGCCTTAAGACTTCACCCACATGCAGTTATATATGTACTAGCATAAAGATGCATCCCCTCCCCAACATATGGGAACAAGGCTAAACAGTGTGTAGAAGGAATTCCAAACATTTATCTCTAAAGGGCAAAAATAGTGCAATTTTTAACAAGTCCTAGACAATGGGGAGGAGAAATGTGGTAGAATGTGCACCTTATTATTGTGGTATGCTCAGATGAAAGGTACCACCCAGTAGGAATTTCTCCTGTCCAAGACTTGCTGAAAAGAATCATTTACTACAGTGAGCCTTGTGCCGAAAAACTTTGCACTGGATTGTGCCCCACTTTTCTGGAGATTTACTGATTTTGTCATAAGGACACAGTTTTTCAAACCATGGTTGAAGCCTGCTCTAGGACGGGACATGATTCCTTCAAGGTCAGGGATGAATTTACAAAATATGTCACCTAAAGAAAGCCATACTTTCACTTGGACAGTGACAAACTCTTCAGATCGGATTCAAGTGTATAGCCATGTTGGTCTAAAGTAGCACCTTTAAGACCAACAAAGATTTATTCAAGGCATGAGCTTTCGTGCATGAATAAATCTTTGTTGGTCTTAAAGGTGCCATTGGACTCTAATTTTGTTGTGCTTTCCTCAGATCAGCAACCTTTAAAAAGTATTATCCAATCTGTTGCTAAAAATAATAGATTTGCCTTACATTTTTATATCAAGTGTATTAGGTGATTTGAAGCCACTTTCAGATAAGAATAATTTCCTTTGTTTAAGAGAAGGGAAATTATGATTTCCACCTGAAAAGAAAAATCAGTTCCTTACATTGAATTTTTCCAATAAAGGGTATGTATTTAGAATATTATTTTTGAGTCAGTAAATTAGCATGCTGTGCATAGCCGATACACATTGTACACCTAAATTTCACCTTAGAACTGTTCAATGTGCAAAGGCAACATTGACAAATCTACAAAATTATTAGCAAAAGCAGAGAAGAAATAAACAAAAAGCAATGAAAGGGAGACAATTTGGTCATCCTTAATAGAGATCTGATTAGACATGTGTTTTGTCAATATGTTCCCTTTTTTTAGCCCAGCTCATTCCCAAAAGACCTAAAGTGGGTCACAGTAAAAAACTGAAAAGGTATGAGCCAGAATCTAAAACAAACTCAAGATACACATAATGATCTTGAGACAACAGGACTTTTTAAATAATTCTGTTTTGCAACAGCACTGAAAAAGCCACAAACCCCCTTTTTTCATCTCCATGAACCCACTAAAAGAAAATTGCTATCCCTTAGTGGGTGGTGGAGTAGTGGGCAAATCCACTCGCAGTAATGGGTACTATATAATTTGCTGTCATGAAAAGGAAAGCAATCTCTTGGCATATTTTAACAAGTTCCCTGCTTTTCATTACCACAGCAGTTCCCAGACCTGGAACACCTGCAAGGGAAATTCAGTGGTTGCCTAGCAACCCCATCATTCATATTCTTCCCCTAGAAGAGGCCTCAGGGCAGCAGCAATTAGTGTGACCAAATGCAAAGGAGGTTGGGGCTCCTGTACCTTTTTAATCGCTGTGGAGAAGAGGGGGATTTCAGCAGGTGCAACTCATCAGGCAGAGGCCAAGAAAGCAGCACCTGGAGCTTGCAGTGTACAAGCACAGATTCCACCTAGCAGTATACGAAAAACAGGTGGGTTATTTTTCTATGGGTGCAGTTCTCAAAATCATGCACATTAGACTGGGTGGTGGCCCAGGCCAGCCCACGCCCATCAGATCTTGGAAGCTAAGGAGGGTCAGCCCGGACGGACACCTGGTAGGCTGACCTCCAAGGAATACCAGAAGGCAGGTAATAGCAAACCACCCCCAAAGGTTTCTTACCTGGCTGCCAGACAATTTTAGGATTGCCTGGCTATATTACACGCATTCCATTGGATAAATAAATAATAATAGGGGAAGGTAACACATTTCAATTAGGGAAGTTCTAGGGTTGTTGGCCAGCCAAGCTATCCGTGCCTTTTACCAACACCTATCCTCTTCCTATGAGAAAACTTAACCTACTGCCATTAAAGGCCCAAGAACACACCAGAGCAGGTTTTCTAGCCAATCAGCATCAACGGATATATATATTTATTATATTTCTGTGCCACATCTTTGCTTTGTTCTGACCTAAATACTTAAAATTGCATTAATATTATATTTCTCTATATTTATGTGTGGGCATGGGAAATTATTTCTCAGCTTAAAGATGAGGGCTGTCATTTTGAATATGTCAAGAGAAAAAAAAACACTGGCATTATTTGAACAAAGGAGCATTATTACCATAGGGTCACATAATCCCCATAGTACTCTCGACACAAGAAATAAGGAGTCTATAATGTTGGTGTGTTTTTTGGCCAAGAGAGCAAAACACTCACTGGCATCATTGCTTACTATTATTTTACTGTCCCAGAACAGGTGAAAATCAAGAGGTAAATGTTTTATAATATTGCATCTCTCCTGATTGATCCCTTTCTGCTATTCAGCTCTTGAAGCCATGAGAGCTACCCATAAAGAAGTAGTAGAACTACTTGCAATTTTTGATAGAGAACTGAAGATACCAGGTTATAACCAATAGGAGACTGCAGAAATTACCTGAACTGCTGCCTTTCACATGCCATCAGATAAACATCATAGGAATCTGAACCTCTTATTTTAATACATATAGCACATAGTGAAGATACATAGTGTAGCAACCCTACTGAAGCAAAGTTGGTATAGATTGAGGCAGTTCCTGGCTGGAAGACTTCTTGGGGGCCTTATATACATTTCCTTACATTCCATGATAGAAGAAAGGGTAGGATGTAAATATATAAATTGTTCTGGTCTCACAGATACCCACAGTCACCCTGCTTTTTAATGATACCTTTTCAAACAGACTTTTTGAGATCACAGCCTGCATTTTACAATTCTATACCTTTCTCTTCATCCTTACCTATCCTCCTGCAGTGATCTCAAAACTATTATGTTATTTTTCCTGCTGCTCAGGAGAAAAGAGTTCTTAACAAATTGCAGGTAATGAATGCGTGGCTATTATATACCCTGGCTATTAAAGGATTCCAACTGAAGCCTGTTGAGAATGACTCATCCTTTCCAGGTACCGAAAGACTTCACAGGCAGCCCCGGAAGAATATCTGGGTGACTCAAAAGTTTTTATCCTAAAACTTGGTCATAAAATAATATGGCATATGTGCAAAAAAATACAGAGATATTCATTGGACATTGAGATGAGAACTGGCAAAATATAAAAACCTTCATATAATGAGTACCATATTGTAACAGGAAAACTATAATAATTGTAGAAGCACAAAGAATTCAGGCAGTTCTATGGAAACAGAGCTTTTATCAGGGAACTGAAGGAAAATGAATCTCTGTTCCATAAGCTGGGTCCAAGTAGAAAGGGAAAACTATGCAATTCATGTGTGACAACAAACACTGTCGCACTTGACACATGCCTCACAATTTATTAAAGAAATGTTAGGGTTGGAGCAAAAGTTCCACAACTTGCAAATGATGCTCACCTTCTTCTCCCCTCCCCAAACCTTCCAACATTCTGAACCTAGGAATCAGGGAACCATGTGGGGAGACAAATTGGACATCTGTAGCAACAGGGGAGGCTTGACAAAAAATGCATCTCTACATATAAGTGCTGTTCTGCTAGTACCCACCATTGAATCTGATTTTGTTATTTGATTAATCACTGAATTGATAGGTTATGTTTATACATAAGAAAATACTTCTACAGAAAAAGCCTACTGTGCTTTATTTTAGTGATGTATGCTTGCCGAATGAACAGGCAATTCTCATTTTAGAAGTGTGCTTGACATCTCCAGTTTTCCTTGATACCTTTAAGACCAACAAAGATTTATTCAAGGCATGAGCTTTCGAGTGCAAGCACTCTTCCTCAGACTTTAATCTTGTTAAAGGTGCTACTGGACTCTGATTTTATTGTGCTACTTCAGACCAACACGGCTACTCATTTGGATCTAATACATGCAAAGTAGATCGAGGAGAAGCATACAAAGAACCTTGGTAACTCAGACACGACTTTGCACCTAACAACAACAACAACTCATGCATGGATTTGCTGGCTGGCAGATTTCAGTGGGATTTTGCTCCCACAAAAATATATTTAAGATTGTAGTCCTAGATGCATTTCTGCCAACTAGCATGTCAGTTGTAAACATGAAGCTGCCTTATACTGAATTAGGCCATTGGTCCGGCAAAGTCAGTATTGTCTACTGATACTGGCAGCAGCTGCCCAGGTATGGCTAGGTATAAATTTAGAAATAAATAAATAAAAATATTACTAACATTCCAGAACTTTTCACAGCTTGTTATGCTTCCCAAAATCTACCCAGCTTAGCTAGAGCTTATGGGGCAGAATGAATCTCTCAGAAAGGCATGATTTTTGTGTTGGGGAAACAACATGTCATGGTGAGCAAAAATATATTCTTCTCTATCATCAATCGTCCCAAATATAGCAAGAAATATAATAAATAGGACATGAAAGAAGAGCAAGTTTTGTCTTGTTGCACAAGGCACTGTACAATTAAACTTGTTGCATGGATAATATACAACAACCTGTTTTTTGAGCATTTGCTCAGTACCCTGTGCAGCATCAAATCTGTTAGCATTTGGTGGATAATAGCAAGCCAGTTAGCATTCTGCACAGGAAATGAAGGCAGAAATGGCAAGGTAGTCAGCAGCACTTTATACAGGGAATATAAGGAGCAATTTCATTACATTCTACACTGTACCAAGTTCAGTTTAAAAAATAAAGAGGAAAAAGATGGCTTCTGGCTCACTTCCAAAGATGAAATGATGCACAATTAAACAGGAACTCAGTGCATTTCTATAGAGAATAATACACGTTACAAGTGAAATAAAAATTCAGAATATCCTGCTATTACAAAAAGTATATATCTGCCTTTGCATGTAAAAGCCCCAAACATGCAGTCAAAGTTTCAGCAATGTTGTAATGTCCATGAAATAAATCAGAAAGGTTTTGCTTTAACCTTTCCTCATATGATTTAGTCTCCAAACCCATCACCATCTTCATAGCCCTCCTCTGGACACATTCCAGTTCCTCTACATCTTTCTTCAAGGTTGTAACTTTCTCAAGAAAAGAGAGAAAGTTAATTATCTTAATTCTTATTAAACTTAAAATGTTTGAAAACAGGCCTGAATGCAAGTTTTGTATTTCAAGATAACCTATTGTGAACATCTTTGAGTTTAGGATACAAGTATGATTCGGCTCAGATAAGCCTAAAAAAACCCCTCAAATCAGTACTGATTCAGGGTTTTATCGGGCTTATCCAAGCTGAACCACAATCCCCATTTGTTTATATGGGCTGAATCAGAGAAGTTCAAATTGATTCAGGCTTGATTTGACTGATTGAGAAAAGACCCAAGGCTCTCTGTGGCCCCAGGTGGTTCTGATGAGGAGATGTTTAAAGACCTATCCTGTTGTTATTTGCCCTGAGCCAGCCAGGAAGGCAAGACTATAAGAATAAAGTTGTTGTTGTTGTTAAATTTTAGCATTTAAAGTTATATCTTGAAACTTAAAAAAAAAACTAATTTAATTTTTAAAATTAATTTTAATTAAATTATTTTTTTGGGATTCCATATTTGAGCAGAATACATGTGTCAATTTAGCTGTCTAAGTAAGTGAAATATACATAATTAGAAAGTGTTCGTGAAGAGAGGGTCAGTGCGATCCTAAGAACACTTTGACTAGAACTAAGCAGCATGCGGAGTAAACCTCCTTAATCATTGAACCAATTCCGCACAGGCCGGCACTTGTATGGCAGCGGTGCTAATCCCCATTTCCATATGACATTGGTGCAGTCCCAGGCCTGGTGCATGTTAGCCCATCCATTGCAATGTGGGAAGGGAATATGAATATTTCCGCAATCCCCGGTCTGCCATGGTGGCCAGTGAGGCCAATCCCTGCCTACAGTGTCCCGTCGGGGACAGAAAATGGCCCAATTGGTTCCATGGCCCTTCGCAGCAGTGCAGGGCTGAATGAGGCATTATTAAAATTTGCAATAAGATGGGATTGCATTGTTATGCTATCCCACCTTTCTGTAAATAAAACCTTTGCCACTGCCACCCCCTGTATGGTAGAACTTTTCCACCCCAGCTGCATTGTGGGGGATGCAGAAATCCAGGGCAGACAGGGTCTGCCACCAAAAATGGTCGTGGGAATGCTGGAAGCAGCGGGGCATGCCGCTCTGCTGCAACATACCACTGGCAGCCTGGAGCAGCACCACTGGTGTGGAATTGGTATGAGAAAGGAATTTGAATGCAAGAGTTTACAAGAAGAATTCTATGCAATCAATTCACAATCAAACTGTACCTTAAAGTCTATGAGCACCCTTTCCTAGTTCTTCAATATGGTGGGGCATATGTACTCCCAAATCTGTATGGGTGAGCTCCTGATCCAAATAATCTCCATCATCAGTTTAGATAGAAGCTCACTTTAAATGTAGAAATTCTGGTTTCACTGAAATCAATACGAAATATCAGATAAATTCAAAAGGTGTGAGTATCTTCCACTGAAAGCTGACAGGATTTAATCTACTCTTTTAAAAAAAGAAAGTATAATATTTTCTACCAGAAGGCAAAACAGAACTTAAGAAGCATGAAAGATGTTAGTCGTTATTTCATTCTGATTTCTATGGGACATGTGTGCTAGAACAAATAAGTGTGCACTCAGCTGATTATGTCTGAGTAGATTTTTCTCTGGCTGCTGACTGTTTTTCTATAGATTGCCTATGAAACATAAAGATATCAACTTTTTCTTTCATGAAAAGTAATGGCTTAAGAACCCAGTCCACTTATTTTAAAATAGCCTTTTCAGTACCCACATCATAAAATTGTAATCTGGCTCTGTTTGGCTTCTAGGACCTTGAAAGGGGAGAGTATTAAATATTCTATTCTCTTATAATCTCATATTCTAGCTTGACATACAAAATATTACTTTCATTAGATTTAGGGATAATGTGGGTTTTATGTTGCTACTGAATGTAGCACACCAACACACTGGCTGTAGGCATGATGGAATTGTATATTTGCAGATGCTGCCACATTCTCTTCAAGGCTTGATCACACATGCCCATTGATCACTGGTTTACTGCACACAATAGATAGTAGACTTCTTCAAAATGCATTATGTATGTTTATTTTAATGCACATAGAGGGGCAGCATGAATGAGTGCAGTGGTCCACAGTTACATGTGATCACTATGCTGTGTGTGACTATGTCTTCAGCAAAGTTCCACAGCATTTTGAATGGTGCATATTATGTAGTAAAGCCTTTTGTTTCCCACAAAGATGTCATATGACAATGGCTGCCATTCCAACAGTTTAACAGAGGACAGGCAAAGAGATTTATAAGAAGCTCACCACATTTTTCAGAGCTCTTATATATTTCAAATTTAAATTGGAAAAAAGTAATGCATTTTTGAAATATCATGTATTTTCTGTTTTATAACTCATTATTATAATTATAATAATATGTCTTTCTAACAAAGATCAAAGTCACCTTTCTTTCAAAGCGAAAGGGCTTTTGCAATTGCCTTGACAGGCACTCATACAATCTGTTTGGATCATTCAAACCATTGTGAGTTTGTTCAAGATACAGGTGAACTGGTGGAATTCATGTAATGATCTGAAGGATGGGAAGAGGAACCTCCCTGCCCTCTCCCTCCCTCAACAGCATCTCTATTAAAGAGGTACACTATTCTTTAGTGAAAGAGAAAAATTCCAGATAGTCAGCCCCTGTTATTTATATTTCAGTAAAAAATTATTACTGTTAAAGTATACAAAAGCAAAGTGTTATATATACATACAATATGTAAATGTCCATTCGGTGTTTTGGGAATCATCAATTGCTTGTTCTCATTCAATGTGGCAGTGATGTATTGTCCAAGTGTGTCATAAACAAAGTCCAGTAATGGATGTTTGTGCTTTATGTCTTTCTCCATACACATCTGTTTAGAAAAAAAACAAAAACAAAAAATCTTATCACAGATGTAAATAACAAATCCTAATTTCTCCTGATATATGCAGATCCTCCAAAGTTTGATAGGATATTGCCGAATATATCTTCCCTTGGGGTTTCTAACCCAAATCAAGGTAGGATTCTGTAAAATTCCTGCTAGTCTAAAATAACTGACTGCTTTTATTCAATCTCAGATGATGGCAAAAGACTTTTTTTCCCTCCTCTTTCTTTTCTCTCTTGGGACCAAGAACAAGATATACTGTCCAAAGAACCTACTGAGAATTATTATCATACAAATGAATCTTACATGAAAAGGCTTTATATAACATGTGCAGTTCTTACTCACCAAAGTTATAAGCACTTTTATTGCTTAAATTGAATATGAGTCCCTGGAGGAGACTGGAATTGTATAGGCATCAGGGCTTGCTTTATAAATAAGTTTTGAGAATTTTCTGAGTGCCAGGGATTTCCTTTGTCTCCATCAAATCATTTCTAAATGTCTTTCTCTCCTGCTTTGTTTTTCTAATTGAAATGAATGTTATTTTCAGTTGGCATTCAGCACCAAGGCTGCATTAAAATAGAAGGACTTACAATGTTGGAAGCAGAACCATATTCTCAGGGAATTTCTTTGAACAATGAAGCATTTTCGAAAAGCAGAGCTTTTCTCTTCTCTGCTTCCTTTTTCAGGAGGTCAGGTCACTTTGTAGGATGTTTCCCATATTCCTTTTTTTTTTTTTTTAGCTTAAAGCGTTACAATTCCACTAGCACTGACAGCAATCTCTCTGTCTGAAATCCCTAGCGCACCAGTTCCACATCTGAATTCCAATGACATTCTCACACGAAAATTTACTGACAGGACTGTGGCATGATGATTATTCCAGAAAGGAATGGAGTTGGTTTTTTAAACAAAGATGAGCAATGAACAATATACCAAAAACGCTGGCATTTTTAACTTTACATTTCTATAGTGACTTTGTATAGCAAATTTGTTCAGTCAGATGTAAACCTCCTCATTATTTCACCTTATTTCCCTTCCGATAATAAAAAAATATATTGGTTTACAGCTTGCTAACATTATATACAGGCTGTTTCTTTTAAACTCTAATGAATACAGATGCAGGAGGAAATGAGCAAAAGAGGATCCAGGAAATAGTTTCTAATATACACTAAATGTATTAGCAATTTGTTGAAGAGGTAGAATGGAAGTACTGAAGTCTTAGCCCTTGATCACAAGGATGAAATTGAGACTGCCCTAGATACATATATTAGTAACAGCTAGAATTGCCTTAATCATGGTATTCACATTATATTTTACACGTTTTTCATATGGCCCTTGAAGATATGTAGAAAAACAGATCTCTGCTCCACAGCTCTTCCTGAAGATTGGTCTTGAATTCCAGAGAAAATTGTTTATTATGCATTTTACAATCAATTTACTATTGGTGATAATGAGTGAATCAAGATATATTTAGCATTTCAATTGCCTTTCCTTGTTGAACAAATCAAATTGTAAATAATCTAAGTTGTGACATAGATGTCCAATGGAAACAACAAAAAGCAGCATTTAAAGTTGTCTTTCCTGTCGTCAGCTAGGAAATTACAAGCAAAAAGAACAAGTAAACCCAAATATTAGTCATAATAGTAATTTGCGCATACTGCAGAACCTGTATAACCAGTACTGTCAAAGCTGATAACACTGAACATACTTTGTGTAAGTATGTCTAAATTCATTGTCTCTTTTACAACTACAAGACATGTGATGTATGAGCATCTCACATACATACTGTATCACTAAAGTTGGTGGTCTTGTGGTTAAAGGGAATTCACATGTAAAACCTGGTTTTGTATGCAAATAAGTTTTTATGGATCATGACACCTGATTGTTGCACAAGTTTCTGAAATATGGATTTTTCAGACAGAAGTATATATATTCCATATGTCCACGTTTTAATTGATTGGTCTTAATCATTATGACCACCTTTTAAAAAAATATTTATGGTTTGACTTGTTGCTCTCAACTCTCAGCCAAGACTGGCTCATGGCAACTTACAATTTAACCGAAAAATACATAAATACAATACTATAAATACTAAAACCAAAGCCCCATTTTAAAACAAAATCATAAGTACAATAAAGCAGCAGAGAAATTCACCCCTTGACCCTTTCCTTCCTTCCTTCCTGGCAATGAACTCCGGTTCGACGGAACTTCCTCACCGTCAGACCCCGTGTATCAAGTGGGTGGAGAGGATGTAAAATGTGTAGGATGTTAGATATCAGTAGAAGGGTGGGGACCCAAAAGATCTTCCAGCCCTAGCCTTGACCATACTTCTCTCTCTCATACTTCACAGCCAACAGAAAAGTAAGATCTCTAGGTATTCCTGCTTTATTTTATATAAACACATATTCCAACTTGACTCAGTTTTGTAGATTCTTTCATCCCCAACTTTCAACATTAAGAATTTAATCTGATCTTACCTTTAGCAGTAGGGAAGCCACTACAGCAATTTTGTCAGAGGTCCAAAGTAACAAGGGAGAAGTCAGTACTCTGATTCCTTTCCAGAGCAATGAAGTCATGGAAAGAAGCCACAGCATGGTCTCCTTCCAACATTAATGAGCAGCATAGGGAATAGTCATTTTGCATTGGCTTCCACACCATCAAAAGAGATAGCAGAAGGGGACTCTTAAGAGAGTTCCTACTCTATTGCCATCATCACTCTGTCTTTTCCTTTAAGAACAGCCAGCAACATTCCAAGGATGCCTTTGCCCACCACTGTTCACAGATAAATATATTGAAAATAACAAGGTTGATTCCTGAACAGTGCTTATTGGATTGCTCCTGAGTTTTGTGCAGGCAGATTTTTAAAAATAATCAACGTTATCCAATTTTTTATCAAATGATTTGTTCCTATCTGAAGTTTTCTAATTTCCTTTTTTCATTTTTTAAACCTATCCAGTTGGTCCAAAATTAGCTTTGTCTACTGTTTCTTCTGTTCAAGTTGCAAACCACAAGAGAGGTAGGAATTCTTGCATTCATACAGTGATTTCCTAGCATTTGTTTTGTGTTGTGAAAAAGACTGCACTGTATGAATCTGGAATATCTGTAGTGTTGTACCTGGTATCATTCCATTAGTAGGGGATGCACAAATAAAACCAAATGGAAGATTGAAATATTGCTTCTGTAAAAAGAATGTAAATCATAGGCTATATCCATTTTCACTTAAGACAGCAGTCTCCATGTTATTTATTTCGTCAAATGTGAACAACATTTTAACAGTGTAAAAATGAATGTTTGTTAGATTGATATCTTTGCTATTAATTTGCTATTGCAAAAGGCAAAATACAATCCAGCTTACTAAGGACAGGTTCACATATGCTCACATATCCAGTTTCAAAAACATTGTTTTTTAAAGTAGCTCTCCATATATATAATTATTTTAAATTTTTACATTTTGGCCACACTTTACTTGTGAAACAGCACACAACCCATTCACAGGTTATAGCACTCAAGGCTCATTTCAGTGGAACTCAGGTAACAGTTCTCATACTTTAAATGTTACCGGGAAATCTCTTGGTTTTCATGTAATTATTCAGATGCTCGCCACTAAAGGGAACCTCCATAACCGCTTTCAGTTTTTTACTTTAGGCAAAATTTTACTGGAAACTCTCAGCTTCAGTATCCCAATTGATTGTATGAATTCCATTATTTTATCAAAGTAATAGTATTACATTGTCATTTTTAAGCCCAATGGCTGTGGCAGATAACCCTAAAAGAGCATCTGTCAGTCAAAGACTGGAAAGGTTTGGCCATTTTTTCCCAATATCGTTTTATCTGCTTAGGCATATAAAATAAAAAGTAGTGGTGTGGTGGGATTTCCCCCCCCCCTGCAAAATAATATTATTTTCAGTATATCATGATTCACTGAATATTGTCATGGCTCACAGACTAACAACAACAAAAAGATCTTAGTGTTGCCCCATTTAAGAATTCTAAGGAAAATCAAATGTTTCCCAGTTTACATCTTGAACAAGTTGAAAAGGGGGGGATGATATGCCAGTGGTTAAAAGTATTTGTCATTGCAGAATGCCTGCAGAATAATTTTACTACATATCGACTGGATAAGTTTTTTTAAGACAGTACCACTTCCAAGCTCAATCACAGGCTTCCATTTTAGCTGCTGAGTAGAACCTGAATAAGAGCAGTTGATGCATTTGTGGGAATTACAGCTACAGAATGTCAAAAGAGAACCAGGAATATTGCAAAGGATTTAGTCTCTGTAGCCATACTGTAAAATAATGTAAAAGGCAAATAGCCTATAGGTATATAAAACTTCTCTAAATATTTAAGGAGAGAAAATAAAGTATATGTTTACATTTGTCTATATAAACAATGGTGTTGGTCTGTGTAAGTATGTTCCAGAACATGTCCTAGTCCATTGCATTTCCTTGAGGTGGAATAGAGGGGCAGTCCATGTGCTCTGTTTATGTCAGTTAATTAGTTAGTTACTTAGTTAGTTAGTATTACATTTATATGCCACTGCTCATGAACCTTCACTCTTGCAACAGCTAACACCAAATACAATGTTGTTCTGCTAATTAGGGCTCCATAATTCTGTCTTGTAGCATTTATTCCTATTGTGTCAAAATGCCTTCTTGTTCCAGATTAGTTTTTTTTTTTTAAGCCCTGAATTTTTGAGACACCGTTTTGCTGGTAAAACCTGTCCCAGGAGAAACAGCATGGTAACTCCAGTGATCCCAGGTCCTCTGACATTACTTCAGCACTGTTGGTATCTTTGCTGTTTTCCTATACTTATCCTATAATGACAGAAGCTACAGGTCTCATGGAAGAAACCCACAATGCAACACCTGCATTTCCCTTCCTCCTCCAGGAGCTGAACAACACTACTCTGGAGACTAACTCTGAAGTTTTATTATATTTGGATTTATATACTGCCATTCTCGGGTGGTCACATGGCGGTTTACAACAATAAAAGAATAAAACCACAATAAAACCCCATAGCTTCCCGTAAGTTCTAGGTGATACTTCACAGGATTAACAGAGACATCACTTTTTCATCAATTGTTACCTACAGGACTCCCTACACCCCTGGATTGGCTTATCCATTCTGTTCTAGAGCAAATAACTCATAGCTACTGTTGCAGAGGGTGGTTTAGGTCCCAGCAGCCCAAAAAATTAACAAGCCTATGTTAATAAAGCTCTATGTTTCTTTGTATTTTTCTAGGTTATATGGGAGGGGCTTAGTATTTCCCTTTTCCTAGTCATCTTGGAGATTGTTTTCTCGTTTTCGTTCCAGTGTGTCATTTTGTTGTAGCTGTGTAATTGTGTCCAGGTTACAGAAATGGGCAGTCTTTGATTATTATTTATTTTTGAACACATTTATAACTCATGCTTCCTGTCCCCTGTCACTGGGAGCTCAGTCAAAATCCAAACAGAATTGAAAAATCTCAAGATATATTATTTGAATCCAAAGGCACAATCTAGTAATAAGTTAAGCATTTTTACATCCCATTGATGTAAAAGCAAAAGCAAGAAAGCAAAATGTGTTTAAAGCTTCCCTGTTGAAGTCAATGGAACTTAAAAGTTTGAAATTGCCATTCTGAACACTATTGACAAGTTATGATACCATAAGTGATCAATTTGCATGAGGTTGGTGGGGTTTAATGCTTTATTATGTCACTAGGGAAAAGCCTGTTGTACCCCGGAATACAACGGGCGACAGAGTGTGGAGGTGGTAAAAGTAAGCTAGGAGTTGTTAATTCTGGAAGGACATGTGGATGCATGGGTGTGTTGTTTGGGTTGCAGTTGCATGGCTGGGCATGAGAGTGTGTGATTGCAGAGTGTTGTGGCATGGACAGGCAGTCAGGAAACTTTGTAGGTTTTAGAACAACGAGCGCTAAAGCTTGGTGGTGGAAAGAGGAAGGGGAGGGGTTGTCCAGTGTGTAAGGGCATGGATGTTCATACCAGCAATCTAAGATTTTTTTTCTCCCTTTTAAAAACTTTTTGATTTCCTGCAAAGAAACAGAAAGTTGCTAGTGGGTGGGGAAACAGAAATTATTTGCAGTGTGGCTTTAAAGTTTAGCAAACAGGATTCAATATGTGTTTAGTAGCTAATGGTGCCAGCATGATAAGAAGTAGTTCCATTGGAGCAAAATGCATATCCCATTGCCATGGGTCCTAAGATTCTCAAAAGAAGGGCAGGAGTAAATAACTGATAAATAAGCACTGGATGCATCCCCTCTCCCCAACTGAGGAATAGATAGATAAAATGATGGAAGTTCTATTGATAACCATTTTATCTGCAGGTGAACTATTTGAGTTGGGCAACAGGTTTTTCACCCAGTTCCCAGTCAGGGGAATTGTGATGTGGCTGTTTTCTATACCGGCTTGCCAATGGCTTGGGAGGGTACCACATCAAATATCTTACCTGGTGATTTCCTTTAAAAGATGGTACCAGAATGATTTGCATGGGATCCAGACAAACCTACATCTTAAACCCACACCTTAGCCTGAAGCAATTTAATTCTTCAATATTGCAGAATATGCAGCTTGGGGCCCCATCCTGGGTTATGGTAGGACATGAGTTGTGGGTGTCCTCATTTCTAGTGCAGGATCTGAATCAGGAACCACCTGCACAGGACTTGAGGAGAATTCACAGCTCATGTTTGGCCATCACACAAGATTGGGATCTCCAGACCCAACTGCATACTATGTATTATATAAAGCTCCAATCTTTTTGTTGTTATCTAAACCAGTTATTTATTCAACTTTCAGTCTATGCCAGTTTTACTCTCCTTCTCCTTAGCTTCAGTTTTCTGCCCAAAGGCCCAAGGCAATCCTGAAATGACTGACTGTGCCAGTGGGGCTCAGCATAGGTTGTATCCAGTATAATATTTTTGCAGATGCAATGATTCTTACTCATGGAGCATAATTTTCCTCCTCCCCTTTCTGTTAGAAGTCCAAAATGAAGGAGAAGGTAGTAGTGGCATGCTCTGTAGAAATGTCAGATGGGGGCTGCTGAAACAACTAATTAGACACCAACTCTGGCAAAGAACAGCTGCCCCTTCCACTCACACCCCCTGCCAGCACATTCACAGATAGATGTTGCAGGGAGATTGAGGCTTAGATTCAAAAGGTTGCCTATCACTGTTTTATGGCCTCTTTTGGCACACCTTCACACTTCTGTGCCTTTTCATAAAGTCTCTTGATATTTTCTCAAAAGCAATGTGCTAAAGAGAAGCGATGCTGTTTAGGTGGTCTGTTGTAGTACTGCACTGTGACCTAAGAAAGCCACCGCTCCACCCTCCTAGGGCTTCTTTTCTTATTCACCACCCTTGCCTGTTGTGCTGTACAACTGGAATTTTGCTCAGCAAGTGAGGGAGAATGGCAGTGGTTAGAAGGAGTTATGGCCATATGGCCTATACCCAGTGTCAGTGTTGCTGACTGGCTTCCTTAATATGGTTGCATACGTTTTATTTATGAGACAGGTAATTTCAGATATGATGAAAAAAACCCAACAAACAGACATTTCTGCTAGTGCATTTTGCCTCATCCAGATGAAATCTTACTTAGGAATTGTGCTCATTCATTTCATTTAGCTGTCCTACATATGATTCCAAATGGATGAAGCAAACCAGTTTTCCAAGGCCATGTGTCAAGCCAATTGTACTTATTTTATCATGTACAATACTGCATTTTGTGGATTTGTCAAGCCAGAGTTACTACCAGGACAAGTCTCAGAGACAAGAAGAAATGTGATAATTTGCTGAGCGGTTCTGTCACTTTAAAGGTCATGGCCATTAATTTGCAGTTTACTTTATAGTTGGAGTCCTCTATTCTTCTGCTAAACTAAGGTGTTAATGTGTACACTTACGTTTTCTCAAAGGCAAATATGAATTTGTCACTACAAGCTATTCAGTCTGCTCCTGCATTACTTACCGTATATACTCGCATATAAGCCAACCCGCTTATAAGCCGAGGCACCTAATTTCACCACAAAATCTGGGCAAACATTGACTCGCATATAAGCCAAAGGTGGGAAATGTAGCAGGCTACTGGTAAATTTACAGGGTGGCCTATGCGCGTAAACATGCTCTGTCATCACAGGCTTTCTCATCCAGCCTCCCCCACAGCAAATACAGAAAAGTCAAGAGGATAAATAGCTGCTGGTTTTTGTACCCCGCTTTTCATTAACCAAAGGATTTCTCAAAGCGGCTTACAATTGCCTTCCCTTCCTCTCTTGATGCAAGACACCCTGAGAGAGCACCAACAGAACTGCTCTGTGAGAACGGCCGTGCATAATGGGCCTATATGGTACATTAATTCATGAACCTGGAAGCAGTTAACAGTTGATGAGATGCTATATAGTTAACAAGGGCAGACAGTACTGAAAATAGACTCTCAAAAACTGCTCAAAACCATATATTGTAGATAGTAGGAGAACATGTACGCTTCTTTTTGAAGCTTCTATTAAGAAGTATCATAACTGATGAAAACTGATGGTACTCTCAGAAATCCCCTGGTTGGTATGGTTCTGGTTTCTCACTTGTGCACGTGTCCCATGAGACCAGTCAGAGAACAACTGCTATTGATGGACTCCTTCCAAGAGCATTTAATAAGGCAATTCACAGTCAGCTCAAGTGGCTATTGACCCAGCAATAAGTATGTGTTTTGATAACTTCGCTTCCATTGGTGAGGTGCTTCAAGCACTTGATAAGAATTCTCAGTCTGTGATATCTGACAAAGGAAATTTGTACTCTGAAAAGGTTATATTAAGGTGCTACTGGACTAAAATCTACTTCTTCTACTGCATACCAACACAGAAACTCTCTTGAAATAGTCTGTGATAGTCAACCTATGGTAGACATTTCATGGAGTACTGAGCAATAAACATGGCTATATGAATCCACAAAATAGGCTTGAAAACAATGTGGCAAATCATTTATAAGCAAGCTAGCAAGTCTACTCAGCATTACTAATTGAGACTCCTCATTTCAAATAAAAGATGGACATTATGATAGAGTTGTAAGAATTTGCCCTACGTTGGAGCTGTCATGCCGTATTCCACGCATATATAGCTCCAAAATGGAGCTAGTACTGCCCCCTGGGGAAATTTTACTAGGGAAAGTAGTCTTTCCCCCACATCAGAGCCCCAAGGAAAATTGAGCCCTGTATGCTTCCTCTTCTTTTTTTTTAAACACCTATCTGCAGGGGAAACAAGCCATCTCAGCTTGTTAAAAACTGTATAAGGTATTTTGGCCCTTAGTTCTATCCATTTCTACCTATTGTAAGTATTTCTGTGATAACAGCCAGTGTGAATACATGATGGGAGGCACTGGACATGAAGATGGAATTAAAAGCCTTCACATGCTTAGTGGTGATAATGTTATGGAACATTATGGAAGTTTAGGATGCTACACGTGTCATAAGAAACTCCCAGCCAAGGCTTTGACCTAGTTCAAAATCACTTGGGTTTGTTTTGAAAAGAGAACTCACACACGCACATAAATGTACCAGATAGCTTCTAGTAAGCATTCTTTAACTAATCTCATGAAGCTCATGAAAGGTTTACAGCTGCAAATGCTTCACTTGCATTAGATTTCCACTCAATGCTATTTGTCTGATCAGTCTAACCTGCCTGGAAAGAGATGCCACCTTCATAACAGTCTGACATCTGTTGCTGTCCGTGTATGCTACGTAAAATTAATGAACATTTTGTGCTGCTACTCATTCATAATCTATTCATGCTTCATTTAAAACAAAACAAAAAAACAAAAAACACACACAAGCATGTGAATTGCTATAACTCTGCTACAGAATACCCTTTGTGTCCATTTCTGTTCTTCCTTGCAAGACTGTGAATGCTTCCGCCACTCCAACCGGTGCACTTACATCGAACTGCTCAGTACAGTCGTTTGTGTGAGCTGTAAACACAAGACTAGAGGGCAGCACTGTGAGTTGTGCAGGCTGGGCTACTTCAGAAATGCTTCTGCAGAGCTGGACGATGAGAATGTATGCATAGGTCAGTTTCATTCTAATTCTGGCATTTCCTTCTCTGCCTTTTTTCAGCTGTTCAGACCTATTTAGTGCATAAGCCAGCCATTTCTACCATTTCATTCACCAGATTGAGCCGGAATGAGTTATTTCAGTGGAGGAGATCCATGTATAGTCCAGCCTTAAATGCTCTTGTTTTTACTCATTGTCTTGGAGATATGTTTTGAATACTTGGATAAAAACTACATTGGGTTGTGACAGCCCTACCCAAAATATTGAGATATTTATTATTAGAAATTGTGACATTACTGGTTGCTCAAGTTCAATCACTCCCAAGAAATCATACAGCACTCTGAATACCAACAGGTATGGCAGGACTAGAGTGAAGTCCTAATATGTAGGAGAATCTGTTCACAGAAATACAAATTGCAAGACCTAGCCATAGCTTAATCCAATCAATAACAGATCCATCCCATTATGTGAATTAAACCATTGTAGGCCAAATGACCTCACGCTTATTTGAAATCAGAACGATCCCACTGATTTCAAAAGCGACTTCATATAAGTGTCTTAATTATCAAGACAATGTTGGCTCACTTTGACTTTTTACTAAACACCATCATATTTTCATTTACTTTAGGCAGCCGTCAAACCCAGATTCTCACAGAAATAAAAAGTATTGAAAAAAGATGCCAGAGCATAATCCCTTGTAAGCCCCCCCCCCCAATCAAAGGTGGATGATTACCAATACAATCTAATTAAAAGTTGCAATTCTCTGTGGAACAGGACCATCCAAGGAGCACATGCTAAATTCTGGTGGCTACCATGCTTTGAAGTTGTCAAAGCCACGGTCATTAAGGCTATTAGAACTGCTTGTAGTATGTACCCTGTCCCAAATATCTAAAATTGATTATTAGGCCAGTGTATGTATTATGAATTTTCCACACAGATTATCTCATTACAGAAGTATGAATTTCTACCTTGTGTTTGTTTCCATTTAATCATTGGGTTTTGCTTCATTCATTCTTGTATTAATTCACTTTAAGTTTCTATTTTATTCAATGGGGAATAGATTTATAATTGTAACTCTGAGAGAAAACCTAATTGGAATGACATTTTCAGGGGATATTTGCTTTTGAATACTGCTGCATAGTTTGCCATTTACTAAGTGGACACAATTGAGGTGAACCAGCATTGCTTGTCTTGCTTTCCGTTCTATTTTGGAACTGTACCCTTCACCCAAGGTATTATACCTGCCAAATCTCAGAGACATATCTAAAAGAGTTACTGTTTTATAAGAATAGGGAACATCGAATAAATAAAATATCTGTTTTGATAATTGATTAGATGCTTCCTCTATGTCAGTTTCCTCTCCCTCTCTCAATTTCCTCTATCACATATTACACTGCTAGAATATTTTTTCATTTCCCTATTTGATTGAATGCTTCCTATTTACTATGAATACTTCCTGATTAATTTCACAGTTAAATTAAATGAATGGCTTTCAATTTATTTGATTGCTGATTGATTGCTATTTGTGTAAGAATCCCCCCTGTGAATACAAATGTCTCCCCACATTTCATAATTTGGTAGGTCACCTTCTAGTTGCTAAAGCTCCCCTTATTTTTATTCAACTGTCTTCATTTTAATTGGCAATAAAATGGGACACTTAATTCAATCCATTGAAAATTTGGCAGTGTTTCTCCTTTGGACAAGGGGAACTATTAATTTTGTACAAATTGTATAGAAAATAAAGACATTCCCTACAATAATTATAGCTTTTCTTCTATCTGTCTGAAATTTTACAAGCAGGATCCCTTCAGTCAGAGATAGAATTGCAACATTTCATCCAAATTGGTTAGGAAAAAAGAGTTACTACCAAAATTTCATATTACATTGTAACAAGTGAAAATGAAAAGTGGGATTCATTAATTTATTTTAATTCCCATGAATGTTTGTTTCAAAACAAATGAAAATTGTTTTGCTGATTTTTTTGTTATTTTAAAATCACTGCATACTCTTATCATTCACATATATGATATTATACATACTATACATGTACTCAGCCATGAATTCACCAAACATTTGCTGAGCCAGAAATAACATTCCTTTTAAATATTGTTTTGGGAACTGCATTTCCCCAATGAACATTTACTACCGTACACTAATATAGCATTGTTCTATGGCCATTACCTACCAGATTGTCTAAAAATGTGACCTATTTCTATAAAGAGATTCTAGCTTCTTTTTATTACGCATCTGAGAGCTTTGTATAGTATTGCTTATGAATGCTTTACTATTTGTGTGCCTAGATTAGTTGCTTTGCATCTCACAGAGAGAAAAGCAACTTAAAGTATATTCTGTACAATAAATCACCACAGAGGAGTAGTTGTAATCTGTATTTTTAATTCAGGGAGGGGAAAATCAAGACATACACACTATATCCTTTGTGTTCTTCAACTTGTCACTAATTGATGTTAAATATATAATTGTTTTGAATATAGTTATGCTATCATTAATACTACCTTCAGAATGGTAGCAAATAAGGCAGCCACACATATTGGTCTGTTAAATACTATTAACACAAATGCCAAGGACAGGTCTTTAAAACAAAACACTCATTTGCTGATTACTGTTTGATACAGACAAAGAACATTGCTTGAAATGAGGGACTATGTGGTTAGGAGATATATGAAAAAACAGTCACTCCCAACTTTCCCTTGATGTAAGAGAAATACAATGCAAAGCAAATACTGAAATACTCAATACAATGATTCTCCCCTTCTTGGAACAGCTTACAGGGGGAAATATTCTTTTGGGAGCTTTCTATGTTTGAAAGGAGGGAGAAACCAATGAACGGAGAGATCCTGTTCTTGCTGGCGGGTGCATATCTTTTCCAACTCAAACACTTCTTCCAAAACTGCCTAGAAAAAGAAGAGTTGGTTTTTATACCCCAATTTTCACTATTCGAAGGAGTCGCAAAGCGGCTTACAATCACCTTCCCTTCCTCTCCCTAAAACCGACACCCTGGCCCTTTATGCATGGTGCCAGATTCTGCACGCTGGCGCCATGCCGTTGCAGCAGGGCACAATGCCCCGGAGTTTCCCATGAACGCACAGTAGCGAGGCATGCTGGGTTGCCCCAGCGTAGCGTGTGTGCGCTTTACGCCAGGGCTAGGAGGCTCGGCTGAGGTAAGTGGAATGGCACGGGCAGGGGAGGGGCTGGGGGGAGTGAGGGGTGGCAGTGGGTCGCCCCTGCGAGCTCCATGCCACCCTTAATGGATACTGCAGGTCGAGGCTGGGCAGCCCGACAAGCCCGGCGCTGCCGATTATGCACTGCGCTGGGTCGCCACAACTCTGGCTTACCTGGGAAGCTCCAGAAAATCCCGCGTATGCTTAACGCGGGTCTTCCGGAGCCCAGGGCCGGGAGGCGCCCGCACTCGTGGCAGCAGTGTGCGTTCTCGTTGCTGCCACGAGTGCGGGCCTTATGGCCCGTGCATAATGGGCCCCTGTGAAGTAGATGGGGCTGAGAGAGCTGTGGAGGAGCAGAGAATCAAACCCTGTTCACCACATTAGAAGCTACTGCTCATAACCACTACACGAAGCACTAGAAGAAATTGAGATGTTCCAATGTGTAATAGTTCCTGAAAATTGTCCTGTTCAAGTAAATGATGTTGAGAAGGAAGGAGAAAGAAGAGGCAGACTGTTTCTACATGTAACAGCATACAAGGAAAGAGGAGTAACCTACTTGCTGCCCACTCCAACATTCCAGGGGCATAATTAAATTTTGTAAGAATCAGTGGCTATTGGCCACCTGGATTTTGGATCCCTGAAAATGGAAAGAGTTAATAATGTAAGGTTATTTAATAAGATTCTTTTCTTCAGTCACAGAGACATGGAAACAATAAGGCTGGAATCCTATAGACAAGTGTTGAAGGGACTGAACATTCAGGGAACATACAGAATTCCTTAGCCTCAGGTTGCACAGTCACAGCCCAGTTATTATGGATCTAAGAAAACTGGTTTCTATGTAACCATGTGCTTAGTGGGTAGCCCAGGTCAAAAAAGTAGTCCTCAGCGTCAGTTTCTCGATCTAAAAGGAGAACTGGCATCATAACTGATTGGGTTGGCATAAGAATAAATAATACCAAGTTTCAGAGTTGAGCAGGAAGTTACCGTATGTACTCACATATAAGCCGACCCACATATAAGCCGAGGCACTTAATTTTACCACAAAATCTGGGCAAACTTATTGATTCGCATATAAACCGAAGGTGGAAAATGCAGCAGGCTACTGGTAAATATACAGGGTGGCCTAAGCGCTTGATCCATGCTCCATCATAACAGGCTTTCCCATCCAGCCTCCCTCCCAACAAATACAGAAAAGTCAAGAGGATGAATAGCTACTTTTTGTGCCCCACTTTTCACTAACCAAAGGAGTCTCAAAGCAGCTTACAATTGCCTTCCCTTCCTCTCTTGATGCCAGACACCCTGAGAGAACACTGACAAAATTGCTCTGTGAGAACAGCTCTGGCAGGAGAACCAAACAGTGCCCCCAGGCCAGCAAACCAGGGCAGAATAATAGTATCCAAAGTTGGCAACCTACTACAACAAGTACAACAGCTACCAAACTGGGGGCTACAGTGCCCCCAGAACAAAACACTGAAAGAATGAACTGTAAAACTGAGAACTGTAAAAATCAACTTTTAAAAGAAATACAACCCCGAGAAGAAAAGGCAAACAATGCTGCTCCCAATGTTGCAGAAGGCAAAGGTTAACTGGAGGTCACTAGCTCACTTGGAAAGAGCTCAGGTTGCAGATGCAATGATGAGATTGGCTGGCTGGGGGCAGGCTGTTAATCAGTTACCCGCATATAAGCCAAGGAGGTCTTTTAAGTCAGCGGTCCCCAACCACTGAAAAATGCTCACTTCCAACTTTGCCATCACATTGTTCCTATGGACTCCCTCTTCCCTAGGACCAACTTCTCAGAGGGCATTTTAGGCTGCAGTAGAATGAGGGAGGTGGGACAGTTGTGCCCCATGACTAAAATTACATTCACAGAAACCCTCCAGTCCTTTTAGCAACCAACATGCTCTGAAAGCAAACTACCAAGAATAATTGAAAAAATATAGGCCTGTATCAAAATATATATTCCAAATATTTGTATTTAGAGATGGTACACACCTAAAAATTCTGGTGTGGGGCAGACCCCAAACTGCCAGTTCAGACCACCCTTTCTCCCAGTCATAACTTGCCACAGCCAGGAGAAAAGGGGGTGGGGGTTGCTTGGGAAGGGTTAGATGGCTGGCAGTCATTTAAACCATGTGTTTCATTTCATCCCACTTCAATGCAAGGAGGAGTGAAACAGATTGGTTAAAATACTGGCAGCCATTTCAACCTAATAGTGGGGCAGGTGCAACCATCAACTGTTAAGCTGAATTGGCTGCTATCCATCTCACAGGTACATTTCATTTTTGCCCACTTGAAAGGGGGGGGGTGAAACAGACGTGTTAAATGGCTTGCAGGTATTTAAACCTAACCACTGCCATGTGGACCCACCCTGCTCAAGTGTTCAGGTTGGACCAAACACCTGAACCAGACAAAAGCCCAATAAATGCTAGAGCCTTCCCTAAACATCAGGCTGTGTTTGTGCTAACTTTTGGCTTGTTGACTGGTTCATGCCCATCTCTACTTTATTTTTTTTTAGATAGGATGCCAGTTTCCACAATTCTTCCTTCCTCTAAAAACCACAGTTTTGCCCTTATATTGTTTGTGATGATCTACAGACTCTCCAGGAATAACATTTCAAGAAGCTTAGTTTTCTTTCAGAAAGTTTAAGTCTAAAGGTTTACATACTTTCTTGTAAAGCCTTCCACAAAGTTAAGCTATTAGGCCCTCCCATTCTCAGCTTCAGCTTTAATGCTGTCCTCTGTTTGCTTTTGTTTTTTTTCCCTATTTTCAGAGCTGTCTTTATACCCAGGTCCAGCTGCTCACACTGCAACTAACCATGATATTCTTTTAAGTGCAATAAATTCCACTGTACTCAAGTCAAAAAGTTTACATCTCTGACAGTTTATAAAATGTGCCCAGAATTACATCTGGTTTCCAGACTACAGAGATCATTTATTATCTTAAAGGAAATGGAGGCTATAGAGGGACTCTGTAGCATTACATTAATAATGAGCTCCCCCTCCCCAAATATTGCTCTCTCCAGGCACTGTCCCTAAATCTCCAGGAATTTTCAAGATGGAGTTGGCAACATTATCTAAAATGGATAGAAATGGCCCCTCTTTTTTCATTCCATGATCAGCAATGGCCACTGAAAAAATTGGCTTCATGTCATCCAAAGTTTGAGTTTTCTAATCTAAACACTAGCCAATATGCTAAGCACTATTTTCTTTTATAGCACAGGTACAGATATCCAGGAAATTTCAGAACCCGCTGGTCAGCTATTACATTTATTTCATTTTTCAAGAAATGAAATCTAAATACAATTAATCAAAAATGTCAGTCTCAAAATTTTAATAGTGTTTTGTTTTGATTAAGATTTAAATGAGCATTCAGAATATAATAATACTTGGATTGCAATCAGTGATCAAACACTTGTAGCTTTTCCTTTTAAGCCTTAATAACAAGGGCCATCCTGTAATTTACTCTGCGGTAGGCAACACCAAAATTATATGAATGCAATACACAATGAATTTGGATGGAGTCATCTAAACAAGTAATTTCATTAGAAACTGCAGGCTACCTAACATCCACTGGGCAATTTAGAGTGCATGTAACCGTAAAATAGACATGTTCATGTAAATAATATTTTTCTACTTTAAAGTCACAGAACTTAACAGATTTTTGTTTTCTGTTTTACTATCCATCACTTCACTATATTTTAAAATACTGGTATGAATCCCAGGCGTTAAATGCAACTCGAAAGACAATCTGGTGGGTATCCATGTTGGTCTGAAGCAGCAGAATGAAGTTCAAGTCCAGTGCCATCTTGAAGACCATCTAAGTTTTATTCAAGATACAAGCTTTCAGGTGCACTCACACTTCTCCAGATCCAGGACTTTCTCAACCATTACATATAGGTAGCCTCTCTCTATGTATCTGTTCCCTGTATCTGAAGAAGTGTGCATGCACACAAAAGCTCATCCCTTGAATAAAACTTCAACAAAGGTCTTAAAGATGCTACTGGACCCAAACTTTGTTTCAAAGACAATCATCATTGTCAGCTTACTGCAAGTGTGAGCAGTCAGGATGTTGATTTTCCACATGTATATTCAGACATGAAGGATGTGTTATGGCAAAACAGGTTCTCCACAAATAGAGCTGCCAGCAACTCCTGTCACCTTTCTCATGATTTGTCTGACCATCACATTTGCAAGGTTATACCCCTTCATGGTCCAATTCTTGATAATGTCACCTGTCCTACCGCTCTATTCAGCCTGTAGAGACTTCCTTCAACAAACATGGTTCTTTATGACAAAGAGCTGCTTAGGCTGGAGGAAAGTTTGAACTTCACTGAGCAAAGTGGCAAGACCCATACCAAGTGTATATGGTTGAATTCACAGTTGTTTGTCCTGGTATTCTGTAATCAGCATTAAATGGTTCTTGTCACATTGCCTTTGATTAGGGATTTTATTCCTGACTGTTCTTGCTCTGAACAGTGCCATATTGTAACATATCCCAAGTTTCTCAATTAAAACTGGAGGCACTGTCATACCTGAAAAGGTTTATTTTTATTTAAGCATAAAAATCTTCCTGCTTCTTAGAAAAGCCTTGTAACAACATGAATGCTGTATTGCCTATGCCTCCTGGTAAGACTAAGAGAAAGCAGTGGCTGATACAGAAATCCAAGAAATAGTATGCTCTGAGGACCAGTGTCAGTACAGTCTTATGAGGAATTACTCCAGTCTACACCAATTGGTTTCAATGCATTGTTATTCTCCTACATATCTGCATTGTGATCCTGCAGAATTTCCAACCCTCCACAGATTCTGCTTGGAGGGAAGGTAAAGGCAAAACAGTTAATCATGCAAAGATACAGAAAGCAGCATCCTCTCTTGAGGAGTGTTTGGAGCCTATGTAAATTTCTTGTAGTGTACCTCAGTTGTCTTGTTGCCCAGTAGGGCTCCTATGTAACAAGACCAATAACAAAAGGACTCCAGTACCATGGATAATAAAAACCATTAATTATAATATGTGCAATGAAGAGTCAAACCATTATACCAAAATGGTCTGTATACAAAACAGGTTTGCATATGTAAGCCACAATACCTAATAACAAAGTACATCACATATATAGAAGAGTTGGTTCTTTGTATGCTGCCTTTTTCTATTAGAAGGAGTCTCAAAGCAGCTTACAATCGCCTTCCCTTTCCTCTCCCCACAACAGACACCCTGTGAGGGAGGTGAGACTGAGAGAGCCCTGTGCATTGAGGAACCCAGGGTCACCCAGCTGCCTGCATGTGGGGGAGCAGTGAATCAAACCTGGCGCTCCAGATTAGAATCTGCTGCTCTTAATCACTACACCAAGCTGGTGTAGTCATAATAATCAGTGGCAATGTACATTACAAGTTCCCCAGGTTCAAAAACTTAATTTTATGAACTTCATCAGATTTGATGGTATAATCATAGGTTGTCTATCTTATTTGTTGACATGTTAAGGGTACTTTGACATTAAAGACCTATGGATATAATGTACAGTTTTTCATTCATCTTTTGCATATACAACCAATAACATTTAGGTAGCTGAAGTACCAGATGCATTATAGTCAATACTAAATTTCCAATGACTGGGACGAACACTTAGATGGCTCCCATCTTGTTAAACAATCAGCACTGATGCCCCTCTTTTAGAAGATATTCATATTGTTAGACAGACAAACAGATCATGGATCTGCAACTACTGAAAAATTCTCATTTGAAGATTGAGGAACGTTGTTATGAACTTTGTTAATTAATACTGGACTATTAGAAAATATACATTTTGCCCAAACTCCCTCCAATAGCCTTTAGGTTACCCCATCTTAAAAGTGCCATCTACAGTTTGTAGTGACTGAAGACTTGAGCAACAGATGTCACATTTGATACTCATAGCATTTTCTCTTTAAACTTTATTTCTAAATTGCAAAGTTAAAATATTCTCAGTGTGTTTTTTTCTCTCCTCCTGTTTTGTCATTTATGATCTCACTGATTCTTAATGAAATTCTGGGGAACAAATGTAAATGGGATGATTAAAAGAAAAAGAGAACTGCTCGCCCAGCATGGTCTCCAAATTCAAAAGAAGGACTTGCGCTCTTTGCATCTGATAGCAATAGACATCACGGGTGTTAGCTAACTTATTATTAACCTGTAGTCTTCAATCTATAAAAAGTATATCTGCAATCAAAATCAGATCCTTAGTGAGGAAGTTCCATTAGCACTAATAACAAGAGATAACTGAGGGGAAAACCCTAGAGAACACACAATTAGTCTCCATTTCTAGTTTGTCTTCAACATGCCTTTTTTAAAAAGCAAACCGATAATTGATTTTTGAACTATTTAGGGTGCACAATCGGCAGTTACTGAGCCAAATCTTGCACCCCAATTTCCATTTGAGAAATAAATATTTACAGAGGAACATTTCCTGTAGGATCTGCAAAAAGCCCACTTGGTGATATGGCAGTGGACCCTTGCTAACATCTCCAACCTCTTCTCAGGGTGGCTCACCAACTAGCTGCTGAGTTGGAGCTAAAAACAAACACCTCCTAGAGTTACAAAAAAAACAAAGGAATCTGTTATGTCTGCCCCAGATCTATGTGGGCCACTTCTACCTTTCAAATCACCTGGAACGGTGCTAGCTTTGAGGTTGCTACCTGCTGTTGGTGCTAGCCTTGAGATTGCTCAATACCTAGTGTATTTTCCATCCTGGCAACAAGGTTAGTCCTGAGTTACCTTACATAAGATGCCTTCCCAGAAATCAGACATGGCCACTCTTAGTATAAGCCACTCTCTGCCCTGAATTCAATTATCCCCATCCTCCACAAGAATAAGATGGGGAAAGGTTTTAATTCCTTTCCTATACTGGACGCCTCTCTCTGCTCTCACACTGTCCTCTCTTGTCCTCACATCTCCACTCTCATTGCACTCCCTGAGACCCATCACTATACCCACAGGTAAGTGAGCAGCCCCATGCTTTCTCTAGGCAGATGTGCTGAGATTCCTGGTCACTGCTCCAGAAATGACTGGTTGCTCCAGGAGATGGCAGAATGCAGACTTAATTCCGGTAAAATCATTCTAGCTTGAAGAAAGCATAGGTTCAAAGTACACATGTCATTGCTTTTCATGTATCTACCCATAAAATCAGACACAGTAATACAAAGGAAAATGGCAGCCTTAGGATGAAGTAATTCTTGATCTAGGCACTGTCATTCATATGTTCCCCACATTATTCTTTCTCAAGTTTGGTATTGCAGGATAAAAAGCATGGTTAATAAAACTTGTAAACTCCATCATTGAAATGCCAGGAATAAATTAAGCTAATGCTCATAAACATAAAGGAAGACTACCTTGGAAATTAGCAAAGTGCATTTACATTGCCATTTAAAATACACAGCAGTATGCATCATGTAGAGACTCTGATGCCTGTTTTAATAATTTAATGCACATTTTACCTTGATGATATGTTAATGTTTCTTGAAATACTAAGCTTTCCTAATGTTCTTTAATGCAGTCTAAATACCATTTGGGAAACCCAATAGAACCCTGTATCAGTGTCTTCTGAAGATAATGGCAACTCCATTCTTTGCATCATTTCTGTTCAACTTCTGCGTACAGATATAGAATAAGAAAGAACATACCAGTAGGCTTTAGCATTTCCAGACTGGAACCTTAAATCCCTACCAGAATATGGAATGATGAAGGAAAGATGAGGAAATATAAAAGAAAGCATGAGACAGATGCATTCCTGTACTCTTCCTTCCACTGCTGTTCTTTGTTATTAAAGTTGTTGTACTGTTCTGTTGTGGTGGCACCAGTAGTGGGACCCACTTTAGGTTGAGATCCTTACTCATGGGTGGTATAGAACCAATGAACAAGTGGCCTTACAAGCAACAGTTTCCCTTCTGCCATTATTCAACAGTCTTCCTTTATGGTTAAAACTTGACCAGTTACCCATATTGGTGATGAATTACTTATGACCTTGTATCCTTGTATCAAGTTTATGTATGTTGTCTTGTTTCTGCAGAATGTAATTGTAACCCTATTGGCTCACTCGGTGATCGCTGTAATGAAAAAGGAATTTGTCAGTGTAAGGAGGGAGCTACAGGGCCTAAGTGTGATAAGTGTCTCCCAGGATATAACTGGCACAACAAGGGTTGCCGATGTAAGTAATTGCCCTACTTCTGCCCCTCTTGCTTGCTGCCTCTGCTTCTCTAAACTGGCATATGCAGCCCCTTAGAGCAGTAAAATTAAAATAAAAGAGCAATCTTTCTAGAGGCTTTTCAGAATGCCTTCTGCCTGAAGCATAATGAGAACTTTCAAACAGAGGCAGTAAATTGGCTATGCAATCCATTTGTTGCAATATGGTACTTAGTGCCCTCTCTCTGTCTTTCTGCTAATGCTTGCAGAAGCCTGCACTAAAATAGCATATCTCTGTGTCTTGCCTGCTATAATAAATTAAATTATGGTGAGCTATACACACCAGAGCCTGGGATCCAAATTCATACCAAAATCTGAATGGCTAAACTAAGTTATGCATATGAATTTATTCTTTGTACTAACCTTCTGCCCTTTTTTAGTCACTTGATATCTGAGTACAAATTTACTACCTGCTGGTTTGGGTTTTTTGGGTGGGAGTGGGGTTGTTAACTAATATGAACCTGACGTGAAGATTAAATTCTTGGAATCTTGTTTTGAAATATCTGAATAGCTGATTTTTTCTGGGTAACATAATGCTGCTTGCTAAGAGATTCTCCTAGGTCAGGTTTAAACCAGTGGTCTGCTAAGCTAAATAGATTTCATCAGTCCTGGTCCACTGCAGACAACACATTTCCTAGACTCTCAGACACAACATAATAACTGTATCAGGTTTGATGGTACCATGGTCAGATTTAAATGAGAGTTTGTAATCAGGGTGTGAAGCCAGGTTTGTAAACATTGGTTAATGCTAACAATGGTTAGATGCTGATGTAATACTATACACTGTAAGTGCCGAAAAGAAAAGAAACTGCATGGCAGAGAGAAAAATGAAGAGGGAGATAAAAGGGGGAGAAACGTGTGAGCCCAAGGGCTAATACCAATTTCTATAACCATAGTTAAGAGAATGAAAAATGCTACATCTTTGGTGTCGTTTGCTTGCCATTTTTGCATATAAGGCAGGCAGCAAAAGCAGAAGGTTTACGGGGAAATAGATGCACGAATGGACTTTCAGGTAGGTGTAAAGCAATTATCCAATTAGAATTCATCAAGTATTGTAGGTTTGCAATAGAAGTCTCCGGAGCTGAGTGAGCTATTCAAAGCAAACATTTCATTAAACAAATTTAGCCTGGCTCTCCATTAGTGAATTATCAGAAACAGGCTTTGATTTTGATGTGCTTATTATATGATTCTGTGTGGTGTATGCAGATGTGTTTCCATTTATGCCCTTTCTTTTCTGTTTTCCTATTATTCATTACTTCCACCATGTGGTCATCATGTGTCTCTCTCCTCATCTTCTAAAATGCATACCTGATATTTTTAAAAGTTAGGATATATCCCAAATCTATAACAGATTATCAAAGGTTCAATCAAATGCCAGCTCCAGGAATTGGGGAGAAGGGGGGGGGACAGTGGATAAAAAAACCCCTTAAACTGAACACCTAAAATATGCTGGTTTATTTATATTGCCTATTCCTACGTTGCTAGAGGGCGTCACCCCAAGGGTCAGACATGACCCAGTGCTTGCACAGGGGATACCTTTACCTTTATGTCTACCTTGAATGGAATAGGAGCAAAGGGAAGGTAGCAGTGCTGTTTGATGAAGAGCGTATTGTCAGTTGTGAGGGTTTGACAAATGCTCAGATTCATCTTTTTCAAGAGCTGGCCCTTCTAGATGATAAACCTGTCCCTATTAAAGGGGCATTCCTAGATGGTCTGGAGGAATCAGTGGTTCGTCCTCTATTGAAGAAACCATTGTTAAATCCCTGGGACCTGGCCAGTTACCACACCGTTTTGTGCCTCACATTTCTGGGGAAGATGACTGAAAAGGCTGCTGTGGACCAACTGCTAGCACTCCTGGATGAAACGTTGGTTCTGGATCCATTCCAGTCAGCTTCCACCCTGGCCATGGGGTTGAGATGGTTCTGGTTGCCCTGATAGATGATCTCCAGTGACAGCTGGACCTTGGCAAAGCACTGCTAGTGTTTTGTAATCTCACAGCAGTGCTTGACATGGTAGGATGGTAGGATCCAAGAGACTGCCCGTCAGTGGGTTACTTCCTTTCTCTACTGTCATAATCAGAGGATTACAATCAAGGAGAACCAGTTATATCATTGCCAGCTCCCTTGTGGAGTTCCACTGGGTATGATTCTCTCCCCAATGTTATTAAACATCTTCATACACCCTGTTACCCAGCTTGTACAGAGCTTTGGGCATGGGAGCCATCAGTACGCTGATAACACCTAGCCCTATCTCCTGATGGATGGATGGCCAGATGCTTCTCCAAGCACATTGGTCTAATCCTTGGAGGTGGTGACAGAATGGTTCAAAGCAATCTGCCTCAAAATGAACCCTTCAAGGATGGAGGTCCTCTGGCTGGGGAAAGGAGGGACTAGATCAGGAAGCATGCCTTCCCGGACTGGATGGAGTACAACTTAAAAATAACACAATCAGCCAGGAACCTGGGAGTGATCTTTGATGCCTTCTTAACAACGGAGGCTCAGATCATAAAGGTAGCTCTGCTGGTGTTCTTCTATCTATGCCAAGCAAAGCTACTAGTGCCCTACCTGGCCCCAGAACTCCTAGCCACCATGATCTGTGCAACTGTCACCTCCAGACTTGCTCTATATGGCCATACCCTTGACCCTGCTCCAGAAACTTCAGCTGGAAAATATAATTGCCAAAGTTCTCA